>NC_135378.1:8156160-8484910 GCF_049243985.1 Paroedura picta
CCCATGACCAACTGTAATGACATCACAAAGCGCTGACCTGAGTTCCCCTGGAGAGCAGGGGATCTCTGTTACAAGCAGGGGGGATATCACAAAGCGCTCACCTGAGTTGCCCTGGAGAGGAGGGGATGTCTGTTACAAGAAGGGGGGTTATCACAACAAACCAGGAGTCACAGCGGAAGCCAACCTCCACCATGAAACAGGTGACCAACTGAAATGACATCACAAAGCGCTCACATGAGTTAACTTGGAGAAGAGGGGATGTCTGTTACAAGCAGGGGGGATATCACAACACACCAGGAGTCACAGGGGAATCCAACCTCTAACTTGAAACAGGTGACCAACTGAAATGAAATCACAAAGCGCTCACCTGAGTTACCCTGGAGAGCAGGGGATGTCTGTTACAAGCAGGGAGGATATCAGAAAGGGCTCACCTGAGTTCCGCTAGAGATGAGGGGATGTCTGTTACAAGCAGGGGGGATACCACAACACACCAGGAGTCACAGGGGAAGCCAACCTCCACCTTGAAACAGGTGACCAACTCAAATGGCATCACAAAGCGTTCACCTGAGTTCCACTGGAGAGGAGGGGATGTCTGTTACAAGCAGGGGGGTTATCACAAAGCGCTCACCAGAGTTCCCCTGGAGAGGAGGGGATGTCTGTTACAAGCAGGGGGGATATCACAACACACCAGGAGTCACAGGGGAAGCCAACCTCCACCTTGAAACAGGTGACCAACTGAAATGACATCACAAAGCGCTCACCTGAGTTCCCCTGGAGAGCTGGGGATGTCTGTTACAAGCAGGGGGGATACCACAACACACCAGGAGTCACAGGGGAAGCCAACCTCCACCTTGAAACAGGTGACCAACTGAAATGACATCACAAAGCGCTCACCTGAGTTCACCTGGAGAGGTGGGGATGTCTGTTACATGCAGGGGGGATATCATAAAGCGCTCACCTGAGTTCCCCTGGAGAGCTGGGGATGTCTGTTACAAGCAGGGGGGATACCACAACACACCAGGAGTCACAGGGGAAGCCAACCTCCACCTTGAAACAGGTGACCAACTCAAATGGCATCACAAAGCGTTCACCTGAGTTCCACTGGAGAGGAGGGGATGTCTGTTACAAGCAGGGGGGTTATCACAAAGCGCTCACCAGAGTTCCCCTGGAGAGCAGGGGATGTCTGTTACAAGCAGGGGGGATATCACAACACACCAGGAGTCACAGGGGAAGCCAACCTCCACCTTGAAACAGGTGACCAACTGAAATGACATCACAAAGCGCTCACCTGAGTTCCCCTGGAGAGCTGGGGATGTCTGTTACAAGCAGGGGGGATATCACAACACACCAGTAGTCACAGGGGAAGCCAACCTCCACCTTGAAACAGGTGACCAACTGAAATGACATCACAAAGCGCTCACCTGAGTTCACCTGGAGAGGTGGGGATGTCTGTTACATGCAGGGGGGATATCATAAAGCGCTCACCTGAGTTCCACTAGAGATTAGGGGACGTCTGTTACAAGCAGGGGGGATATCACAACACACCAGGAGTCACAGGGGAAGCCAACCTCCACCTTGAAACAGGTGACCAACTGAAATGACATCACAAAGCGCTGACCTGAGTTCCCCTGGAGAGCAGGGAATCTCTGTTACAAGCAGGGGGATATCACAAAGCGCTCACCTGAGTTCCCCTGGAGAGGAGGGGATGTCTATTACAAGAAGAGGGGATATCAAAACACACCAGGAGTCAGAGGGGAAGCCAACCTCCACCTTAAAACAGGTGACCAACTGAAATGACATCACAAAGCGCTCACCTGAGTTCCCGTGGAGAGGAGGGGATGTCTGTTACAAGAAGGGGGGTTATCACAACACACCAGGAGTCACAGGGGAAGCCAACCTCCACCTTGAAACAGGTGACCAACTGAAATGACATCACAAAGCGCTAACCTGAGTTCCCCTTGAGAGCAGGGGATGTCTGTTACAAGCAGGGGGGATACCACAACACACCAGGAGTCACAGGGGAAGCCAACCTCCACCTTGAAACAGGTGACCAACTGAAATGACATCACAAAGCGCTCACCTGAGTTCACCTGGAGAGGTGGGGATGTCTGTTACATGCAGGGGGGATAACACAAAGCGCTCACCTGAGTTGCCCTGGTGAGGAGGGGATGTCAGTTACAAGCAGGGGGAATATCACAACACACCAAGAGTCACAGGGGAAGCCAACCTCCACCTTGAAACCCATGACCAACTGTAATGACATCACAAAGCGCTGACCTGAGTTCCCCTGGAGAGCAGGGGATCTCTGTTACAAGCAGGGGGGATATCACAAAGCGCTCACCTGAGTTGCCCTGGAGAGGAGGGGATGTCTGTTACAAGAAGGGGGGTTATCACAACAAACCAGGAGTCACAGCGGAAGCCAACCTCCACCATGAAACAGGTGACCAACTGAAATGACATCACAAAGCGCTCACATGAGTTAACTTGGAGAAGAGGGGATGTCTGTTACAAGCAGGGGGGATATCACAACACACCAGGAGTCACAGGGGAATCCAACCTCTAACTTGAAACAGGTGACCAACTGAAATGAAATCACAAAGCGCTCACCTGAGTTACCCTGGAGAGCAGGGGATGTCTGTTACAAGCAGGGAGGATATCAGAAAGGGCTCACCTGAGTTCCGCTAGAGATGAGGGGATGTCTGTTACAAGCAGGGGGGATACCACAACACACCAGGAGTCACAGGGGAAGCCAACCTCCACCTTGAAACAGGTGACCAACTCAAATGGCATCACAAAGCGTTCACCTGAGTTCCACTGGAGAGGAGGGGATGTCTGTTACAAGCAGGGGGGTTATCACAAAGCGCTCACCAGAGTTCCCCTGGAGAGGAGGGGATGTCCGTTACAAGCAGGGGGGATATCACAACGCACCAGGAGTCACAGGGGAAGCCAACCTCCACCTTGAAACAGGTGACCAACTGTAATGACATCACAAAGCGCTGACCTGAGTTCCCCTGGAGAGCAGGGGATCTCTGTTACAAGCAGGGGGGATATCACAAAGCGCTCACCTGAGTTCCCCTGGTGAGGAGGGGATGTCTGTTACAAGCAGGGGGGATATCACAACACACCAGGAGTCACAGGGGAATCCAACCTCAACCTTGAAACAGGTGACCAACTGAAATGACATCACAAAGCGCTCACCTGAGTTCTCCTAGAGATGAGGGGATGTCTGTTAAAAGCAGGAGGGATATCACAACACGCCCGGATTCACAGGGGAAGACAATCTCAACCTTGAAACAGGTGACCAACTGAAATGACATCACGAAGCGCTCACCTGAGTTCCCCTGGAGAGCAGGGGATGTCTTTTACAAGCAGGGGGGATATCACAAAGCGCTCACCTGAGTTCCCCTGGTGAGGAGGGGATGTCTGTTACAAGCAGGGGGGATATCACAACACGCCAGGAGTCACAGGGGAAGCCAACCTCCACCTTGAAACAGGTGACCAACTAAAATGACATCACAAAGCGCTCACCTGAGTTCCCCTGGAGAGCAGGGGATGTCTGTTACATGCAGGGGGGATATCACAAAGCGCTCACCTGAGTTCCCCTGGTGAGGAGGGGATGTCTGTTACAAGCAGGGGGGATATCACAACACACCAGGAGTCACAGCGGAAGCCAACCTCCACCTTGAAACAGGTGACCAACTGAAATGACATCACAAAGCGCTCACCTGAGTTCCCCTGGAGAGCAGGGGATGTCTGTTACAAGCAGGGAGGATATCACAACACACCAGGATTCACAGGGGAAGCCAACCTCCACCTTGAAACAGGTGACCAACTGAAATGACATCACAAAGCGCTCACCTGAGTTCCCCTGGAGAGCAGGGGATGTCTGTTACAAGCATGGGGGATAACACAACACACCAGGAGTCACAGCGGAAGCCAACCTCCACCTTGAAACAGGTGACCAACTGAAATGACATCACAAAGCGCTCGCCTGAGTTCACCTGGAGAGGTGGGGATGACTGTTAAATGCAGGGGGGATATCACAAAGCGCTCACCTGAGTTCCCCTGGAGAGGAGGGGATGTCTGTTATAAGCAGGGGGGATATAACAAAGCGCTCACCTGAGTTCCACTAGAGATTAGGGGATGTCTGTTACAAGCAGGGGGGATATCACAACACACCAGAAGTCACAGGGGAAGCCAAACTCCACCTTGAAAAAGGTGACCAACTGAAATGACATCACAAAGCGCTGACCTGAGTTCCCCTGGAGAGCAGGGGATCTCTGTTAAAAGCAGCGGGATATCACAAAGAGCTCACCTGAGTTCCCCTGGTGAGGAGGGGATGTCTGTTACAAGCAGGAGGGATATCACAACACACCAGGAGTCACAGGGGAAGCCAACCTCCACCTTGAAACAGGTGACCAACTGTAATGACATCACAAAGCGCTGACCTGAGTTCCCCTGGAGAGCAGGGGATCTCTGTTACAAGCAGGGGGGATATCACAAAGCGCTCACCTGAGTTCCCCTGGAGAGAAGGGGATGTCTATTACAAGAAGGGGGGATATCAAAACACACCAGGAGTCAGAGGGGAAGCCAACCTCCACCTTGAAACAGGTGACCAACTGAAATGACATCACAAAGCGCTCACATGAGTTAACTTGGAGAAGAGGGGATGTCTGTTACAAGCAGGGGGGATATCACAACACACCAGGAGTCACAGGGGAAGCCAACCTCTAACTTGAAACAGGTGACCAACTGAAATGACATCACAAAGCGCTCACCTGAGTTCCCCTGGAGAGCAGGGGATGTCTGTTACAAGCAGGGAGGATATCACAACACACCAGGATTCACAGGGGAAGCCAACCTCCACCTTGAAACAGGTGACCAACTGAAATGACATCACAAAGCGCTCACCTGAGTTCCCCTGGAGAGCTGGGGATGTCTGTTACAAGCATGGGGGATACCACAACACACCAGGAGTCACAGGGGAAGCCAACCTCCACCTTGAAACAGGTGACCAACTGAAATGACATCACAAAGCGCTCGCCTGAGTTCACCTGGAGAGGTGGGGATGTCTGTTAAATGCAGAGGGGATATCACAAAGCGCTCACCTGAGTTCCCCTGGAGAGGAGGGGATGTCTGTTATAAGCAGGGGGGATATAACAAAGCGCTCACCTGAGTTCCACTAGAGATTAGGGGATGTCTGTTACAAGCAGGGGGGATATCACAACACACCAGGAGTCACAGCGGAAGCCAAACTCCACCTTGAAAAAGGTGACCAACTGAAATGACATCACAAAGCGCTGACCTGAGTTCCCCTGGAGAGCAGGGGATCTCTGTTAAACGCAGCGGGATATCACAAAGAGCTCACCTGAGTTCCCCTGGTGAGGAGGGGATGTCTGTTACAAGCAGGAGGGATATCACAACACACCAGGAGTCACAGGGGAAGCCAACCTCCACCTTGAAACAGGTGACCAACTGTAATGACATCTCAAAGCGCTGACCTGAGTTCCCCTGGAGAGCAGGGGATCTCTGTTACAAGCAGGGGGGATATCACAACACGCCCGGATTCACAGGGGAAGACAATCTCAACCTTGAAACAGGTGACCAACTGAAATGACATCACGAAGCGCTCACCTGAGTTCCCCTGGAGAGCAGGGGATGTCTTTTACAAGCAGGGGGGATATCACAACACACCAGGAGTCACAGGGGAAGCCAACCTCCACCTTGAAACAGGTGACCAACTGAAATGACATCACAAAGCGCTCACCTGAGTTCACCTGGAGAGGTGGGGATGTCTGTTACATGCAGGGGGGATATCATAAAGCGCTCACCTAAGTTCCACTAGAGATTAGGGGATGTCTGTTACAAGCAGGGGGGATATCACAACACACCAGGAGTCACAGGGGAAGCCAACCTCCACCTTGAAACAGGTGACCAACTGAAATGACATCACAAAGCGCTGACCTGAGTTCCCCTGGAGAGCAGGGAATCTCTGTTACAAGCAGGGGGATATCACAAAGTGCCCACCTGAGTTCCCCTGGAGAGGAGGGGATGTCTATTACAAGAAGAGGGGATATCAAAACACACCAGGAGTCAGAGGGGAAGCCAACCTCCACCTTAAAACAGGTGACCAACTGAAATGACATCACAAAGCGCTCACCTGAGTTCCCCTTGAGAGCAGGGGATGTCTGTTACAAGCAGGGGGGATACCACAACACACCAGGAGTCACAGGGGAAGCCAACCTCCACCTTGAAACAGGTGACCAACTGAAATTACATCACAAAGCGCTCACCTGAGTTCACCTGGAGAGGTGGGGATGTCTGTTACATGCAGGGGGGATATCACAAAGCGCTCACCTGAGTTGCCCTGGTGAGGAGGGGATGTCAGTTACAAGCAGGGGGGATATCACAACACACCAAGAGTCACAGGGGAAGCCAACCTCCACCTTGAAACAGGTGATCAACTGTAATGACATCACAAAGCGCTGACCTGAGTTCCCCTGGAGAGCAGGGGATCTCTGTTACAAGCAGGGGGGATATCACAAAGCGCTCACCTGAGTTGCCCTGGAGAGGAGGGGATGTCTGTTACAAGAAGGGGGGTTATCACAACAAACCAGGAGTCACAGCGGAAGCCAACCTCCACCATGAAACAGGTGACCAACTGAAATGACATCACAAAGCGCTCACATGAGTTAACATGGAGAAGAGGGGATGTCTGTTACAAGCAGGGGGGATATCACAACACACCAGGAGTCACAGGGGAATCCAACCTCTTACTTGAAACAGGTGACCAACTGAAATGACATCACAAAGCGCTCACCTGAGTTACCCTGGAGAGCAGGGGATGTCTGTTACAAGCAGGGAGGATATCAGAAAGGGCTCACCTGAGTTCCGCTAGAGATGAGGGGATGTCTGTTACAAGCAGGGGGGATACCACAACACACCAGGAGTCACAGTGGAAGCCAACTTCCACCTTGAAACAGGTGACCAACTCAAATGGCATCACAAAGCGTTCACCTGAGTTCCACTGGAGAGGAGGGGATGTCTGTTACAAGCAGGGGGGTTATCACAAAGCGCTCAGCAGAGTTCCCCTGGAGAGGAGGGGATGTCCGTTACAAGCAGGGGGGATATCACAACGCACCAGGAGTCACAGGGGAAGCCAACCTCCACCTTGAAACAGGTGACCAACTGAAATGACATCACAAAGCGCTCACCTGAGTTCTCCTAGAGATGAGGGGATGTCTGTTAAAAGCAGGAGGGATATCACAACACGCCCGGATTCACAGGGGAAGACAATCTCAACCTTGAAACAGGTGACCAACTGAAATGACATCACGAAGCGCTCACCTGAGTTCCCCTGGAGAGCAGGGGATGTCTTTTACAAGCAGGGGGGATATCACAAAGCGCTCACCTGAGTTCCCCTGGTGAGGAGGGGATGTCTGTTACAAGCAGGGGGGATATCACAACACACCAGGAGTCACAGCGGAAGCCAACTTCCACCTTGAAACAGGTGACCAACTGAAATGACATCACGAAGCGCTCACCTGAGTTCCCCTGGAGAGCAGGGGATGTCTGTTACAAGCAGGGAGGATATCACAACACACCAGGATTCACAGGGGAAGCCAACCTCCACCTTGAAACAGGTGACCAACTGAAATGACATCACAAAGCGCTCACCTGAGTTCCCCTGGAGAGCAGGGGATGTCTGTTACAAGCATGGGGGATACCACAACACACCAGGAGTCACAGGGGAAGCCAACCTCCACCTTGAAACAGGTGACCAACTGAAATGACATCACAAAGCGCTCGCCTGAGTTCACCTGGAGAGGTGGGGATGTCTGTTAAATGCAGGGGGGATATCACAAAGCGCTCACCTGAGTTCCCCTGGAGAGGAGGGGATGTCTGTTATAAGCAGGGGGGATATAACAAAGCGCTCACCTGAGTTCCACTAGAGATTAGGGGATGTCTGTTACAAGCAGGGGGGATATCACAACACACCAGGAGTCACAGCGGAAGCCAAACTCCACCTTGAAAAAGGTGACCAACTGAAATGACATCACAAAGCGCTGACCTGAGTTCCCCTGGAGAGCAGGGGATCTCTGTTAAAAGCAGCGGGATATCACAAAGAGCTCACCTGAGTTCCCCTGGTGAGGAGGGGATGTCTGTTACAAGCAGGAGGGATATCACAACACACCAGGAGTCACAGGGGAAGCCAACCTCCACCTTGAAACAGGTGACCAACTGTAATGACATCACAAAGCGCTGACCTGAGTTCCCCTGGAGAGCAGGGGATCTCTGTTACAAGCAGGGGGGATATCACAAAGCGCTCACCTGAGTTCCCCTGGAGAGAAGGGGATGTCTATTACAAGAAGGGGGGATATCAAAACACACCAGGAGTCAGAGGGGAAGCCAACCTCCACCTTGAAACAGGTGACCAACTGAAATGACATCACAAAGCGCTCACATGAGTTACCCTGGAGAGCAGGGGATGTCTGTTACAAGCAGGGGGGATATCAGAAAGGGCTTACCTGAGTTCCGCTAGAGATGAGGGGATGTCTGTTACAAGCAGGGGGGATACCACAACACACCAGGAGTCACAGGGGAAGCCAACCTCCACCTTGAAACAGGTGACCAACTCAAATGGCATCACAAAGCGTTTACCTGAGTTCCACTGGAGAGGAGGGGATGTCTGTTACAAGCAGGGGGGTTATCACAACACACTAGGAGTCACAGGGGAAGCCAACCTCAACCTTGAAACAGGTGACCAACTGAAATGACATCACAAAGCGCTCACCTGAGTTCACCTGGAGAGGTGGGGATGTCTGTTACAAGCAGGGAGGATATCACAAAGCGCTCACCTGAGTTCCCCTGGAGAGGAGGGGATGTCTGTTATAAGCAGGGGGGATATAACAAAGCGCTCACCTGAGTACCACTAGAGATTAGGGGATGTCTGTTACAAGCAGGGGGGATATCACAACACACCAGGAGTCACAGGGGAAGCCAACCTCCACTTTGAAACAGGTGACCAACTGAAATGACATCACAAAGCGCTGACCTGAGTTCCCCTGGAGAGCAG
Organism: Paroedura picta; assembly: GCF_049243985.1. NCBI lineage: Eukaryota > Metazoa > Chordata > Lepidosauria > Squamata > Gekkonidae > Paroedura > Paroedura picta. The sequence continues at coordinate 8,165,237 of NC_135378.1, forward strand.
GGGATCTCTGTTACAAGCAGGGGGATATCACAAAGCGCTCACCTGAGTTCCCTTGGAGAGGAGGGCATGTCTATTACAAGAAGGGGGGATATCAAAACACACCAGGAGTCAGAGGGGAAGCCAACCTCCACCTTAAAACAGGTGACCAACTGAAATGACATCACAAAGCGCTCACCTGAGTTCCCGTGGAGAGGAGGGGATGTCTGTTACAAGAAGGGGGGTTATCAGAACACATCAGGAGTCACAGAGGAAGACAGCCTCCACCTTGAAACAGATGACCAACTGAAATGACATCAGAAAGCACTCACCTGAGTTCCCCTGGAGAAGAGGGGATGTTTGTTACAAGCAGGGGGGATATCACAAAGCGCTCACCTGAGTTCCCCTGGAGAGGAGGGGATGTCTATTACAAGCAGGGGGGTTATCACAACACACCAGGAGTCACAGCAGAAGCCAACCTCCACCATGAAACAGGTGACCAACTGAAATGACATCACAAAGCGCTCACCTGAGTTAACTTGGAGAAGAGGGGATGTCTGTTACAAGCAGGGGGGATATCACAAAGCGCTCACCTGAGTTCCCCTGGAGAGGAGGGGATGTCTGTTACAAGCAGGGGGGTTATCACAACACACGAGGAGCCATAGGGGAAGCCAAACTCAACATTGAAACATGTGACCAACTGAAATGACATCACAAAGCGCTCACCTGAGTTCCCCTAGAGATGAGGGGATGTCTGTTACAAACAGGGAGGATATCACAAAGCTCTCACCTGAGTTCCCCTGCTGAGGAGGGGATGTCTGTTACAAGCAGGGGGGATATCACAACACACCAGGAGTCTCAGGGGAAGCCAACCTCCACCTTGAAACAGGTGACCAACTGAAATGACATCACAAAGCGCTCACCTGAGTTCCCCTAGAGATGAGGGGATGTCTGTTACAAACAGGGAGGATATCACAAAGCGCTCACCAGAGTTCCCCTGGAGAGGAGGAGATGTCCGTTACAAGCAGGGGGGATATCACAACGCACCAGGAGTCACAGGGGAAGCCAACCTCCACCTTGAAATAGGTGACCAACTGTAATGACATCACAAAGCGCTGACCTGAGTTCCCCTGGAGAGCAGGGGATCTCTGTTACAAGCAGGGGGGATATCACAAAGCGCTCACCTGAGTTGCCCTGGAGAGGAGGGGATGTCTGTTACAAGAAGGGGGGTTATCACAACAAACCAGGAGTCACAGCGGAAGCCAACCTCCACCATGAAACAGGTGACCAACTGAAATGACATCACAAAGCGCTCACATGAGTTAACTTGGAGAAGAGGGGATGTCTGTTACAAGCAGGGGGGATATCACAACACACCAGGAGTCACAGGGGAATCCAACCTCTAACTTGAAACAGGTGACCAACTGAAATGACATCACAAAGCGCTCACCTGAGTTACCCTGGAGAGCAGGGGATGTCTGTTACAAGCAGGGAGGATATCAGAAAGGGCTCACCTGAGTTCCGCTAGAGATGAGGGGATGTCTGTTACAAGCAGGGGGGATACCACAACACACCAGGAGTCACAGTGGAAGCCAACCTCCACCTTGAAACAGGTGACCAACTGTAATGACATCACAAAGCGCTGACCTGAGTTCCCCTGGAGAGCAGGGGATCTCTGTTACAAGCAGGGGGGATATCACAAAGCGCTCACCTGAGTTCCCCTGGTGAGGAGGGGATGTCTGTTACAAGCAGGGGGGATATCACAACGCACCAGGAGTCACAGGGGAAGCCAACCTCCACCTTGAAACAGGTGACCAACTGTAATGACATCACAAAGCGCTGACCTGAGTTCCCCTGGAGAGCAGGGGATCTCTGTTACAAGCAGGGGGGATATCACAAAGCGCTCACCTGAGTTCCCCTGGTGAGGAGGGGATGTCTGTTACAAGCAGGGGGGATATCACAACACGCCAGGAGTCACAGGGGAAGCCAACCTCCACCTTGAAACAGGTGACCAACTTAAATGACATCACAAAGCGCTCACCTGAGTTCCCCTGGAGAGCAGGGGATGTCTGTTACATGCAGGGGGGATATCACAAAGCGCTCACCTGAGTTCCTCTGGTGAGGAGGGGATGTCTGTTACAAGCAGGGGGGATATCAAAACACAACAGGAGTCACAGCGGAAGCCAACCTCCACCTTGAAACAGGTGACCAACTGAAATGACATCACAAAGCGCTCGCCTGAGTTCACCTGGAGAGGTGGGGATGTCTGTTAAATGCAGGGGGGATATCACAAAGCGCTCACCTGAGTTCCCCTGGAGAGGAGGGGATGTCTGTTATAAGCAGGGGGGATATAACAAAGCGCTCACCTGAGTTCCACTAGAGATTAGGGGATGTCTGTTACAAGCAGGGGGGATATCACAACACACCAGGAGTCACAGCGGAAGCCAAACTCCACCTTGAAAAAGGTGACCAACTGAAATGACATCACAAAGCGCTGACCTGAGTTCCCCTGGAGAGCAGGGGATCTCTGTTAAAAGCAGCGGGATATCACAAAGAGCTCACCTGAGTTCCCCTGGTGAGGAGGGGATGTCTGTTACAAGCAGGAGGGATATCACAACACACCAGGAGTCACAGGGGAAGCCAACCTCCACCTTGAAACAGGTGACCAACTGTAATGACATCACAAAGCGCTGACCTGAGTTCCCCTGGAGAGCAGGGGATCTCTGTTACAAGCAGGGGGGATATCACAAAGCGCTCACCTGAGTTCCCCCGGAGAGAAGGGGATGTCTATTACAAGAAGGGGGGATATCAAAACACACCAGGAGTCAGAGGGGAAGCCAACCTCCACCTTGAAACAGGTGATCAACTGAAATGACATCACAAAGCGCTCACCTGAGTTACCCTGGAGAGCAGGGGATGTCTGTTACAAGCAGGGGGGATATAAGAAAGGGCTTACCTGATTTCCGCTAGAGATGAGGGGATGTCTGTTACAAGCAGGGGGGATACCACAACACACCAGGAGTCACAGGGGAAGCCAACCTCCACCTTGAAACAGGTGACCAACTCAAATGGCATCACAAAGCGTTTACCTGAGTTCCACTGGAGAGGAGGGGATGTCTGTTACAAGCAGGGGGGTTATCACAACACACTAGGAGTCACAGGGGAAGCCAACCTCAACCTTGAAACAGGTGACCAACTGAAATGACATCACAAAGCGCTCACCTGAGTTCACCTGGAGAGGTGGGGATGTCTGTTACAAGCAGGGAGGATATCACAAAGCGCTCACCTGAGTTCCCCTGGAGAGGAGGGGATGTCTGTTATAAGCAGGGGGGATATAACAAAGCGCTCACCTGAGTACCACTAGAGATTAGGGGATGTCTGTTACAAGCAGGGGGGATATCACAACACACCAGGAGTCACAGGGGAAGCCAACCTCCACTTTGAAACAGGTGACCAACTGAAATGACATCACAAAGCGCTGACCTGAGTTCCCCTGGAGAGCAGGGGATCTCTGTTACAAGCAGGGGGATATCACAAAGCGCTCACCTGAGTTCCCTTGGAGAGGAGGGGATGTCTGTTACAAGCAGGGGGGATATCACAAAGCGCTCACCTGAGTTCCCCTGGAGAGGAGGGGATGTCTGTTACAAGCAGGGGGGTTATCACAACACACGAGGAGCCATAGGGGAAGCCAAACTCAACATTGAAACATGTGACCAACTGAAATGACATCACAAAGCGCTCACCTGAGTTCCCCTAGAGATGAGGGGATGTCTGTTACAAACAGGGAGGATATCACAAAGCGCTCACCAGAGTTCCCCTGGAGAGGAGGAGATGTCCGTTACAAGCAGGGGGGATATCACAACGCACCAGGAGTCACAGGGGAAGCCAACCTCCACCTTGAAACAGGTGACCAACTGTAATGACATCACAAAGCGCTGACCTGAGTTCCCCTGGAGAGCAGGGGATCTCTGTTACAAGCAGGGGGGATATCACAAAGCGCTCACCTGAGTTGCCCTGGAGAGGAGGGGATGTCTGTTACAAGAAGGGGGGTTATCACAACAAACCAGGAGTCACAGCGGAAGCCAACCTCCACCATGAAACAGGTGACCAACTGAAATGACATCACAAAGCGCTCACATGAGTTAACTTGGAGAAGAGGGGATGTCTGTTACAAGCAGGGGGGATATCACAACACACCAGGAGTCACAGGGGAATCCAACCTCTAACTTGAAACAGGTGACCAACTGAAATGACATCACAAAGCGCTCACCTGAGTTACCCTGGAGAGCAGGGGATGTCTGTTACAAGCAGGGTGGATATCAGAAAGGGCTCACCTGAGTTCCGCTAGAGATGAGGGGATGTCTGTTACAAGCAGGGGGGATACCACAACACACCAGGAGTCACAGTGGAAGCCAACCTCCACCTTGAAACAGGTGACCAACTGTAATGACATCACAAAGCGCTGACCTGAGTTCCCCTGGAGAGCAGGGGATCTCTGTTACAAGCAGGGGGGATATCACAAAGCGCTCACCTGAGTTCCCCTGGTGAGGAGGGGATGTCTGTTACAAGCAGGGGGGATATCACAACGCACCAGGAGTCACAGGGGAAGCCAACCTCCACCTTGAAACAGGTGACCAACTGTAATGACATCACAAAGCGCTGACCTGAGTTCCCCTGGAGAGCAGGGGATCTCTGTTACAAGCAGGGGGGATATCACAAAGCGCTCACCTGAGTTCCCCTGGTGAGGAGGGGATGTCTGTTACAAGCAGGGGGGATATCACAACACGCCAGGAGTCACAGGGGAAGCCAACCTCCACCTTGAAACAGGTGACCAACTTAAATGACATCACAAAGCGCTCACCTGAGTTCCCCTGGAGAGCAGGGGATGTCTGTTACATGCAGGGGGGATATCACAAAGCGCTCACCTGAGTTCCTCTGGTGAGGAGGGGATGTCTGTTACAAGCAGGGGGGATATCAAAACACAACAGGAGTCACAGCGGAAGCCAACCTCCACCTTGAAACAGGTGACCAACTGAAATGACATCACAAAGCGCTCGCCTGAGTTCACCTGGAGAGGTGGGGATGTCTGTTAAATGCAGGGGGGATATCACAAAGCGCTCACCTGAGTTCCCCTGGAGAGGAGGGGATGTCTGTTATAAGCAGGGGGGATATAACAAAGCGCTCACCTGAGTTCCACTAGAGATTAGGGGATGTCTGTTACAAGCAGGGGGGATATCACAACACACCAGGAGTCACAGCGGAAGCCAAACTCCACCTTGAAAAAGGTGACCAACTGAAATGACATCACAAAGCGCTGACCTGAGTTCCCCTGGAGAGCAGGGGATCTCTGTTAAAAGCAGCGGGATATCACAAAGAGCTCACCTGAGTTCCCCTGGTGAGGAGGGGATGTCTGTTACAAGCAGGAGGGATATCACAACACACCAGGAGTCACAGGGGAAGCCAACCTCCACCTTGAAACAGGTGACCAACTGTAATGACATCACAAAGCGCTGACCTGAGTTCCCCTGGAGAGCAGGGGATCTCTGTTACAAGCAGGGGGGATATCACAAAGCGCTCACCTGAGTTCCCCCGGAGAGAAGGGGATGTCTATTACAAGAAGGGGGGATATCAAAACACACCAGGAGTCAGAGGGGAAGCCAACCTCCACCTTGAAACAGGTGATCAACTGAAATGACATCACAAAGCGCTCACCTGAGTTACCCTGGAGAGCAGGGGATGTCTGTTACAAGCAGGGGGGATATAAGAAAGGGCTTACCTGATTTCCGCTAGAGATGAGGGGATGTCTGTTACAAGCAGGGGGGATACCACAACACACCAGGAGTCACAGGGGAAGCCAACCTCCACCTTGAAACAGGTGACCAACTCAAATGGCATCACAAAGCGTTTACCTGAGTTCCACTGGAGAGGAGGGGATGTCTGTTACAAGCAGGGGGGTTATCACAACACACTAGGAGTCACAGGGGAAGCCAACCTCAACCTTGAAACAGGTGACCAACTGAAATGACATCACAAAGCGCTCACCTGAGTTCACCTGGAGAGGTGGGGATGTCTGTTACAAGCAGGGAGGATATCACAAAGCGCTCACCTGAGTTCCCCTGGAGAGGAGGGGATGTCTGTTATAAGCAGGGGGGATATAACAAAGCGCTCACCTGAGTACCACTAGAGATTAGGGGATGTCTGTTACAAGCAGGGGGGATATCACAACACACCAGGAGTCACAGGGGAAGCCAACCTCCACTTTGAAACAGGTGACCAACTGAAATGACATCACAAAGCGCTGACCTGAGTTCCCCTGGAGAGCAGGGGATCTCTGTTACAAGCAGGGGGATATCACAAAGCGCTCACCTGAGTTCCCTTGGAGAGGAGGGGATGTCTGTTACAAGCAGGGGGGATATCACAAAGCGCTCACCTGAGTTCCCCTGGAGAGGAGGGGATGTCTGTTACAAGCAGGGGGGTTATCACAACACACGAGGAGCCATAGGGGAAGCCAAACTCAACATTGAAACATGTGACCAACTGAAATGACATCACAAAGCGCTCACCTGAGTTCCCCTAGAGATGAGGGGATGTCTGTTACAAACAGGGAGGATATCACAAAGCGCTCACCAGAGTTCCCCTGGAGAGGAGGAGATGTCCGTTACAAGCAGGGGGGATATCACAACGCACCAGGAGTCACAGGGGAAGCCAACCTCCACCTTGAAAAAGGTGACCAACTGAAATGACATCACAAAGCGCTGACCTGAGTTCCCCTGGAGAGCAGGGGATCTCTGTTACAAGCAGCGGGATATCACAAAGAGCTCACCTGAGTTCCCCTGGTGAGGAGGGGATGTCTGTTACAAGCAGGGGGGATATCACAACACACCAGGAGTCACAGGGGAAGCCAACCTCCACCTTGAAACAGGTGACCAACTGTAATGACATCACAAAGGGCTGACCTGAGTTCCCCTGGAGAGCAGGGGATCTCTGTTACAAGTAGGGGGGATATCACAAAGCGCTCACCTGAGTTCCCCTGGAGAGAAGGGGATGTCTATTACAAGAAGGGGGGATATCAAAACACACCAGGAGTCAGAGGGGAAGCCAACCTCCACCTTGAAACAGGTGACCAACTGAAATGACATCACAAAGCGCTCACCTGAGTTCCCCTGGAGAGCAGGGGATGTCTGTTACAAGCATGGGGGATACCACAACACACCAGGAGTCACAGGGGAAGCCAACCTCCCCCTTGAAACAGGTGACCAACTGAAATGACATCACAAAGCGCTCGCCTGAGTTCACCTGGAGAGGTGGGGATGTCTGTTACATGCAGGGGGGATATCACAAAGCGCTCACCTCAGTTCCCCTGGAGAGGAGGGGATGTCTGTTATAAGCAGGGGGGATATAACAAAGCGCTCACCTGAGTTCCACTAGAGATTAGGGGATGTCTGTTACAAGCAGGGGGGATATCACAACACACCAGGAGTCACAGGGGAAGCCAAACTCCACCTTGAAAAAGGTGACCAACTGAAATGACATCACAAAGCGCTGACCTGAGTTCCCCTGGAGAGCAGGGGATCTCTGTTACAAGCAGGGGGATATCACAAAGAGCTCACCTGAGTACCCCTGGTGAGGAGGGGATGTCTGTTACAAGCAGGGGGATATCACAACACACCAGGAGTCACAGGGGAAGCCAACCTCCACCTTGAAACAGGTGACCAACTGTAATGACATCACAAAGCGCTGACCTGAGTTCCCCTGGAGAGCAGGGGATCTCTGTTACAAGCAGGGGGGATATCACAAAGCGCTCACCTGAGTTCCCCTGGAGAGGAGGGGATGTCTATTACAAGAAGGGGGGATATCAAAACACACCAGGAGTCACAGGGGAAGCCAACCTCCACCTTGAAACAGGTGACCAACTGTAATGACATCACAAAGCGCTGACCTGAGTTCCCCTGGAGAGCAGGGGATCTCTGTTACAAGCAGAGGGATATCACAAAGCGCTGGTGAGGAGGGGATGTCTGTTACAAGCAGGGGGATATCACAACACACCAGGAGTCACAGGGGAAGCCAACCTCCACCTTGAAACAGGTGACCAACTGTAATGACATCACAAAGCGCTGACCTGAGTTCCCCTGGAGAGCAGGGGATCTCTGTTACAAGCAGGGGGGATATCACAAAGCGCTCACCTGAGTTCCCCTGGAGAGGAGGGGATGTCTATTACAAGAAGGGGGGATATCAAAACACACCAGGAGTCACAGGGGAATCCAACCTCAACCTTGAAACAGGTGACCAACTGAAATGACATCACAAAGCGCTCACCTGAGTTCTCCTAGAGATGAGGGGATGTCTGTTAAAAGCAGGAGGGATATCACAACACGCCCGGATTCACAGGGGAAGACAATCTCAACCTTGAAACAGGTGACCAACTGAAATGACATCACGAAGCGCTCACCTGAGTTCCCCTGGAGAGCAGGGGATGTCTTTTACAAGCAGGGGGGATATCACAAAGCGCTCACCTGAGTTCCCCTGGTGAGGAGGGGATGTCTGTTACAAGCAGGGGGGATATCACAACACGCCAGGAGTCACAGGGGAAGCCAACCTCCACCTTGAAACAGGTGACCAACTTAAATGACATCACAAAGCGCTCACCTGAGTTCCCCTGGAGAGCAGGGGATATCTGTTACATGAAGGGGGGATATCACAAAGCGCTCACCTGAGTTCCCCTGGTGAGGAGGGGATGTCTGTTACAAGCAGGGGGGATATCACAACACACCAGGAGTCACAGCGGAAGCCAACCTCCACCTTGAAACAGGTGACCAACTGAAATGACATCACAAAGCGCTCACCTGAGTTCCCCTGGAGAGCAGGGGATGTCTGTTACAAGCAGGGAGGATATCACAACACACCAGGATTCACAGGGGAAGCCAACCTCCACCTTGAAACAGGTGACCAACTGAAATGACATCACAAAGCGCTCACCTGAGTTCCCCTGGAGAGCAGGGGATGTCTGTTACAAGCATGGGGGATACCACAACACACCAGGAGTCACAGGGGAAGCCAACCTCCACCTTGAAACAGGTGACCAACTGAAATGACATCACAAAGCGCTCGCCTGAGTTCACGTGGAGAGGTGGGGATGTCTGTTACATGCAGGGGGGATATCACAAAGCGCTCACCTAAGTTCCCCTGGAGAGGAGGGGATGTCTGTTATAAGCAGGGGGGATATAACAAAGCGCTCACCTGAGTTCCACTAGAGATTAGGGGATGTCTGTTACAAGCAGGGGGGATATCACAACACACCAGGAGTCACAGGGGAAGCCAAACTCCACCTTGAAAAAGGTGACCAACTGAAATGACATCACAAAGCGCTGACCTGAGTTCCCCTGGAGAGCAGGGGATCTCTGTTACAAGCAGCGGGATATCACAAAGAGCTCACCTGAGTTCCCCTGGTGAGGAGGGGATGTCTGTTACAAGCAGGGGGGATATCACAACACACCAGGAGTCACAGGGGAGGCCAACCTCCACCTAGAAACAGGTGACCATCTGTAATGACATCACAAAGCGCTGACCTGAGTTCCCCTGGAGAGCAGGGGATCTCTGTTACAAGCAGGGGGGATATCACAAAGCGCTCACCTGAGTTCCCCTGGAGAGAAGGGGATGTCTATTACAAGAAGGGGGGATATCAAAACACACCAGGAGTCAGAGGGGAAGCCAACCTCCACCTTGAAACAGGTGACCAACTGAAATGACATCACAAAGCGCTCACCTGAGTTCCCCTGGAGAGCAGGGGATGTCTGTTACAAGCATGGGAGATACCACAACACACCAGGAGTCACAGGGGAAGCCAACCTCCACCTTGAAACAGGTGACCAACTGAAATGACATCACAAAGCTCTCGCCTGAGTTCACCTGGAGACGTTGGGATGTCTGTTACATGCAGGGGGGATATCACAAAGCGCTCACCTCAGTTCCCCTGGAGAGGAGGGGATGTCTGTTATAAGCAGGGGGGATATAACAAAGCGCTAACCTGAGTTCCACTAGAGATTAGGAGATGTCTGTTACAAGCAGGGGGTTATCACAACACACCAGGAGTCACAGGGGAAGCCAAACTCCACCTTGAAAATGGTGACCAACTGAAATGACATCACAAAGCGCTGACCTGAGTTCCCCTGGAGAGCAGGGGATCTCTGTTACAAGCAGGGGGATATCACAAAGAGCTCACCTGAGTTCCCCTGGTGAGGAGGGGATGTCTGTTACAAGCAGGGGGATATCACAACACACCAGGAGTCACAGGGGAAGCCAACCTCCACCTTGAAACAGGTGACCAACTGTAATGACATCACAAAGCGCTGACCTGAGTTCCCCTGGAGAGCAGGGGATCTCTGTTACAAGCAGGGGGGATATCACCAAGCGCTCACCTGAGTTCCCCTGGAGAGGAGGGGATGTCTATTACAAGAAGGGGGGATATCAAAACACACCAGGAGTCAGAGGGGAAGCCAACCTCCACCTTGAAACAGGTGACCAACTGAAATGACATCACAAAGCGCTCACCTGAGTTCCCCTGGAGAGGAGGGGATGTCTGTTACAAGAATGGCGGTTATCACAACACACCAGGAGTCACAGCGGAAGCCAACCTCCACCATGAAACAGGTGACCAACTGAAATGACATCACAAATCGCTCACCTGAGTTAACTTGGAGAAGAGGGGATGTCTGTTACAAGCAGGGGGGATATCACAACACACCAGGAGTCACAGGGGAAGCCAACCTCCAACTTGAAACAGGTGACCAACTGAAATGACATCACAAAGCGCTCACCTGAGTTCCCCTGGAGAGCAGGGGATGTCTGTTACAAGCAGGGGGGATATCAGAAAGGGCTCACCTGAGTTCCCCTGGTGAGGAGGGGATTTCTGTTACAAGCAGGGGGGATATCACAACACACCAGGAGTCACAGGGGAAGCCAACCTCAACATTGAAACAGGTGACCAACTGAAATGACATCACAAAGCGCTCAATTGAGTTTCCCTAGAGATGAAGGGATGTCTGTTAAAAGCAGGAGGCATATCACAACACACCCGGATTCACAGGGGAAGACAATCTCAACCTTGAAACAGGTGACCAACTGAAATGACATCACAAAGCGCTCACCTGAGTTCCCCTGGAAAGCAGGGGATGTCTGCTACAAGCGGGGGGGATATCACAACACGCCAGGAGTCACAGGGGAAGCCAACCTCCACCTTGAAACAGGTGACCAACTGAAATGACATCACAAAGCGCTCACCTGTGTTCCCCTAGAGATGAGGGGATGTCTGTTATAAGCAGAGGGGATATCACAACACACCAGGAGTCACAGCGGAAGCCAACCTCCACCTTGAAACAGGTGACCAACTGAAATGACATCACAAAGCGCTCACCTGAGTTCCCCTGGAGACTAGGGGATGTCTGTTACAAGCAGGGGGGATATCACAAAGCGCTCACCTGAGTTCCACTAGAGATTAGGGGATGTCTGTTACAAGCAGGGGGGATATCACAACACACCAGGAGTCACAGGGGAAGCCAACCTCAACCTTGAAACAGGTGAACAACTGAAATGACATCACAAAGCACTCACCTGAGTTCACCTGGAGACGTGGGGATGTCTGTTAGAAGCAGGGGGGATATCACAACACACCAGGAGTCACAGGGGAAGCCAACCTCCACCTTGAAACAGGTGACCAACTGAAATGACATCACAAAACGCTCACCTGAGTTCCCCTGGAGACTAGGGGATGTCTGTTACAAGCAGGGGGGATATCAGAAAGGGCTCACCTGAGTTCCCCTGGTGAGGAGGGGATGTCTGTTACAAGCAGGGGGGATATCACAACACACCAGGAGTCACAGGGGAAGCCAACCTCAACCTTGAAACAGGTGAACAACTGAAATGACATCACAAAGCACTCACCTGAGTTCACCTGGAGACGTGGGGATGTCTGTTACAAGCAGGGGGGATATCACAAAGCGCTCCCCTGAGTTCCCCTGGAGAGGAGGGGATGTCTGTTATAAGCAGGGGGGATATAACAAAGCGCTCACCTGAGTTCCACTAGAGATTAGGGGATGTCTGTTACAAGCAGGGGGGATATCAAAACACACCAGGAGTCACAGGGGAAGCCAAACTCAACATTGAAACATGTGACCAACTGAAATGACATCACAAAGCTCTCACCTGAGTTCCCCTAGAGATGAGGGGATGTCTGTTACAAACAGGGAGGATATCACAAAGCGCTCACCTGAGTTCCCCTGCTGAGGAGGGGATGTCTGTTACAAGCAGGGGGGATATCACAACACACCAGGAGTCTCAGGGGAAGCCAACCTCCACCTTGAAACAGGTGACCAACTGAAATGACATCACAAAGCGCTCACCTGAGTTCCCCTAGAGATGAGGGGATGTCTGTTACAAGCAGGGGGGATATCACAACACACCAGGAGTCACAGGGCAAGCCAACCTCCACCTTGAAACAGGTGACCAACTGAAATGACATCACAAAGCGCTCACCTGAGTTCCCCTGGAGAGGAGGGGATGTCTGTTACAAGAATGGCGGTTATCACAACACACCAGGAGTCACAGCGGAAGCCAACCTCCACCATGAAACAGGTGACCAACTGAAATGACATCACAAATCGCTCACCTGAGTTAACTTGGAGAAGAGGGGATGTCTGTTACAAGCAGGGGGGATATCACAACACACCAGGAGTCACAGGGGAAGCCAACCTCCAACTTGAAACAGGTGACCAACTGAAATGACATCACAAAGCGCTCACCTGAGTTCCCCTGGAGAGCAGGGGATGTCTGTTACAAGCAGGGGGGATATCAGAAAGGGCTCACCTGAGTTCCCCTGGTGAGGAGGGGATTTCTGTTACAAGCAGGGGGGATATCACAACACACCAGGAGTCACAGGGGAAGCCAACCTCAACATTGAAACAGGTGACCAACTGAAATGACATCACAAAGCGCTCAATTGAGTTTCCCTAGAGATGAAGGGATGTCTGTTAAAAGCAGGAGGCATATCACAACACACCCGGATTCACAGGGGAAGACAATCTCAACCTTGAAACAGGTGACCAACTGAAATGACATCACAAAGCGCTCACCTGAGTTCCCCTGGAAAGCAGGGGATGTCTGCTACAAGCGGGGGGGATATCACAACACGCCAGGAGTCACAGGGGAAGCCAACCTCCACCTTGAAACAGGTGACCAACTGAAATGACATCACAAAGCGCTCACCTGTGTTCCCCTAGAGATGAGGGGATGTCTGTTATAAGCAGAGGGGATATCACAACACACCAGGAGTCACAGCGGAAGCCAACCTCCACCTTGAAACAGGTGACCAACTGAAATGACATCACAAAGCGCTCACCTGAGTTCCCCTGGAGACTAGGGGATGTCTGTTACAAGCAGGGGGGATATCACAAAGCGCTCACCTGAGTTCCACTAGAGATTAGGGGATGTCTGTTACAAGCAGGGGGGATATCACAACACACCAGGAGTCACAGGGGAAGCCAACCTCAACCTTGAAACAGGTGAACAACTGAAATGACATCACAAAGCACTCACCTGAGTTCACCTGGAGACGTGGGGATGTCTGTTACAAGCAGGGGGGATATCACAACACACCAGGAGTCACAGGGGAAGCCAACCTCCACCTTGAAACAGGTGACCAACTGAAATGACATCACAAAACGCTCACCTGAGTTCCCCTGGAGACTAGGGGATGTCTGTTACAAGCAGGGGGGATATCAGAAAGGGCTCACCTGAGTTCCCCTGGTGAGGAGGGGATGTCTGTTACAAGCAGGGGGGATATCACAACACACCAGGAGTCACAGGGGAAGCCAACCTCAACCTTGAAACAGGTGAACAACTGAAATGACATCACAAAGCACTCACCTGAGTTCACCTGGAGACGTGGGGATGTCTGTTACAAGCAGGGGGGATATCACAAAGCGCTCCCCTGAGTTCCCCTGGAGAGGAGGGGATGTCTGTTATAAGCAGGGGGGATATAACAAAGCGCTCACCTGAGTTCCACTAGAGATTAGGGGATGTCTGTTACAAGCAGGGGGGATATCAAAACACACCAGGAGTCACAGGGGAAGCCAAACTCAACATTGAAACATGTGACCAACTGAAATGACATCACAAAGCTCTCACCTGAGTTCCCCTAGAGATGAGGGGATGTCTGTTACAAACAGGGAGGATATCACAAAGCGCTCACCTGAGTTCCCCTGCTGAGGAGGGGATGTCTGTTACAAGCAGGGGGGATATCACAACACACCAGGAGTCTCAGGGGAAGCCAACCTCCACCTTGAAACAGGTGACCAACTGAAATGACATCACAAAGCGCTCACCTGAGTTCCCCTAGAGATGAGGGGATGTCTGTTACAAACAGGGAGGATATCACAAAGCGCTCACCAGAGTTCCCCTGGAGAGGAGGGGATGTCCGTTACAAGCAGGGGGGATATCACAACGCACCAGGAGTCACAGGGGAAGCCAACCTCCACCTTGAAACAGGTGACCAACTGTAATGACATCACAAAGCGCTGACCTGAGTTCCCCTGGAGAGCAGGGGATCTCTGTTACAAGCAGGGGAGATATCACAAAGCGCTCACCTGAGTTCCCCTGGTGAGGAGGGGATGTCTGTTACAAGCAGGGGAGATATCACAACACACCAGGAGTCACAGGGGAATCCAAACTCAACCTTGAAACAGGTGACCAACTGAAATGACATCACAAAGCGCTCACCTGAGTTCTCCTAGAGATGAGGGGATGTCTGTTAAAAGCAGGAGGGATATCACAACACGCTCGGATTCACAGGGGAAGACAATCTCAACCTTGAAACAGGTGACCAACTGAAATGACATCACGAAGCGCTCACCTGAGTTCCCCTGGAGAGCAGGGGATGTCTTTTACAAGCAGGGGGGATATCACAAAGCGCTCACCTGAGTTCCCCTGGTGAGGAGGGGATGTCTGTTACAAGCAGGGGGGATATCACAACACGCCAGGAGTCACAGGGGAAGCCAACCTCCACCTTGAAACAGGTGACCAACTTAAATGACATCACAAAGCGCTCACCTGAGTTCCCCTGGAGAGCAGGGGATGTCTGTTACATGCAGGGGGGATATCACAAAGCGCTCACCTGAGTTCCCCTGGTGAGGAGGGGACGTCTGTTACAAGCAGGGGGGATATCACAACACACCAGGAGTCACAGCGGAAGCCAACCTCCACCTTGAAACAGGTGACCAACTGAAATGACATCACAAAGCGCTCACCTGAGTTCCCCTGGAGAGCAGGGGATGTCTGTTACAAGCAGGGAGGATATCACAACATACCAGGATTCACAGGGGAAGCCAACCTCCACCTTGAAACAGGTGACCAACTGAAATCACATCACAAAGCGCTCGCCTGAGTTCACCTGGAGAGGTGGGGATGTCTGTTACATGCAGGGGGGATATCACAAAGCGCTCACCTGAGTTCCCCTGGAGAGGAGGGGATGTCTGTTATAAGCAGGGGGGATATAACAAAGCGTTCACCTGAGTTCCACTAGAGATTAGGGGATGTCTGTTACAAGCAGGGGGGATATCACAACACACCAGGAGTCACAGGGGAAGCCAAACTCCACCTTGAAAAAGGTGACCAACTGAAATGACATCACAAAGCGCTGACCTGAGTTCCCCTGGAGAGCAGGGGATCTCTGTTACAAGCAGCGGGATATCACAAAGAGCTCACCTGAGTTCCCCTGGTGAGGAGGGGATGTCTGTTACAAGCAGGGGGGATATCACACACCAGGAGTCACAGGGGAAGCCAACCTCCACCTTGAAACAGGTGACCAACTGTAATGACATCACAAAGCGCTGACCTGAGTTCCCCTGGAGAGCAGGGGATCTCTGTTACAAGCAGGGGGGATATCACAAAGCGCTCACCTGAGTTCCCCTGGAGAGAAGGGGATGTCTATTACAAGAAGGGGGGATATCAAAACACACCAGGAGTCAGAGGGGAAGCCAACCTCCACCTTGAAACAGGTGACCAACTGAAATGACATCACAAAGCGCTCACCTGAGTTCCCCTGGAGAGCAGGGGATGTCTGTTACAAGCATGGGGGATACCACAACACACCAGGAGTCACAGTGGAAGCCAACCTCCACCTTGAAACAGGTGACAAACTGAAATGACATCACAAAGCGCTCGCCTGAGTTCACCTGGAGAGGTGGGGATGTCTGTTACATGCAGGGGGGATATCACAAAGCGCTCACCTCAGTTCCCCTGGAGAGGAGGGGATGTCTGTTATAAGCAGGGGGGATATAACAAAGCGCTCACCTGAGTTCCACTAGAGATTAGGGGATGTCTGTTACAAGCAGGGGGGATATCACAACACACCAGGAGTCACAGGGGAAGCCAAACTCCACCTTGAAAAAGGTGACCAACTGAAATGACATCAAAAAGCGCTGACCTGAGTTCCCCTGGAGAGCAGGGGATCTCTGTTACAAGCAGGGGGATATCACAAAGAGCTCACCTGAGTTCCCCTGGTGAGGAGGGGATGTCTGTTACAAGCAGGGGGATATCACAACACACCAGGAGTCACAGGGGAAGCCAACCTCCACCTTGAAACAGATGACCAACTGTAATGACATCACAAAGCGCTGACCTGAGTTCCCCTGGAGAGCAGGGGATCTCTGTTACAAGCAGGGGAGATATCACAAAGCGCTCACCTGAGTTCCCCTGGTGAGGAGGGGATGTCTGTTACAAGCAGGGGAGATATCACAACACACCAGGAGTCACAGGGGAATCCAACCTCAACCTTGAAACAGGTGACCAACTGAAATGACATCACAAAGCGCTCACCTGAGTTCTCCTAGAGATGAGGGGATGTCTGTTAAAAGCAGGAGGGATATCACAACACGCTCGGATTCACAGGGGAAGACAATCTCAACCTTGAAACAGGTGACCAACTGAAATGACATCACGAAGCGCTCACCTGAGTTCCCCTGGAGAGCAGGGGATGTCTTTTACAAGCAGGGGGGATATCACAAAGCGCTCACCTGAGTTCCCCTGGTGAGGAGGGGATGTCTGTTACAAGCAGGGGGGATATCACAACACGCCAGGAGTCACAGGGGAAGCCAACCTCCACCTTGAAACAGGTGACCAACTTAAATGACATCACAAAGCGCTCACCTGAGTTCCCCTGGAGAGCAGGGGATGTCTGTTACATGCAGGGGGGATATCACAAAGCGCTCACCTGAGTTCCCCTGGTGAGGAGGGGACGTCTGTTACAAGCAGGGGGGATATCACAACACACCAGGAGTCACAGCGGAAGCCAACCTCCACCTTGAAACAGGTGACCAACTGAAATGACATCACAAAGCGCTCGCCTGAGTTCACCTGGAGAGGTGGGGATGTCTGTTACATGCAGGGGGGATATCACAAAGCGCTCACCTGAGTTCCCCTGGAGAGGAGGGGATGTCTGTTATAAGCAGGGGGGATATAACAAAGCGTTCACCTGAGTTCCACTAGAGATTAGGGGATGTCTGTTACAAGCAGGGGGGATATCACAACACACCAGGAGTCACAGGGGAAGCCAAACTCCACCTTGAAAAAGGTGACCAACTGAAATGACATCACAAAGCGCTGACCTGAGTTCCCCTGGAGAGCAGGGGATCTCTGTTACAAGCAGCGGGATATCACAAAGAGCTCACCTGAGTTCCCCTGGTGAGGAGGGGATGTCTGTTACAAGCAGGGGGGATATCACAACACACCAGGAGTCACAGGGGAAGCCAACCTCCACCTTGAAACAGGTGACCAACTGTAATGACATCACAAACCGCTGACCTGAGTTCCCCTGGAGAGCAGGGGATCTCTGTTACAAGCAGGGGGGATATCACAAAGCGCTCACCTGAGTTCCCCTGGAGAGAAGGGGATGTCTATTACAAGAAGGGGGGATATCAAAACACACCAGGAGTCAGAGGGGAAGCCAACCTCCACCTTGAAACAGGTGACCAACTGAAATGACATCACAAAGCGCTCACCTGAGTTCCCCTGGAGAGCAGGGGATGTCTGTTACAAGCATGGGGGATACCACAACACACCAGGAGTCACAGGGGAAGCCAACCTCCACCTTGAAACAGGTGACAAACTGAAATGACATCACAAAGCGCTCGCCTGAGTTCACCTGGAGAGGTGGGGATGTCTGTTACATGCAGGGGGGATATCACAAAACGCTCACCTCAGTTCCCCTGGAGAGGAGGGGATGTCTGTTATAAGCAGGGGGGATATAACAAAGCGCTCACCTGAGTTCCACTAGAGATTAGGGGATGTCTGTTACAAGCAGGGGGGATATCACAACACACCAGGAGTCACAGGGGAAGCCAAACTCCACCTTGAAAAAGGTGACCAACTGAAATGACATCAAAAAGCGCTGACCTGAGTTCCCCTGGAGAGCAGGGGATCTCTGTTACAAGCAGGGGGATATCACAAAGAGCTCACCTGAGTTACCCTGGTGAGGAGGGGATGTCTGTTACAAGCAGGGGGATATCACAACACACCAGGAGTCACAGGGGAAGCCAACCTCCACCTTGAAACAGGTGACCAACTGTAATGACATCACAAAGCGCTGACCTGAGTTCCCCTGGAGAGCAGGGGATCTCTGTTACAAGCAGGGGGGATATCACAAAGCGCTCACCTGAGTTCCCCTGGAGAGGAGGGGATGTCTATTACAAGAAGGGGGGATATCAAAACACACCAGGAGTCAGAGGGGAAGCCAACCTTCACCTTGAAACAGGTGACCAACTGAAATGACATCACAAAGCGCTCACCTGAGTTCCCCTGGAGAGGAGGGGATGTCTGTTACAAGAATGGGGGTTATCACAACACACCAGGAGTCACAGCGGAAGCCAACCTCCACCATGAAACAGGTGACCAACTGAAATGACATCACAAAGCGCTCACCTGAGTTAACTTGGAGAAGAGGGGATGTCTGTTACAAGCAGGGGGGATATCACAACACACCAGGAGTCACAGGGGAAGCCAAACTCCACCTTGAAAAAGGTGACCAACTGAAATGACATCACAAAGCGCTGACCTGAGTTCCCCTGGAGAGCAGGGGATCTCTGTTACAAGCAGCGGGATATCACAAAGAGCTCACCTGAGTTCCCCTGGTGAGGAGGGGATGTCTGTTACAAGCAGGGGGGATATCACAACACACCAGGAGTCACAGGGGAAGCCAACCTCCACCTTGAAACAGGTGACCAACTGTAATGACATCACAAAGCGCTGACCTGAGTTCCCCTGGAGAGCAGGGGATCTCTGTTACAAGCAGGGAGGATATCACAAAGCACTCACCTGAGTTCCCCTGGAGAGAAGGGGATGTCTATTACAAGAAGGGGGGATATCAAAACATACCAGGAGTCAGAGGGGAAGCCAACCTCCACCTTGAAACAGGTGACCAACTGAAATGACATCACAAAGCGCTCACCTGAGTTCCCCTGGAGAGCAGGGGATGTCTGTTACAAGCATGGGGGATAACACAACACACCAGAAGTCACAGGGGAAGCCAACCTCCACCTTGAAACAGGTGACCAACTGAAATGACATCACAAAGCGCTCTCCTGAGTTCACCTGGAGACGTGGGGATGTCTGTTACATGCAGGGGGGATATCACAAAGCGCTCACCTCAGTTCCCCTGGAGAGGAGGGGATGTCTGTTACAAGCAGGGGGATATCACAACACACCAGGAGTCACAGGGGAAGCCAACCTCCACCTTGAAACAGGTGACCAACTGTAATGACATCACAAAGCGCTGACCTGAGTTCCCCTGGAGAGCAGGGGATCTCTGTTACAAGCAGGGGGGATATCACAAAGCGCTCACCTGAGTTCCCCTGGAGAGGAGGGGATGTCTATTACAAGAAGGGGGGATATCAAAACACACCAGGAGTCAGAGGGGAAGCCAACCTCCACCTTGAAACAGGTGACCAACTGAAATGACATCACAAAGCGCTCACCTGAGTTCCCCTGGAGAGGAGGGGATGTCTGTTACAAGAATGGGGGTTATCACAACACACCAGGAGTCACAGCGGAAGCCAACCTCCACCATGAAACAGGTGACCAACTGAAATGACATCACAAAGCGCTCACCTGAGTTAACTTGGAGAAGAGGGGATGTCTGTTACAAGCAGGGGGGATATCACAACACACCAGGAGTCACAGGGGAAGCCAACCTCCAACTTGAAACAGGTGACCAACTGAAATGACATCACAAATCGCTCACCTGAGTTCCCCTGGAGAGCAGGGGATGTCTGTTACAAGCAGGGGGGATATCACAACACACCAGGAGTCACAGGGGAAGCCAACCTCAACATTGAAACAGGTGACCAACTGAAATGACATCACAAAGCGCTCACCTGAGTTTCCCTAGAGATGAGGGGATGTCTGTTAAAAGCAGGAGGCATATCACAACACACCCGGATTCACAGGGGAAGACAATCTCAACCTTGAAACAGGTGACCAACTGAAATGACATCACAAATCGCTCACCTGAGTTCCCCTGGAAAGCAGGGGATGTCTCCTACAAGCGGGGGGGATATCACAACACGCCAGGAGTCACAGGGGAAGCCAACCTCCACCTTGAAACAGGTGACCAACTGAAATGACATCACAAAGCGCTCACCTGTGTTCCCCTAGAGATGAGGGGATGTCTGTTATAAGCAGAGGGGATATCACAACACACCAGGAGTCACAGCGGAAGCCAACCTCCACCTTGAAACAGGTGACCAACTGAAATGACATCACAAAGCGCTCACCTGAGTTCCCCTGGAGACCAGGGGATGTCTGTTACAAGCAGGGGGGATATCACAACACACCAGGAGTCACAGGGGAAGCCAACCTCCACCTTGAAACATGTGACCAAATGAAATGACATCACAAAGCGCTCACCTGAGTTCCCCGGAGAGCAGGGGATGTCTGTTACAAGCAGGGGGGATATCACAAAGCGCTCACCTGAGTTCCACTAGAGATTAGGGGATGTCTGTTACAAGCAGGGGGGATATCAAAACACACCAGGAGTCACAGGGGAAGCCAAACTCAACATTGAAACATGTGACCAACTGAAATGACATCACAAAGCGCTCACCTGAGTTCCCCTAGAGATGAGGGGATGTCTGTTACAAACAGGGAGGATATCTCAACGCGCTCACCCGAGTTCCCCTGCTGAGGAGGGGATGTCTGTTACAAGCAGGGGGGATATCACAACACACCAGGAGTCTCAGGGGAAGCCAACCTCCACCTTGAAACAGGTGACCAACTGAAATGACATCACAAAGCGCTCACCTGAGTTCCCCTAGAGATGAGGGGATGTCTGTTACAAACAGGGAGGATATCACAAAGCGCTCACCAGAGTTCCCCTGGAGAGGAGGGGATGTCCGTTACAAGCAGGGGGGATATCACAACGCACCAGGAGTCACAGGGGAAGCCAACCTCCACCTTGAAACAGGTGACCAACTGTAATGACATCACAAAGCGCTGACCTGAGTTCCCCTGGAGAGCAGGGGATCTCTGTTACAAGCAGGGGGGATATCACAAAGCGCTCACCTGAGTTCCCCTGGTGAGGAGGGGATGTCTGTTACAAGCAGGGGGGATATCACAACACACCAGGAGTCACAGGGGAATCCAACCTCAACCTTGAAACAGGTGACCAACTGAAATGACATCACAAAGCGCTCACCTGAGTTCTCCTAGAGATGAGGGGATGTCTGTTAAAAGCAGGAGGGATATCACAACACGCCCGGATTCACAAGGGAAGACAATCTCAACCTTGAAACAGGTGACCAACTGAAATGACATCACGAAGCGCTCACCTGAGTTCCCCTGGAGAGCAGGGGATGTCTTTTACAAGCAGGGGGGATATCACAAAGCGCTCACCTGAGTTCCCCTGGTGAGGAGGGGATGTCTGTTACAAGCAGGGGGGATATCACAACACGCCAGGAGTCACAGGGGAAGCCAACCTCCACCTTGAAACAGGTGACCAACTTAAATGACATCACAAAGCGCTCACCTGAGTTCCCCTGGAGAGCAGGGGATGTCTGTTACATCCAGGGGGGTTATCACAAAGCGCTCACCTGAGTTCCCCTGGTGAGGAGGGGATGTCTGTTACAAGCAGGGGGGATATCACAACACACCAGGAGTCACAGCGGAAGCCAACCTCCACCTTGAAACAGGTGACCAACTGAAATGACATCACAAAGCGCTCACCTGAGTTCTCCTGGAGAGCAGGGGATGTCTGTTACAAGCAAGGAGGATATCACAACACACCAGGATTCACAGGGGAAGCCAACCTCCACCATGAAACAGGTGACCAACTGAAATGACATCACAAAGCGCTCGCCTGAGTTCACCTGGAGAGGTGGGGATGTCTGTTACATGCAGGGGGGATATCACAAAGCGCTCACCTGAGTTCCCCTGGAGAGGAGGGGATGTCTGTTATAAGCAGGGGGGATATAACAAAGCGTTCACCTGAGTTCCACTAGAGATTAGGGGATGTCTGTTACAAGCAGGGGGGATATCACAACACACCAGGAGTCACAGGGGAAGCCAAACTCCACCTTGAAAAAGGTGACCAACTGAAATGACATCACAAAGCGCTGACCTCAGTTCCCCTGGAGAGCAGGGGATCTCTGTTACAAGCAGCGGGATATCACAAAGAGCTCACCTGAGTTCCCCTGGTGAGGAGGGGATGTCTGTTACAAGCAGGGGGGATATCACAACACACCAGGAGTCACAGGGGAAGCCAACCTCCACCTTGAAACAGGTGACCAACTGTAATGACATCACAAAGCGCTGACCTGAGTTCCCCTGGAGAGCAGGGGATCTCTGTTACAAGCAGGGGGGATATCACAAAGCGCTCACCTGAGTTCCCCTGGAGAGAAGGGGATGTCTATTACAAGAAGGGGGGATATCAAAACACACCAGGAGTCAGAGGGGAAGCCAACCTCCACCTTGAAACAGGTGACCAACTGAAATGACATCACAAAGCGCTCACCTGAGTTCCCCTGGAGAGCAGGGGATGTCTGTTACAAGCATGGGGGATACCACAACACACCAGGAGTCACAGGGGAAGCCAACCTCCACCTTGAAACAGGTGACCAACTGAAATGACATCACAAAGCGCTCGCCTGAGTTCACCTGGAGAGGTGGGGATGTCTGTTACATGCAGGGGGGATATCACAAAGCGCTCACCTCAGTTCCCCTGGAGAGGAGGGGATGTCTGTTATAAGCAGGGGGTATATAACAAAGCGCTCACCTGAGTTCCACTAGAGATTAGGGGATGTCTGTTACAAGCAGGGGGGATATCACAACACACTAGGAGTCACAGGGGAAGCCAAACTCCACCTTGAAACAGGTGACCAACTGAAATGACATCACAAAGCGCTCACCTGAGTTCCCCTGGAGAGCAGGGGATGTCTGTTACAAGCAGGGAGGATATCACAACACACCAGGATTCACAGGGGAAGCCAACCTCCACCTTGAAACAGGTGACCAACTGAAATGACATCACAAAGCGCTGAACTGAGTTCCCCTGGAGAGCAGGGGATCTCTGTTACAAGCAGCGGGATATCACAAAGAGCTCACCTGAGTTCCCCTGGTGAGGAGGGGATGTCTGTTACAAGCAGGGGGATATCACAACACACCAGGAGTCACAGGGGAAGCCAACCTCCAACTTGAAACAGGTGACCAACTGAAATGACATCACAAAGCGCTCACCTGAGTTCCCCTGGAGAGCAGGGGATGTCTGTTACAAGCAGGGAGGATATCACAACACACCAGGATTCACAGGGGAAGCCAACCTCCACCTTGAAACAGGTGACCAACTGAAATGACATCACAAAGCGCTGACCTGAGTTCCCCTGGAGAGCAGGGGATCTCTGTTACAAGCAGCGGGATATCACAAAGAGCTCACCTGAGTTCCCCTGGTGAGGAGGGGATGTCTGTTACAAGCAGGGGGGATATCACAACACACCAGGAGTCACAGGGGAAGCCAACCTCCACCTTGAAACAGGTGACCAACTGTAATGACATCACAAAGCGCTGACCTGAGTTCCCCTGGAGAGCAGGGGATCTCTGTTACAAGCAGGGGGATATCACAAAGAGCTCACCTGAGTTCCCCTGGTGAGGAGGGGATGTCTGTTACAAGCAGGGGGGATATCACAACACACCAGGATTCACAGGGGAAGCCAACCTCCACCTTGAAACAGGTGACCAACTGAAATGACATCACAAAGCGCTGACCTGAGTTCTCCTGGAGAGCAGGGGATCTCTGTTACAAGCAGGGGGATATCACAAAGAGCTCACCTGAGTTCCCCTGGTGAGGAGGGGATGTCTGTTACAAGCAGGGGGGATATCACAACACACCAGGATTCACAGGGGAAGCCAACCTCCACCTTGAAACAGGTGACCAACTGAAATGACATCACAAAGCGCTGACCTGAGTTCCCCTGGAGAGCAGGGGATCTCTGTTACAAGCAGGGGGATATCACAAAGAGCTCACCTGAGTTCCCCTGGTGAGGAGGGGATGTCTGTTACAAGCAGGGGGATATCACAACACACCAGGAGTCACAGGGGAAGCCAACCTCCAACTTGAAACAGGTGACCAACTGAAATGACATCACAAAGCGCTCACCTGAGTTCCCCTGGAGAGCAGGGGATGTCTGTTACAAGCAGGGAGGATATCACAACACACCAGGATTCACAGGGGAAGCCAACCTCCACCTTGAAACAGGTGACCAACTGAAATGACATCACAAAGCGCTGACCTGAGTTCCCCTGGAGAGCAGGGGATCTCTGTTACAAGCAGCGGGATATCACAAAGAGCTCACCTGAGTTCCCCTGGTGAGGAGGGGATGTCTGTTACAAGCAGGGGGGATATCACAACACACCAGGAGTCACAGGGGAAGCCAACCTCCACCTTGAAACAGGTGACCAACTGTAATGACATCACAAAGCGCTGACCTGAGTTCCCCTGGAGAGCAGGGGATCTCTGTTACAAGCAGGGGGATATCACAAAGAGCTCACCTGAGTTCCCCTGGTGAGGAGGGGATGTCTGTTACAAGCAGGGGGATATCACAACACACCAGGAGTCACAGGGGAAGCCAACCTCCACCTTGAAACAGGTGACCAACTGTAATGACATCACAAAGCGCTGACCTGAGTTCCCCTGGAGAGCAGGGGATCTCTGTTACAAGCAGGGGGGATATCACAAAGCGCTCACCTGAGTTCCCCTGGAGAGGAGGGGATGTCTATTACAAGAAGGGGGGATATCAAAACACACCAGGAGTCAGAGGGGAAGCCAACCTCCACCTTGAAACAGGTGACCAACTGAAATGACATCACAAAGCGCTCACCTGAGTTCCCCTGGAGAGGAGGGGATGTCTGTTACAAGAATGGGGGTTATCACAACACACCAGGAGTCACAGCGGAAGCCAACCTCCACCATGAAACAGGTGACCAACTGAAATGACATCACAAAGCGCTCACCTGAGTTAACTTGGAGAAGAGGGGATGTCTGTTACAAGCAGGGGGGATATCACAACACACCAGGAGTCACAGGGGAAGCCAACCTCTAACTTGAAACAGGTGACCAACTGAAATGACATCACAAAGCGCTCACCTGAGTTCCCCTGGAGAGCAGGGGATGTCTGTTACAAGCATCGGGGATACCACAACACACCAGGAGTCACAGGGGAAGCCAACCTCCACCTTGAAACAGGTGACCAACTGAAATGACATCACAAAGCGCTCGCCTGAGTTCACCTGGAGAGGTGGGGATGTCTGTTACATGCAGGGGGGATATCACAAAGCGCTCACCTGAGTTCCCCTGGAGAGGAGGGGATGTCTGTTATAAGCAGGGGGGATATAACAAAGCGTTCACCTGAGTTCCACTAGAGATTAGGGGGTGTCTGTTACAAGCAGGGGGGATATCACAACACACCAGGAGTCACAGGGGAAGCCAACCTCCAACTTGAAACAGGTGACCAACTGAAATGACATCACAAAGCGCTCACCTGAGTTCCCCTGGAGAGCAGGGGATGTCTGTTACAAGCAGGGGGGATATCAGAAAGGGCTCACCTGAGTTCCCCTGGTGAGGAGGGGATGTCTGTTACAAGCAGGGGGGATATCACAACACACCAGGAGTCACAGGGGAAGCCAACCTCAACATTGAAACAGGTGACCAACTGAAATGACATCACAAAGCGCTCACCTGAGTTTCCCTAGAGATGAGGGGATGTCTGTTAAAAGCAGGAGGCATATCACAACACACCCGGATTCACAGGGGAAGACAATCTCAACCTTGAAACAGGTGACCAACTGAAATGACATCACAAAGCGCTCACCTGAGTTCCCCTGGAAAGCAGGGGATATCTGCTACAAGCGGGGGGATATCACAACACGCCAGGAGTCACAGGGGAAGCCAACCCCCACCTTGAAACAGGTGACCAACTGAAATGACATCACAAAGCGCTCACCTGTGTTCCCCTAGAGATGAGGGGATGTCTGTTATAAGCAGAGGGGATATCACAACACACCAGGAGTCACAGCGGAAGCCAACCTCCACCTTGAAACAGGTGACCAACTGAAATTACATCACATAGCGCTCACCTGAGTTCCCCTGGAGACCAGGGGATGTCTGTTACAAGCAGGGGGGATATCACAACACACCAGGAGTCACAGGGGAAGCCAACCTCCACCTTGAAACATGTGACCAAATGAAATGACATCACAAAGCGCTCACCTGAGTTCCCCGGAGAGCAGGGGATGTCTGTTACAAGCAGGGGGGATACCACAACACCCCAAGTGTCACAGGGGAAGCCAACCTCCACCTTGAAACAGGTGACCAACTGAAATGGCATCACAAAGCGTTCACCTGAGTTCCACTAGAGATTAGGGGATGTCTGTTACAAGCAGGGGGGATATCACAACACACCAGGAGTCACAGGGGAAGCCAACCTCAACCTTGAAACAGGTGAACAACTGAAATGACATCACAAAGCACTCACCTGAGTTCACCTGGAGACGTGGGGATGTCTGTTACAAGCAGGGGGGATATCACAAAGCGCTCCCCAGAGTTCTCCTGGAGAGGAGGGGATGTCTGTTATAAGCAGGGGGGATATAACAAAGCGCTCACCTGAGTTCCACTAGAGATTAGGGGATGTCTGTTACAAGCAGGGGGGATATCAAAACACACCAGGAGTCACAGGGGAAGCCAACCTCCACCTTGAAACAGGTGACCAACTGAAATGACATCACAAAGCGCTGACCAGAGTTCCCCTGGAGAAGAGGGGATGTCTATTACAAGAAGGGGGGATATCAAAACACACCAGGAGTCAGAGGGGAAGCGAACCTCCACCTTGAAACAGGTGACCAACTGAAATGACATCACAAAGCGCTCACCTGAGTTCCCGTGGAGAGGAGGGGATGTCTATTACAAGAAGGGGGGATATCAAAACACACCAGGAGTCAGAGGGGAAGCCAACCTCCACCTTGAAACAGGTGACCAACTGAAATGACATCACAAAGCGCTCACCTGAGTTCCCCTGGAGAGGAGGGGATGTCTGTTACAAGAATGGGGGTTATCACAACACACCAGGAGTCACAGTGTAAGCCAACCTCCACCATGAAACAGGTGACCAACTGAAATGACATCACAAAGCGCTCACCTGAGTTAACTTGGAGAAGAGGGGATGTCTGTTACAAGCAGGGGGATATCACACCAGGAGTCACAGAGGAAGACAACCTCCACCTTGAAACAGATGACCAACTGAAATGACATCAGAAAGCGCTCACCTGAGTTTCCCTGGAGAAGAGGGGATGTTTGTTACAAGCAGGGGGGATATCACAAAGCGCTCACCTGAGTTCCCCTGGAGAGGAGGGGATGTCTATTACAAGAAGGGGGGATATCAAAACACACCAGGAGTCAGAGGGGAAGCCAACCTCCACCTTGAAACAGGTGACCAAGGGTAATGACATCACAAAGCGCACACCTGAGTTCCCCTGGAGAGGAGGGGATGTCTGTTACAAGCAGGGGGGTTATCACAACACACCAGGAGTCACAGGGGAAGCCAACCTCAACATTGAAACTTGTGACCAACTGAAATGACATCACAAAGCGCTCACCTGAGTTCCCCTAGAGATGAGGGGATGTCTGTTACAAGCAGGGGGGATATCACAACACACCAGGAGTCACAGGGGAAGCCAACCTCCACCTTGAAACAGGTGACCAACTGAAATGACATCACAAAGCGCTCACCAGAGTTCCCCTGGAGAAGAGGGGATGTCTGTTACAAGCAGGGGGGATATCACAACACACCAGGAGTCACAGGGGAAGCCAACCTCCACCTTGAAACAGGTGACCAACTGAAATGACATCACAAAGCGCTCACCTGAGTTCCCCTGGAGAGGAGGGGATGTCTGTTACAAGAAGGGGGGTTATCACAACACACCAGGAATCACAGCGGAAGCCAACTTCCACCATGAAACAGGTGACCAACTGAAATGACATCACAAAGCGCTAACCTGAATTAACTTGGAGAAGAGGGGATGTCTGTTACAATCAGGGGGGATATCACAACACACCAGGAGTCACAGGGGAAGCCAACCTCCACCTTGAATCAGGTGACCAACTGAAATGACATCACAAAGCGCTCACCTGAGTTCCCCTGGAGAGCAGGGGATGTCTGTTACAAGCAGGGGGGATATCAGAAAGCGCTCACCTGAGTTCCCCTGGTGAGGAGGGGATGTCTGTTACAAGCAGGGGGGATATCACAACACACCAGGAGTCACAGGGGAAGCCAACCTCCACCTTGAAACAGGTGACCAACTGAAATGACATCACAAAGCGCTCACCAGAGTTCCCCTGGAGAAGAGGGGATGTCTGTTACAAGCAGGGGGGATATCACAACACACCAGGAGTCACAGGGGAAGCCAACCTTCACCTTGAAACAGATGACCAACTGAAATGACATCACAAAGCGCTCACCTGAGTTCCTCTGGAGAGGAGGGGATGTCTATTACAAGAAGGGGGGATATCAAAACACACCAGGAGTCAGAGGGGAAGCCAACCTCCAACTTGAAACAGGTGACCAACTGAAATGACATCACAAAGCGCTCACCTGAGTTCCCGTGGAGAGGAGGGGATGTCTGTTACAAGAAGGGGGGTTATCACAACACACCAGGAGTCACAGCGGAAGCCAACTTCCACCATGAAACAGGTGACCAACTGAAATGACATCACAAAGCGCTCACCTGAATTAACTTGGAGAAGAGGGGATGTCTGTTACAAGCAGGGGGGATATCACAACACACCAGGAGTCACAGGGGAAGCCAACCTCCACCTTGAATCAGGTGACCAACTGAAATGACATCACAAAGCGCTCACCTGAGTTCCCCTGGAGAGCAGGGGATGTCTGTTACAAGCAGGGGGGATATCAGAAAGCGCTCACCTGAGTTCCCCTGGTGAGGAGGGGATGTCTGTTACAAGCAGGGGGGATATCACAACACACCAGGAGTCACAGGGGAAGCCAACCTCAACCTTGAAACAGGTGACCAACTGAAATGACATTAAAAAGCGCTCACCTGAGTTCCCCTAGAGATGATGGGATGTCTGTTAAAAGCAGGAGGGATATCACAACACGCCCGGATTCACAGGGGAAGACAATCTCAACCTTTAAACAGGTGACCAACTGAAATGACATCACAAAGCACTCACCTGAGTTCCCCTGGAGAGCAGGGGTCCTCTGTTACAAGCAGGGGGGATATCACAAAGCGCTCACCTGAGTTCACCTGGTGAGGAGGGGATGTCTGTTACAAGCAGGGGGGATATCACAACACGCCAGGAGTCACAGGGGAAGCCAACCTCCACCTTGAAACTGGTGACCAACTGAAATGACATCACAAAGCGCTCACCTGAGTTCCCGTGGTGAGGAGGGGATGTCTGTTACAAGCAGGGGGGTTATCACAACACCCCAGGAGTCACAGCGGAAGCCAACCTCCACCATGAAACAGGTGACCAACTGAAATGACATCACAAAGCTCTCACCTGAGTTAACTTGGAGAAGAGGGGATGTCTGTTACAAGCAGGGGGGATATCACAAAGCGCTCACCTGAGTTCCCCTGGACAGGAGGGGATGTCTGTTACAAGCAGGGGGGATATCACAACACACCAGGAGTCACAGGGGGGATATCAAAACACACCAGGAGTCAGAGGGGAAGCCAACCTCCACCTTGAAACAGGTGACCAACTGAAATGACATCACAAAGCGCTCACCTGAGTTCCCGTGGAGAGGAGGGGATGTCTGTTACAAGAAGGGGGCTTATCACAACACACCAGGAGTCACAGCGGAAGCCAACCTCCACCATGAAACAGGTGACCAACTGAAATGACATCACAAAGCGCTCACCTGAGTTAACTTGGAGAAGAGGGGATGTCTGTTACAAGCAGGGGGGATATCACAAAACGCCAGGAGTCACAGGGGAAGCCAACCTCCACCTTGAAACAGGTGACCAACTGAAATGACATCACAAAGCGCTCACCTGAGTTCCCCTGGAGAGCAGGGGATGTCTGTTACAAGAAGGGGGGTTATCACAACACCCCAGGAGTCACAGCGGAAGCCAACCTCCACCATGAAACAGGTGACCAACTGAAATGACATCACAAAGCTCTCACCTGAGTTAACTTGGAGAAGAGGGGATGTCTGTTACAAGCAGAGGGGATATCTCAACACACCAGGAGTCACAGGGGAAGCCAACCTCCAACTTGAAACAGGTGACCAACTGAAATGACATCACAAAGCGCTCACCTGAGTTCCCCTGGAGAGCAGGGGAAGTCTGTTACAAGCAGGGGGGATATCAGAAAGAGCTCAACTGAGTTCCCCTGGTGAGGAGGGGATGTCTGTTACGAGCAGGGGGGATATCACAACACACCGGGAGTCACAGCGGAAGCCAACCTCAACCTTGAAACAGGTGACCAACTGAAATGACATCAAAAAGCGCTCACCTGAGTTCCCCTAGAGATGAGGGGATGTCTGTTAAAAGCAGGAGGGATATCACAACACGCCAGGATTCACAGGGGAAGACAATCTCAACCTTGAAACAGGTGACCAACTGAAATGACATCACAAAGCGCTCACCTGAGTTCCCCTGGAGAGCAGGGGACCTCTGTTACAAGCAGGGGGGATATCACAAAGCGCTCACCTGAATTCCCCTGGTGAGGAGGGGATGTCTGTTACAAGCAGGGGGGATATCACAACACGCCAGGAGTCACAGGGGAAGCCAACCTCCACCTTGAAACAGGTGACCAACTGTAATGACATCACAAAGCGCTCACCAGAGTTCCCCTGGAGAGGAGGGGATGTCTGTGACAAGCAGGGGGGAGATCACAACACACCAGGAGTCACAGGGGGGATATCAAAACACACCAGGAGTCAGAGGGGAAGCCAACCTCCACCTTGAAACAGGTGACCAACTGAAATGACATCACAAAGCGCTCACCTGAGTTCCCGTGGAGAGGAGGGGATGTCTGTTACAAGAAGGGGGGTTATCACAACACACCAGGAGTCACAGCGGAAGCCAACCTCCACCATGAAACAGGTGACCAACTGAAATGACATCACAAAGCGCTCACCTGAGTTAACTTGGAGAAGAGGGGATGTCTGTTACAAGCAGGGGGGATATCACAACACACCAGGAGTCACAGGGGGGATATCAAAACACACCAGGAGTCAGAGGGGAAGCCAACCTCCACCTTGAAACAGGTGACCAACTGAAATGACATCACAAAGCGCTCACCTGAGTTCCCGTGGAGAGGAGGGGATGTCTGTTACAAGAAGGGGGGTTATCACAACACACCAGGAGTCACAGCGGAAGCCAACCTCCACCATGAAACAGGTGACCAACTGAAATGACATCACAAAGCGCTCACCTGAGTTAACTTGGAGAAGAGGGGATGTCTGTTAAAAGCAGGGGGGATATCACAAAACGCCAGGAGTCACAGGGGAAGCCAACCTCCACCTTGAAACAGGTGACCAACTGAAATGACATCACAAAGCGCTCACCTGAGTTCCCCTGGAGAGCAGGGGATGTCTGTTACAAGAAGGGGGGTTATCACAACACCCCAGGAGTCACAGCGGAAGCCTACCTCCACCATGAAACAGGTGACCAACTGAAATGACATCACAAAGCTCTCACCTGAGTTAACTTGGAGAAGAGGGGATGTCTGTTACAAGCAGGGGGGATATCACAAAACGCCAGGAGTCACAGGGGAAGCCAACCTCCACCTTGAAACAGGTGACCAACAGAAATGACATCACAAAGCGCTCACCTGAGTTCCCCTGGAGAGCAGGGGATGTCTGTTACAAGAAGGGGGGTTATCACAACACCCCAGGAGTCACAGCGGAAGCCAACCTCCACCATGAAACAGGTGACCAACTGAAATGACATCACAAAGCTCTCACCTGAGTTAACTTGGAGAAGAGGGGAAGTCTGTTACAAGCAGGGGGGATATCAGAAAGCGCTCAACTGAGTTCCCCTGGTGAGGAGGGGATGTCTGTTACGAGCAGGGGGGATATCACAACACACCAGGAGTCACAGGGGAAGCCAACCTCAACCTTGAAACAGGTGACCAACTGAAATGACATCAAAAAGCGCTCACCTGAGTTCCCCTAGAGATGAGGGGATGTCTGTTAAAAGCAGGAGGGATATCACAACACGCCAGGATTCACAGGGGAAGACAATCTCAACCTTGAAACAGGTGACCAACTGAAATGACATCACAAAGCGCTCACCTGAGTTCCCCTGGAGAGCAGGGGACCTCTGTTACAAGCAGGGGGGATATCACAAAGCGCTCACCTGAGTTCCCCTGGTGAGGAGGGGATGTCTGTTACAAGCAGGGGGGATATCACAACACGCCAGGAGTCACAGGGGAAGCCAACCTCCACCTTGAAACAGGTGACCAACTGTAATGACATCACAAAGCGCTCACCAGAGTTCCCCTGGAGAGGAGGGGATGTCTGTTACAAGCAGGGGGGATATCACAACACACCAGGAGTCACAGGGGGGATATCAAAACACACCAGGAGTCAGAGGGGAAGCCAACCTCCACCTTGAAACAGGTGACCAACTGAAATGACATCACAAAGCGCTCACCTGAGTTCCCGTGGAGAGGAGGGGATGTCTGTTACAAGAAGGGGGGTTATCACAACACACCAGGAGTCACAGCGGAAGCCAACCTCCACCATGAAACAGGTGACCAACTGAAATGACATCACAAAGCACTCACCTGAGTTAACTTGGAGAAGAGGGGATGTCTGTTACAAGCAGGGGGGATATCACAACACACCAGGAGTCACAGGGGAAGCCAACCTCCACCTTGAATCAGGTGACCAACTGAAATGACATCACAAAGCGCTCACCTGAGTTCCCCTGGAGAGCAGGGGATGTCTGTTACAAGCAGGGGGGATATCAGAAACGCTCACCTGAGTTACCCTGGTGAGGAGGGGATGGCTGTTACAAGCAGGGGGGATATCACAACACACCAGGAGTCACAGGGGAAGCCAAACTCAACCTTGAAACAGGTGACCAACTGAAATGACATCAAAAAGCGCTCACCTGAGTTCCCCTAGAGATGATGGGATGTCTGTTACAAGCAGGGGGGATATCACAACACACCAGGAGTCACAGGGGGGATATCAAAACACACCAGGAGTCAGAGGGGAAGCCAACCTCCACCTTGAAACAGGTGACCAACTGAAATGACATCACAAAGCGCTCGCCTGAGTTCCCGTGGAGAGGAGGGGATGTCTGTTACAAGCAGGGGGGATATCACAACACACCAGGAGTCACAGGGGAAGCCAACCTCCAACTTGAAACAGGTGACCAGCTGAAATGACATCACAAAGCGGTCACCTGAGTTCTCCTGGAGAGCAGGGGAAGTCTGTTACAAGCAGGGGGGATATCAGAAAGCGCTCACCTGAGTGCCCCTGGTGAGGAGGGGATGTGTTACAAGCAGGGGGGATATCACAACACACCAGGAGTCACAGGGGAAGCCAACCTCAACCTTGAAACAGGTGACCAACTGAAATGACATCAAAAAGCGCTCACCTGAGTTCCCGTGGAGAGGAGGGGATGTCTGTTACAAGAAGGGGGGTTATCACAACACACCAGGAGTCACAGCGGAAGCCATCCTCCACCATGAAACAGGTGACCAACTGAAATGACATCACAAAGCGCTCACCTGAGTTAACTTGGAGAAGAGGGGATGTCTGTTACAAGCAGGGGGGATATCACAACACACCAGGAGTCACAGGGGAAGCCAACCTCCACCTTGAAACAGGTGACCAACTGTAATGACATCACAAAGCGCTCACCTGAGTTAACTTGGAGAAGAGGGGATGTCTGTTACAAGGAGGGGGGATATCACAACACACCAGGAGTCACAGGGGAAGCCAACCTCCACCATAAAACAGGTGACCAACTGAAATGACATCACAAAGCGCTCACCTGAGTTAACTTGGAGAAGAGGGGATGTCTGTTACAAGCAGGGGGGATATCACAACACACCAGGAGTCACAGGGGAAGCCAACCTCCACCTTGAAACAGGTGACCAACTGAAATGACATCACAAAGCGCTCACCTGAGTTAACTTCGAAAAGAGGGGATGTCTATTACTACAAGGGGGGATATCAAAACAAACCAGGAGTCAGAGGGGAAGCCAACCTCCACCTTGAAACAGGTGACCAACTGTAATGACATCACAAAGCGCTCACCTGAGTTAACTTGGAGAAGAGGGGATGTCTGTTACAAGCAGGGGGGATATCACAACACACCAGGAGTCACAGGGGAAGCCAACCTCCACCTTGAAACAGGTGACCAACTGAAATGACATCACAAAGCGCTCACCTGAGTTAACTTCGAAAAGAGGGGATGTCTGTTACTACAAGGGGGGATATCAAAACACACCAGGAGTCAGAGGGGAAGCCAACCTCCACCTTGAAACAGGTGACCAACTGAAATGACATCACAAAGCGCTCACCTGAGTTAACTTCGAAAAGAGGGGATGTCTGTTACTACAAGGGGGGATATCACAACACACCAGGAGTCACAGGGGAAGCCAACCTCCACCATGAAACAGGTGACCAACTGAAATGACATCACAAATCGCTCACCTGAGTTAACTTGGAGAAGAGGGGATGTCTGTTACAAGCAGGGGGGATATCACAACACACCAGGAGTCACAGGGGAAGACAACCTCCAACTTGAAACAGGTGACCAACTGAAATGACATCACAAAGCGCTCACCTGAGTTCCCCTAGAGATGAGGGGATGTCTGTTAAAAGCACGGGGGATATCACAAAGCGCTCACCTGAGTTCCCCTGGTGAGGAGGGGATGTCTGTTACAAGCAGGGGGGATATTACAACACGCCAGGAGTCACAGGGGCAGCCAACCTTCACCTTGAAACAGGTGACCAACTGAAATGACTCACTCACTCACTTCCCCTGGAGATGAGGAAATGTCTCTTAATGTCAGGGCGGATAACATAACACACTAGAAGTCAGAGTGAAAGCCATCCTCCAACTAGAACCTTAAGACCTACTGAAATGACATCACAAAGCGCTCAACTCTATTCCCATGGAGACAAAGGAATGTCTCTTACTGGCATGGCGGAATACATAACACACTAGACCAGAGGGGAAGCCAAGCTCCAGCTGGAATCTTGTGACGTACTACAATGACATCACAAAGCACTCACCTCAGTTCCCCTGGAGATGAGGGAATGTCTCTTCTGGCATGGGGGATAACATAACACACTGGCAAGCCAACCTCCACCATGAAACAGGTGACCTACTGAAATGACATCACAAAGCGCTCACCAGAGTACATCTGGAGACGAGGGGATGTCTGTTACAAGCAGGGGGGATATCATAACACACCAGGAGTCACAGGGGAAGACAACCTCCACCTTGAAACAGATGACCAACTGAAATGACATCGCAAAGCGCTCACCTGAGTTCCCCTGGAGAAGAGGGGATGTTTGTTACAAGCAGGGGGAATATCACAAAGCGCTCACCTGAGTTCCCCTGGAGTGGAGGGGATGTCTATTACAACAAGGGGGGATATCAAAACACACCAGGAGTCAGAGGGGAAGCCAACCTCCACCTTGAAACAGGTGACCAACTGTAGTGACATCACAAAGCGCTCACCTGAGTTCCCCTGGAGAGGAGGGGATGTCTGTTACAAGCAGGGGGGTTATCACAACACACCAGGAGTCACAGCGGAAGCCATCCTCCACCATGAAACAGGTGACCAACTGAAATGACATCACAAAGCGCTCACCTGAGTTAACTTGGAGAAGAGGGGATGTCTGTTACAAGCAGGGGGGATATCACAACACACCAGGAGTCACAGGGGAAGCCAACCTCCACCTTGAAACAGGTGACCAACTGTAATGACATCACAAAGCGCTCACCTGAGTTAACTTGGAGAAGAGGGGATGTCTGTTACAAGGAGGGGGGATATCACAACACACCAGGAGTCACAGGGGAAGCCAACCTCCACCATGAAACAGGTGACCAACTGAAATGACATCACAAAGCGCTCACCTGAGTTAACTTGGAGAAGAGGGGATGTCTGTTACAAGCAGGGGGGATATCACAACACACCAGGAGTCACAGGGGAAGCCAACCTCCACCTTGAAACAGGTGACCAACTGAAATGACATCACAAAGCGCTCACCTGAGTTAACTTCGAAAAGAGGGGATGTCTGTTACTACAAGGGGGGATATCAAAACACACCAGGAGTCAGAGGGGAAGCCAACCTCCACCTTGAAACAGGTGACCAACTGTAATGACATCACAAAGCGCTCACCTGAGTTAACTTGGAGAAGAGGGGATGTCTGTTACAAGGAGGGGGGATATCACAACACACCAGGAGTCACAGGGGAAGCCAACCTCCACCATGAAACAGGTGACCAACTGAAATGACATCACAAAGCGCTGAAGTGAGTTCCCCTGGAGAGCAGGGGATCTCTGTTACAAGCAGGGGGGATATCACAAAGCGCTCACCTGAGTTCCCCTCGAGAGGAGGGGATGTTTATTACAAGGGGGGATATCAAAACACACCAGGAGTCAGAGGGGAAGCCAACCTCCAACTTGAAACAGGTGCCCAACAGAAATGACATCACAAAGGGCTCACCTGAGTTCCCCTGGAGAGCAGGGGAAGTCTGTTACAAGCAGGGGGGATATCAGAAAGCGCTCAACTGAGTTCCCCTGGTGAGGAGGGGATGTCTGGAACAAGCAGGGGGGATATCACAACACGCCAGGAGTCACAGGGGAAGCCAACCTCAACCTTGAAACAGGTGACCAACTGAATTGACATCACAAAGCGCTCACCTGAGTTCCCCTGGAGAGCAGGGGACCTCTGTTACAAGCAGGGGGGATATCACAAAGCGCTCACCTGAGTTCCCCTGGTGAGGAGGGGATGTCTGTTACAAGCAGGGGGGATATCACAACACGCCAGGAGTCACAGGGGAAGCCAACCTCCACCTTGAAACAGGTGACCAACTGAAATGACATCACAAAGCGCTCACCTGAGTTAACTTGGAGAAGAGGGGATGTCTGTTACAAGCAGGGGGGATATCACAACACAACAGGGGACACAGGGGAAGACAACCTCCAACTTGAAACAGGTGACCAACTGAAATGACATCACAAAGCGCTCACCTGAGTTCCCCTGGAGTGGAGGGGATGTCTGTTACAAGAAGGGGGGTGATCACAACACCCCAGGAGTCACAGCGGAAGCCAACCTCCACCATGAAACAGGTGACCAACTGAAATGACATCACAAAGCGCTCACCTGAGTTAACTTGGAGAAGAGGGGATGTCTGTTACAAGCAGGGGGGATATCACAACACACCAGGAGTCACAGGGGAAGCCAACCTCCAACTTGAAACAGGTGACCAACTGAAATGACATCACAAAGCGCTCACCTGAGTTCTCCTGGAGAGCAGGGGAAGTCTGTAACAAGCAGGGGGGATATCAGAAAGCGCTCAACTGAGTTCCCCTGGTGAGGAGCGGATGTCTGTTACAAGCAGGGGGGATATCACAACACACCAGGAGTCACAGGGGAAGCCAACCTCAACCTTGAAACAGGTGACCAACTGAAATGACATCAAAAAGCTCTCACCTGAGTTCCCCTAGAGATGAGGGGATGTCTGTTAAAAGCAGGAGGGATATCACAACACGCCCGGATTCACAGGGGAAGACAATCTCAACCTTGAAACAGGTGACCAACTGAAATGACATCACAAAGCGCTCACCTGAGTTCCCCTGGAGAGCAGGGGACCTCTGTTACAAGCAGGGGGATATCACAAAGCGCTCACCTGAGTTCCCCTGGTGAGGAGGGGATGTCTGTTACAAGCAGGGGGGATATCACAACACGCCAGGAGTCACAGGGGAAGCCAACCTCCACCTTGAAACAGGTGACCAACTGAAATGACATCACAAAGCACTCACCTGAGTTCCCGTGGAGAGGACGGGATGTCTGTTACAAGCAGGGGGGATATCACAACACACCAGGAGTCACAGGGGAAGCCAACCTCCACCGTGAAACAGGTGACCAACTGAAATGACATCACAAAGCGCTCACCTGAGTTCCCCTGGAGAGCAGGGGATGTCTGTTACAAGCAGGAGGGATATCACAAAGCGCTCACCTGAGTTCCCCTGGTGAGGAGGGGATGTCTGTTACAAGTAGGGGGGATATCACAACACACCAGGAGACACAGGGGAAGACAACCTCCAACTTGAAACAGGTGACCAACTGAAATGACATGACAAAGCGCTCACCTGAGTTCCCCTGGAGTGGAGGGGATGTCTATTACCAGCAGGGGGGATATCACAACACACCAGGAGACACAGGGGAAGACAACCTCCAACTTGAAACAGGTGACCAACTGAAATGACATCACAAAGCGCTCACCTGAGTTCCCGTGGAGAGGAGGGGATGTCTGTTACAAGAAGGGGGGTGATCACAACACCCCAGGAGTCACAGCGGAAGCCAACGTCCACCATGAAACAGGTGACCAACTGAAATGACATCACAAAGCGCTCACCTGAGTTCCCCTAGAGATGAGGGGATGTCTGTTAAAAGCAGGAGGGATATCACAACACGCCCGGATTCACAGGGGAAGACAATCTCAACCTTGAAACAGGTGACCAACTGAAATGACATCAAAAAGCGCTCACCTGAGTTCCCCTGGAGAGCAGGGGACCTCTGTTACAAGCAGGGGGGATATCACAAAGCGCTCACCTGAGTTCCCCTGGTGAGGAGGGGATGTCTGTTACAAGCAGGGAGGATATCACAACACGCCAGGAGTCACAGGGGAAGCCAACCTCCACCTTGAAACAGGTGACCAACTGTAATGACATCACAAAGCGCTCACCTGAGTTCCCCTGGAGAGGAGGGGATGTCTGTTACAAGCAGGGGGGTTATCACAACACCCCAGGAGTCACAGCGGAAGCCAACCTCCACCATGAAACAGGTGACCAACTGAAATGACATCACAAAGCGCTCACCTGAGTTAACTTGGAGAAGAGGGGATGTCTGTTACAAGCAGGGGGGATATCACAACACACCAGGAGTCACAGGGGAAGCCAACCTCCAACTTGAAACAGGTGACCAACTGAAATGACATCACAAAGCGCTCACCTGAGTTCCCCTGGAGAGCAGGGGAAGTCTGTTACAAGCAGGGGGGATATCAGAAAGCGCTCAACTGAGTTCCCCTGGTGAGGAGCGGATGTCTGTTACAAGCAGGGGGGATATCACAACACACCAGGAGTCACAGGGGAAGCCAACCTCAACCTTGAAACAGGTGACCAACTGAAATGACATCAAAAAGCTCTCACCTGAGTTCCCCTAGAGATGAGGGGATGTCTGTTAAAAGCAGGAGGGATATCACAACACGCCCGGATTCACAGGGGAAGACAATCTCAACCTTGAAACAGGTGACCAACTGAAATGACATCACAAAGCGCTCACCTGAGTTCCCCTGGAGAGCAGGGGACCTCTGTTACAAGCAGGGGGATATCACAAAGCGCTCACCTGAGTTCCCCTGGTGAGGAGGGGATGTCTGTTACAAGCAGGGGGGATATCACAACACGCCAGGAGTCACAGGGGAAGCCAACCTCCACCTTGAAACAGGTGACCAACTGAAATGACATCACAAAGCACTCACCTGAGTTCCCGTGGAGAGGACGGGATGTCTGTTACAAGCAGGGGGGATATCACAACACACCAGGAGTCACAGGGGAAGCCAACCTCCACCGTGAAACAGGTGACCAACTGAAATGACATCACAAAGCGCTCACCTGAGTTCCCCTGGAGAGCAGGGGATGTCTGTTACAAGCAGGAGGGATATCACAAAGCGCTCACCTGAGTTCCCCTGGTGAGGAGGGGATGTCTGTTACAAGTAGGGGGGATATCACAACACACCAGGAGACACAGGGGAAGACAACCTCCAACTTGAAACAGGTGACCAACTGAAATGACATGACAAAGCGCTCACCTGAGTTCCCCTGGAGTGGAGGGGATGTCTATTACCAGCAGGGGGGATATCACAACACACCAGGAGACACAGGGGAAGACAACCTCCAACTTGAAACAGGTGACCAACTGAAATGACATCACAAAGCGCTCACCTGAGTTCCCGTGGAGAGGAGGGGATGTCTGTTACAAGAAGGGGGGTGATCACAACACCCCAGGAGTCACAGCGGAAGCCAACGTCCACCATGAAACAGGTGACCAACTGAAATGACATCACAAAGCGCTCACCTGAGTTCCCCTAGAGATGAGGGGATGTCTGTTAAAAGCAGGAGGGATATCACAACACGCCCGGATTCACAGGGGAAGACAATCTCAACCTTGAAACAGGTGACCAACTGAAATGACATCAAAAAGCGCTCACCTGAGTTCCCCTGGAGAGCAGGGGACCTCTGTTACAAGCAGGGGGGATATCACAAAGCGCTCACCTGAGTTCCCCTGGTGAGGAGGGGATGTCTGTTACAAGCAGGGAGGATATCACAACACGCCAGGAGTCACAGGGGAAGCCAACCTCCACCTTGAAACAGGTGACCAACTGTAATGACATCACAAAGCGCTCACCTGAGTTCCCCTGGAGAGGAGGGGATGTCTGTTACAAGCAGGGGGGTTATCACAACACCCCAGGAGTCACAGCGGAAGCCAACCTCCAACATGAAACAGGTGACCAACTGAAATGACATCACAAAGCGCTCACCTGAGTTAACTTGGAGAAGAGGGGATGTCTGTTACAAGCAGGGGGGATATCACAACACACCAGGAGTCACAGGGGAAGCCAACCTCCAACTTGAAACAGGTGACCAACTGAAATGACATCACAAAGCGCTCACCTGAGTTCCCCTGGAGAGCAGGGGAAGTCTGTTACAAGCAGGGGGGATATCAGAAAGCGCTCAACTGAGTTCCCCTGGTGAGGAGGGGATGTCTGTTACAAGCAGGGGGGATATCACAACACACCAGGAGTCACAGGGGAAGCCAACCTCAACCTTGAAACAGGTGACCAACTGAAATGACATCAAAAAGCGCTCACCTGAGTTCCCCTAGAGATGAGGGGATGTCTGTTAAAAGCAGGAGGGATATCACAACACGCCCGGATTCACAGGGGAAGACAATCTCAACCTTGAAACAGGTGACCAACTGAAATGACATCACAAAGCGCTCACCTGAGTTCCCCTGGAGAGCAGGGGACCTCTGTTACACGCAGGGGGGATATCACAAAACGCTCACCTGAGTTCCCTTGGTGAGGAGGGGATGTCTGTTACAAGCAGGGGGGATATCACAACACGCCAGGAGTCACAGGGGAAGCCAACCTCCACCTTGAAACAGGTGACCAACTGAAATGACATCACAAAGCACTCACCTGAGTTCCCGTGGAGAGGAGGGGATGACTGTTACAAGAAGGGGGGTTATCACAACACCCCAGGAGTCACACCGGAAGCCAACCTCCACCATGAAACAGGTGACCAACTGAAATGACATCACAAAGCGCTCACCTGAGTTAACTTGGAGAAGAGGGGATGTCTGTTACAAGCAGGGGGGATATCACAACACACCAGGAGACACAGGGGAAGACAACCTCCAACTTGAAACAGGTGACCAACTGAAATGACATCACAAAGCGCTCACCTGAGTTCCCCTGGAGTGGAGGGGATGTCTGTTACAAGCAGGGGGGATATCACAAGACACCAGGAGTCACAGGGGAAGCTAACCTCCACCTTGAAACAGGTGACCAACTATAATGACATCACAAAGCGCTCACCTGAGTTAACTTGGAGAAGAGGGGATGTCTGTTACAAGCAGGGGGGATATCACAACACACCAGGAGTCACAGGGGAAGCCAACCTCCACCTTGAAACAGGTGACCAACTGAAATGACATCA
The DNA here is from genome assembly GCF_049243985.1 of Paroedura picta. NCBI lineage: Eukaryota > Metazoa > Chordata > Lepidosauria > Squamata > Gekkonidae > Paroedura > Paroedura picta. Next base: position 8,207,739 of record NC_135378.1, read on the forward strand.
CAAAGGGCTGAAGTGAGTTCCCCTGGAGAGCAGGGGATCTCTGTTACAAGCAGGGGGGATATCACAAAGCGCTCACCTGAGTTCCCCTCGTGAGGAGGGGATGTCTATTACAAGAAGGGGGGATATCAAAACACACCAGGAGTCAGAGGGGAAGCCAACCTCCTCCTTGAAACACCAGGAGTCACAGGGGAAGACAACCTCCACCTTGAAACAGGTGACCAACTGAAATGACATCACAAAGCACTCACCTGAGTTCCCGTGGAGAGGAGGGGATGTCTGTTACAAGAAGGGGGGTTATCACAACACACCTGGAGTCACACCGGAAGGCAACCTCCACCTTGAAACAGGTGACCAACTGATATGACATCTCAACCTTGAAACAGGTGACCAACTGAAATGACATCACAAAGCGCTCACCTGAGTTCCCCTGGAGAGCAGGGGACCTCTGTTACAAGCAGGAGGAATATCACAAAGCGCTCACCTGAGTTCCCCTGGTGAGGAGGGGATGTCTGTTACAAGCAGGGGGGATATCACAACACGCCAGGAGTCACAGGGGAAGCCAACCTCCACCTTGAAACAGGTGACCAACTGAAATGACATCACAAAGCGCTCACCTGAGTTCCCCTGGAGAGCAGGGGAAGTCTGTTACAAGCAGGGGGGATATCAGAAAGCGCTCAACTGAGTTCCCCTGGTGAGGAGGGGATGTCTGTTACAAGCAGGGGGGATATCACAACACGCCAGGAGTCACAGGGGAAGCCAACCTCCACCTTGAAACAGGTGACCAACTGAAATGACATCAAAAAGCGCTCACCTGAGTTCCCCTAGAGATGAGGGGATGTCTGTTAAAAGCAGGAGGGATATCACAACACGCCCGGATTCACAGGGGAAGACAATCTCAACCTTGAAACAGGTGACCAACTGAAATGACATCACAAAGCGCTCACCTGAGTTCCCCTGGCGAGCAGGGGACCTCTGTTACAAGCAGGGGGGATATCACAAAGCGCTCACCTGAGTTCCCCTGGTGAGGAGGGGATGTCTGTTACAAGCAGGGGGGATATCACAACACGCCAGGAGTCACAGGGGAAGCCAACCTCCACCTTGAAACAGGTGACCAACTGAAATGACATCACAAAGCACTCACCTGAGTTCCCGTGGAGAGGAGGGGATGTCTGTTACAAGAAGGGGGGTTATCACAACACCCCAGGAGTCACACCGGAAGCCAACCTCCACCATGAAACAGGTGACCAACTGAAATGACATCACAAAGCGCTCACCTGAGTTAACTTGGAGAAGAGGGGATGTCTGTTACAAGCAGGGGGGATATCACAACACACCAGGAGTCACAGGGGAAACCAACCTCCACCTTGAAACAGGTGACTAACTGTAATGACATCACAAAGTGCTCACCTGAGTTAACTTGGAGAAGAGGGGATGTCTGTTACAAGCAGGGGGGATATCACAACACACCAGGAGTCACAGGGGAAGCCAACCTCAACCTTGAAACAGGTGACCAACTGAAATGACATCAAAAAGCGCTCACCTGAGTTAACTTGGAGAAGAGTGGATGTCTGTTACAACAAGGGGGGATATCAAAAAACACCAGGAGTCAGAGGGGAAGCCAACCTCCACCTTGAAACAGGTGACCAACTGTAATGACATCACAAAGCGCTCACCTGAGTTAACTTGGAGAAGAGGGGATGTCTGTTACAAGGAGGGGGGATATCACAACACACCAGGAGTCACAGGGGAAGCCAACATCCACCATGAAACAGGTGACCAACTGAAATGACATCACAAAGCGCTCACCTGAGTTAACTTGGAGAAGAGGGGATGTCTGTTACAAGCAGGGGGGATATTACAACACACCAGGAGTCACAGGGGAAGCCAACCTCCACCTTGAAACAGGTGACCAACTGAAATGACATCACAAAGGGCTGAAGTGAGTTCCCCTGGAGAGCAGGGGATCTCTGTTACAAGCAGGGGGGATATCACAAAGCGCTCACCTGAGTTCCCCTCGTGAGGAGGGGATGTCTATTACAAGAAGGGGGGATATCAAAACACACCAGGAGTCAGAGGGGAAGCCAACCTCCACCTTGAAACACCAGGAGTCACAGGGGAAGACAACCTCCACCTTGAAACAGGTGACCAACTGAAATGACATCACAAAGCACTCACCTGAGTTCCCGTGGAGAGGAGGGGATGTCTGTTACAAGAAGGGGGGTTATCACAACACCCCAGGAGTCACACCGGAAGCCAACCTCCACCTTGATACAGGTGACCAACTGAAATGACATCTCAACCTTGAAACAGGTGACCAACTGAAATGACATCACAAAGCGCTCACCTGAGTTCCCCTGGAGAGCAGGGGACCTCTGTTACAAGCAGGAGGGATATCACAAAGCGCTCACCTGAGTTCCCCTGGTGAGGAGGGGATGTCTGTTACAAGCAGGGGGGATATCACAACACGCCAGGAGTCACAGGGGAAGCCAACCTCCACCTTGAAACAGGTGACCAACTGAAATGACATCACAAAGCGCTCACCTGAGTTCCCCTGGAGAGCAGGGGAAGTCTGTTACAAGCAGGGGGGATATCAAAAAGCGCTCAACTGAGTTCCCCTGGTGAGGAGGGGATGTCTGTTACAAGCAGGGGGGATATCACAACACACCAGGAGTCACAGGGGAAGCCAACCTCAACCTTGAAACAGGTGACCAACTGAAATGACATCAAAAAGCGCTCACCTGAGTTCCCCTAGAGATGAGGGGATGTCTGTTAAAAGCAGGACGGATATCACAACACGCCCGGATTCACAGGGGAAGACAATCTCAACCTTGAAACAGGTGACCAACTGAAATGACATCACAAAGCGCTCACCTGAGTTCCCCTGGAGAGCAGGGGACCTCTGTTACAAGCAGGGGGGATATCACAAAGCGCTCACCTGAGTTCCCCTGGTGAGGAGGGGATGTCTGTTACAAGCAGGGGGGATATCACAACACGCCAGGAGTCACAGGGGAAGCCAACCTCCACCTTGAAACAGGTGACCAACTGAAATGACATCACAAAGCACTCACCTGAGTTCCCGTGGAGAGGAGGGGATGTCTGTTACAAGAAGGGGGGTTATCACAACACCCCAGGAGTCACACCGGAAGCCAACCTCCACCATGAAACAGGTGACCAACTGAAATGACATCACAAAGCGCTCACCTGAGTTAACTTGGAGAAGAGGGGATGTCTGTTACAAGCAGGGGGGATATCACAACACACCAGGAGACACAGGGGAAGACAACCTCCAACTTGAAACAGGTGACCAACTGAAATGACATCACAAAGCTCTCACCTGAGTTCCCCTGGAGTGGAGGGGATGTCTGTTACAAGCAGGGGGGATATCACAACACACCAGGAGTCACAGGGGAAGCTAACCTCCACCTTGAAACAGGTGACCAACTATAATGACATCACAAAGCGCTCACCTGAGTTAACTTGGAGAAGAGGGGATGTCTGTTACAAGCAGGGGGGATATCACAACTCACCAGGAGTCACAGGGGAAGCCAACCTCCACCTTGAAACAGGTGACCAACTGTAATGACATCACAAAGTGCTCACCTGAGTTAACTTGGAGAAGAGGGGATGTCTGTTACAAGCAGGGGGGATATCACAACACACCAGGAGTCACAGGGGAAGCCAACATCCACCATGAAACAGGTGACCAACTGAAATGACATCACAAAGCGCTCACCTGAGTTAACTTGGAGAAGAGGGGATGTCTGTTACAAGCAGGGGGGATATTACAACACACCAGGAGTCACAGGGGAAGCCAACCTCCACCTTGAAACAGGTGACCAACTGAAATGACATCAAAAAACGCTCACCTGAGTTAACTTGGAGAAGAGTGGATGTCTGTTACAACAAGGGGGGATATCAAAAAACACCAGGAGTCAGAGGGGAAGCCAACCTCGAACTTGAAACAGGTGACCAACTGTAATGACATCACAAAGCGCTCACCTGAGTTAACTTGGAGAAGAGGGGATGTCTGTTACAAGGAGGGGGGATATCACAACACACCAGGAGTCACAGGGGAAGCCAACATCCACCATGAAACAGGTGACCAACTGAAATGACATCACAAAGCGCTCACCTGAGTTAACTTGGAGAAGAGGGGATGTCTGTTACAAGCAGGGGGGATATTACAACACACCAGGAGTCACAGGGGAAGCCAACCTCCACCTTGAAACAGGTGACCAACTCAAATGACATCACAAAGGGCTGAAGTGAGTTCCCCTGGAGAGCAGGGGATCTCTGTTACAAGCAGGGGGGATATCACAAAGCGCTCACCTGAGTTCCCCTCGTGAGGAGGGGATGTCTATTACAAGAAGGGGGGATATCAAAACACACCAGGAGTCACAGGGGAAGACAACCTCCACCTTGAAACACCAGGAGTCACAGGGGAAGACAACCTCCACCTTGAAACAGGTGACCAACTGAAATGACATCACAAAGCACTCACCTGAGTTCCCGTGGAGAGGAGGGGATGTCTGTTACAAGAAGGGGGGTTATCACAACACCCCAGGAGTCACACCGGAAGCCAACCTCCACCTTGAAACAGGTGACCAACTGAAATGACATCTCAACCTTGAAACAGGTGACCAACTGAAATGACATCACAAAGCGCTCACCTGAGTTCCCCTGGAGAGCAGGGGACCTCTGTTACAAGCAGGGGGGATGTCACAAAGCGCTCACCTGAGTTCCCCTGGTGAGGAGGGGATGTCTGTTACAAGCAGGGGGGATATCACAACACGCCAGGAGTCACAGGGGAAGCCAACCTCCACCTTGAAACAGGTGACCAACTGAAATGACACCACAAAGCACTCACCTGAGTTCCCGTGGAGAGGAGGGGATGTCTGTTACAAGAAGGGGCGTTATCACAACACCCCAGGAGTCACAGCGGAAGCCAACCTCCACCATGAAACAGGTGACCAACTGAAATGACATCACAAACCGCTCACCTGAGTTCCCCTAGAGATGAGGGGATGTCTGTTACAAGCAGGGGGGATATCACAAAGCGCTCACCTGAGTTCCCCTCGTGAGGAGGGGATGTCTGTTACAAGCAGGGGGGATATCACAACACGCTAGGAGTCACAGGGGCAGCCAACCTTCACCTTGAAACAGGTGACCACCTGAAATGACTCACTCACTTACTTCCCCTGGAGATGAGGACATGTCTCTTAATGTCAGGGCAGATAACATAACACACTACAAGTCAGAGTGAAAGCCATCCTCCAACTAGAACCTTAAGACCTACTGAAATGACATCACAAAGCGCTCAACTCTATTCCCGTGGAGACAAAGGAATGTCTCTTACTGGCATGGCGGAACACATAACACACTAGACCAGAGGGGAAGCCAAGCTCCAGCTGGAATCTTGTGACGTACTACAATGACATCACAAAGCACTCACCTCAGTTCCCCTGGAGATGAGGGAATGTCTCTTCTGGCATGGGGGTAACATAACACACTGGCAAGCCAGCCTCCACCTTGAAACAGGTGACCTACTGAAATGACATCACAAAGCGCTCACCTGAGTTCCCCTGGTGAGGAGGGGATGTCTGTTACAAGCAGGGGGGATATCACAACACACCAGGAGTCACAGGGGAAGACAACCTCCACCTTGAAACAGATGACCAACTGAAATGACATCACAAAGCGCTCACCTGAGTTCCCCTGGAGAAGAGGGGATGTTTGTTACAAGCAGGGGGAATATCACAAAGCGCTCACCTGAGTTCCCCTGGAGTGGAGGGGATGTCTATTACAACAAGGGAGGATATCAAAACACATCAGGAGTCAGAGGGGAAGCCAACCTCCACCTTGAAACAGGTGACCAACTGTAATGACATCACAAAGCGCTCACCTGAGTTCCCCTGGAGAGGAGGGGATGTCTGTTACAAGCAGGGGGGTTATCACAACACACCAGGAGTCACAGCGGAAGCCATCCTCCACCATGAAACAGGTGACCAACTGAAATGACATCACAAAGCGATCACCTGGGTTCCCCTAGAGATGAGGGAATGTCTCTTCTGGCATGGGGGATAACATAACACATTGGCAAGCCAACCTCCACCTTGAAACAGGTGACCAACTGAAATGACATCACAAAGCGCTCACCTGAGTTAACTTGGAGAAGAGGGGATGTCTGTTACAAGCAGGGGGGATATCACAACACACCAGGAGTCACAGGGGAAGCCAACCTCCACCGTGAAACAGGTGACCAACTGAAATGACATCACAAAGCGCTAACCTGAGTTCCCCTGGAGAGCAGGGGAAGTCTGTAACAAGCAGGGGGGATATCAGAAAGCGCTCAACTGAGTTCCCCTGGTGAGGAGGGGATGTCTGTTACAAGCAGGGGGGATATCACAACACACCAGGAGTCACAGGGGAAGCCAACCTCAACCTTGAAACAGGTGACCAACTGAAATGACATCAAAAAGCGCTCACCTGAGTTCCCCTAGAGATGAGGGGATGTCTGTTAAAAGCAGGAGGGATATCACAACACGCCCGGATTCACAGGGGAAGACAATCTCAACCTTGAAACAGGTGACCAACTGAAATGACATCACAAAGCGCTCACCTGAGTTCCCCTGGAGAGCAGGGGACCTCTGTTACAAGCAGGGGGGATATCACAAAGCGCTCACCTGAGTTCCCCTGGTGAGGAGGGGATGTCTGTTACAAGCAGGGGGTATATCACAACACGCCAGGAGTAACATGGGAAGCCAACCTCCACCTTGAAACAGGTGACCAACTGAAATGACATCACAAAGCACTCACCTGAGTTCCCGTGAAGAGGAGGGGATGTCTGTTACAAGAAGGGGGGTTATCACAACACCCCAGGAGTCACACCGGAAGCCAACCTCCACCATGAAACAGGTGACCAACTGAAATGACATCACAAAGCGCTCACCTGAGTTAACTTGGAGAAGAGGGGATGTCTGTTACAAGCAGGGGGGGTATCACAACACACCAGGAGACACAGGGGAAGACAACCTCCAACTTGAAACAGGTGACCAACTGAAATGACATCACAAAGCGCTCACCTGAGTTCCCCTGGAGTGGAGGGGATGTCTGTTACAAGCAGGGGGGATATCACAACACACCAGGAGTCACAGGGGAAGCTAACCTCCACCTTGAAACAGGTGACCAACTGTAATGACATCACAAAGCGCTCACCTGAGTTAACTTGGAGAAGAGGGGATGTCTGTTACAAGCAGGGGGGATATCACAACACCCCAGGAGTCACAGCGGAAGCCAACCTCCGCCATGAAACAGGTGACCAACTGAAATGACATCACAAAGCGCTCACCTGAGTTAACTTGGAGAAGAGGGGATGTCTGTTACAAGCAGGGGGGATATCACAACACACCAGGAGTCACAGGGGAAGCCAACCTCCAACTTGAAACAGGTGACCAACTGAAATGACATCACAAAGCGCTCACCTGAGTTCCCCTGGAGAGCAGGGGATGTCTGTTACAAGCAGGGGGGATATCACAACACACCAGGAGTCACAGGGGAAGCTAACCTCCACCTTGAAACAGGTGACCAACTGTAATGACATCACAAAGTGCTCACCTGAGTTAACTTGGAGAAGAGGGGATGTCTGTTACAAGCAGGGGGGATATCACAACACACCAGGAGTCACAGGGGAAGCCAACCTCAACCTTGAAACAGGTGACCAACTGAAATGACATCAAAAAGCGCTCACCTGAGTTCCCCTAGAGATGAGGGGATGTCTGTTAAAAGCAGGAGGGATATCACAACACGCCCGGATTCACAGGGGAAGACAATCTCAACCTTGAAACAGGTGACCAACTGAAATGACATCACAAAGCGCTCACCTGAGTTCCCCTGGAGAGCAGGGGACCTCTGTTACAAGCAGGGGGGATATCACAAAGCGCTCACCTGAGTTCCCCTGGTGACGAGGGGATGTCTGTTACAAGCAGGGGGGATATCACAACACGCCAGGAGTCACAGGGGAAGCCAACCTCCACCATGAAACAGGTGACCAACTGAAATGACACCACAAAGCACTCACCTGAGTTCCCGTGGAGAGGAGGGGATGTCTGTTACAAGAAGGGGCGTTATCACAACACCCCAGGAGTCACAGCGGAAGCCAACCTCCACCATGAAACAGGTGACCAACTGAAATGACATCACAAAGCGCTCACCTGAGTTAACTTGGAGAAGAGCGGATGTCTGTTACAAGCAGGGGGGATATCTCAACACGCCAGGAGTCACAGGGGAAGCCAACCTCCACCTTGAAACAGGTGACCAACTGAAATGACATCACAAAGCACTCACCTGAGTTCCCGTGGAGAGGAGGGGATGTCTGTTACAAGAAGGGGGGTTATCACAACACCCCAGGAGTCACACCGGAAGCCAACCTCCACCATGAAACAGGTGACCAACTGAAATGACATCACAAAGCGCTCACCTGAGTTAACTTGGAGAAGAGGGGATGTCTGTTACAAGCAGGGGGGGTATCACAACACACCAGGAGACACAGGGGAAGACAACGTCCAACTTGAAACAGGTGACCAACTGAAATGACATCACAAAGCGCTCACATGAGTTCCCCTGGAGTGGAGGGGATGTCTGTTACAAGCAGGGGGGATATCACAACACAACAGGAGTCACAGGGGAAGCTAACCTCCACCTTGAAACAGGTGACCAACTGTAATGACATCACAAAGCGCTCACCTGAGTTAACTTGGAGAAGAGGGGATGTCTGTTACAAGCAGGGGGGATATCACAACACCCCAGGAGTCACAGCGGAAGCCAACCTCCACCATGAAACAGGTGACCAACTGAAATGACATCACAAAGCGCTCACCTGAGTTAACTTGGAGAAGAGGGGATGTCTGTTACAAGCAGGGGGGATATCACAACACACCAGGAGTCACAGGGGAAGCCAACCTCCAACTTGAAACAGGTGACCAACTGAAATGACATCACAAAGCGCTCACCTGAGTTCCCCTGGATAGCAGGGGAAGTCTGTTACAAGCAGGGGGGATATCAGAAAGCGCTCAACTGAGTTCCCCTGGAGAGCAGGGGACCTCTGTTACAAGCAGGGGGGATATCACAAAGCGCTGACCTGAGTTCCCCTGGTGAGGAGGGGATGTCTGTTACAAGCAGGGGGGATATCACAACATGCCAGGAGTCACAGGGGAAGCCAACCTCCACCTTGAAACAGGTGACCAACTGAAATGACATCACAAAGCACTCACCTGAGTTCCCGTGGAGAGGAGGGGATGTATGTTACAAGTAGGGGGGTTATCACAACACCCCAGGAGTCACACCAGAAGCCAACCTCCACCATGAAACAGGTGACCAACTGAAATGACATCACAAAGCGCTCACCTGAGTTAACTTGGAGAAGAGGGGATGTCTGTTACAAGCAGGGGGGATATCACAACACACCAGGAGACACAGGGGAAGACAACCTCCAACTTGAAACAGGTGACCAACTGAAATGACATCACAAAGCGCTCACCTGAGTTAACTTGGAGAAGAGGGGATGTCTGTTACAAGCAGGGGGGATATCACAACACACCAGGAGTCACAGGGGAAGCCAACCTCCAACTTGAAACAGGTGACCAACTGAAATGACATCACAAAGCGCTCACCTGAGTTCCCCTGGAGAGCAGGGGAAGTCTGTTACAAGCAGGGGGGATATCAGAAAGCGCTCAACTGAGTTCCCCTGGTGAGGAGGGGATGTCTGTTACAAGCAGGGAGGATATCACAACACACCAGGAGTCACAGGGGAAGCTAACCTCCACCTTGAAACAGGTGACCAACTGTAATGACATCACAAAGCACTCACCTCAGTTAACTTGGAGAAGAGGGGATGTCTGTTACAAGCAGGGGGGATATCACAACACACCAGGAGTCACAGGGGAAGCCAACCTCCAACTTGAAACAGGTGACCAACTGAAATGACATCACAAAGCGCTCACCTGAGTTCCCCTGGAGAGCAGGGGAATTCTGGTACAAGCAGGGGGGATATCAGAAAGCGCTCAACTGAGTTCCCCTGGTGAGGAGGGGATGTCTGTTACAAGCAGGGGGGATATTACAACACACCAGGAGTCACAGGGGAAGCCAACCTCAACCTTGAAACAGGTGACCAACTGAAATGACATCAAAAAGCGCTCACCTGAGTTCCCCTAGAGATGAGGGGATGTCTGTTAAAAGCAGGAGGGATATCACAACACGCCCGGATTCACAGGGGAAGACAATCTCAACCTTGAAACAGGTGACCAACTGAAATGACATCACAAAGCGCTCACCTGAGTTCCCCTGGAGAGCAGGGGACCTCTGTTACAAGCAGGGGGGATATCACAAAGCGCTCACCTGAGTTCCCCTGGTGAGGAGGGGATGTCTGTTACAAGCAGGGGGGATATCACAACACGCCAGGAGTCACAGGGGAAGCCAACCTCCACCTTGAAACAGGTGACCAACTGAAATGACATCACAAAGCACTCACCTGAGTTCCCGTGGAGAGGAGGGGATGTCTGTTACAAGAAGGGGGGTTATCACAACACCCCAGGAGTCACACCGGAAGCCAACCTCCACCATGAAACAGGTGACCAACTGAAATGACATCACAAAGCGCTCACCTGAGTTAACTTGGAGAAGAGGGGATGTCTGTTACAAGCAGGGGGGGTTTCACAACACACCAGGAGACACAGGGGAAGACAACGTCCAACTTGAAACAGGTGACCAACTGAAATGACATCACAAAGCGCTCACATGAGTTCCCCTGGAGTGGAGGGGATGTCTGTTACAAGCAGGGGGGATATCACAACACACCAGGAGTCACAGGGGAAGCTAACCTCCACCTTGAAACAGGTGACCAACTGTAATGACATCACAAAGCGCTCACCTGAGTTAACTTGGAGAAGAGGGGATGTCTGTTACAAGCAGGGGGGATATCACAACACCCCAGGAGTCACAGCGGAAGCCAACCTCCACCATGAAACAGGTGACCAACTGAAATGACATCACAAAGCGCTCACCTGAGTTAACTTGGAGAAGAGGGGATGTCTGTTACAAGCAGGGGGGATATCACAACACACCAGGAGTCACAGGGGAAGCCAACCTCCAACTTGAAACAGGCGACCAACTGAAATGACATCACAAAGCGCTCACCTGAGTTCCCCTGGAGAGCAGGGGAAGTCTGTTACAAGCAGGGGGGATATCAGAAAGCGCTCAACTGAGTTCCCCTGGTGAGGAGGGGATGTCTGTTACAAGCAGGGGGGATATCACAACACACCAGGAGTCACAGGGGAAGCCAACCTCAACCTTGAAACAGGTGACCAACTGAAATGACATCAAAAAGCGCTCACCTGAGTTCCCCTAGAGATGAGGGGATGTCTGTTAAAAGCAGGAGAGATATCACAACACGCCCGGATTCACAGGGGAAGACAATCTCAAACTTGAAACAGGTGACCAACTGAAATGACATCACAAAGCGCTCACCTGAGTTCCCCTGGAGAGCAGGGGACCTCTGTTACAAGCAGGGGGGATATCACAAAGCGCTCACCTGAGTTCCCCTGGTGAGGAGGGGATGTCTGTTACAAGCAGGGGGGATATCACAACATGCCAGGAGTCACAGGGGAAGCCAACCTCCACCTTGAAACAGGTGACCAACTGAAATGACATCACAAAGCACTCACCTGAGTTCCCGTGGAGAGGAGGGGATGTCTGTTACAAGTAGGGGGGTTATCACAACACCCCAGGAGTCACACCAGAAGCCAACCTCCACCATGAAACAGGTGACCAACTGAAATGACATCACAAAGCGCTCACCTGAGTTAACTTGGAGAAGAGGGGATGTCTGTTACAAGCAGGGGGGATATCACAACACACCAGGAGTCACAGGGGAAGCTAACCTCCACCTTGAAACAGGTGACCAACTGTAATGACATCACAAAGCACTCACCTGAGTTAACTTGGAGAAGAGGGGATGTCTGTTACAAGCAGGGGGGATATCACAACACACCAGGAGTCACAGGGGAAGCCAACCTCCACCTTGAAACAGGTGACCAACTGTAATGACATCACAAAGTGCTCACCTGAGTTAACTTGGAGAAGAGGGGATGTCTGTTACAAGCAGGGGGGATATCACAACACACCAGGAGTCACAGGGGAAGCCAACCTCAACCTTGAAACAGGTGACCAACTGAAATGACATCAAAAAGCGCTCACCTGAGTTCCCCTAGAGATGAGGGGATGTCTGTTAAAAGCAGGAGGGATATCACAACACGCCCGGATTCACAGGGGAAGACAATCTCAACCTTGAAACAGGTGACCAACTGAAATGACATCACAAAGCGCTCACCTGAGTTCCCCTGGAGAGCAGGGGACCTCTGTTACAAGCAGGGGGGATATCACAAAGCGCTCACCTGAGTTCCCCTGGTGAGGAGGGGATGTCTGTTACAAGCAGGGGGGATATCACAACACGCCAGGAGTCACAGGGGAAGCCAACCTCCACCTTGAAACAGGTGACCAACTGAAATGACATCACAAAGCACTCACCTGAGTTCCCGTGGAGAGGAGGGGATGTCTGTTACAAGAAGGGGGGTTATCACAACACCCCAGGAGTCACACCGGAAGCCAACCTCCACCATGAAACAGGTGACCAACTGAAATGACATCACAAAGCGCTCACCTGAGTTAACTTGGAGAAGAGCGGATGTCTGTTACAAGCAGGGGGGATATCACAACACACCAGGAGACACAGGGGAAGACAACCTCCAACTTGAAACAGGTGACCAACTGAAATGACATCACAAAGCGCTCACCTGAGTTCCCCTGGAGTGGAGGGGATGTCTGTTACAAGCAGGGGGGATATCACAACACACCAGGAGTCACAGGGGAAGCTACCCTCCACCTTGAAACAGGTGACCAACTGTAATGACATCACAAAGCGCTCACCTGAGTTAACTTGGAGAAGAGGGGATGTCTGTTACAAGCAGGGGGGATATCACAACACACCAGGAGTCACAGGGGAAGCCAACCTCCAACTTGAAACAGGCGACCAACTGAAATGACATCACAAAGCGCTCACCTGAGTTCCCCTGGAGAGCAGGGGAAGTCTGTTACAAGCAGGGGGGATATCAGAAAGCGCTCAACTGAGTTCCCCTGGTGAGGAGGGGATGTCTGTTACAAGCAGGGGGGATATCACAACACACCAGGAGTCACAGGGGAAGCCAACCTCAACCTTGAAACAGGTGACCAACTGAAATGACATCAAAAAGCGCTCACCTGAGTTCCCCTAGAGATGAGGGGATGTCTGTTAAAAGCAGGAGAGATATCACAACACGCCCGGATTCACAGGGGAAGACAATCTCAAACTTGAAACAGGTGACCAACTGAAATGACATCACAAAGCGCTCACCTGAGTTCCCCTGGAGAGCAGGGGACCTCTGTTACAAGCAGGGGGGATATCACAAAGCGCTCACCTGAGTTCCCCTGGTGAGGAGGGGATGTCTGTTACAAGCAGGGGGGATATCACAACATGCCAGGAGTCACAGGGGAAGCCAACCTCCACCTTGAAACAGGTGACCAACTGAAATGACATCACAAAGCACTCACCTGAGTTCCCGTGGAGAGGAGGGGATGTCTGTTACAAGTAGGGGGGTTATCACAACACCCCAGGAGTCACACCAGAAGCCAACCTCCACCATGAAACAGGTGACCAACTGAAATGACATCACAAAGCGCTCACCTGAGTTAACTTGGAGAAGAGGGGATGTCTGTTACAAGCAGGGGGGATATCACAACACACCAGGAGTCACAGGGGAAGCTAACCTCCACCTTGAAACAGGTGACCAACTGTAATGACATCACAAAGCACTCACCTGAGTTAACTTGGAGAAGAGGGGATGTCTGTTACAAGCAGGGGGGATATCACAACACACCAGGAGTCACAGGGGAAGCCAACCTCCACCTTGAAACAGGTGACCAACTGTAATGACATCACAAAGTGCTCACCTGAGTTAACTTGGAGAAGAGGGGATGTCTGTTACAAGCAGGGGGGATATCACAACACACCAGGAGTCACAGGGGAAGCCAACCTCAACCTTGAAACAGGTGACCAACTGAAATGACATCAAAAAGCGCTCACCTGAGTTCCCCTAGAGATGAGGGGATGTCTGTTAAAAGCAGGAGGGATATCACAACACGCCCGGATTCACAGGGGAAGACAATCTCAACCTTGAAACAGGTGACCAACTGAAATGACATCACAAAGCGCTCACCTGAGTTCCCCTGGAGAGCAGGGGACCTCTGTTACAAGCAGGGGGGATATCACAAAGCGCTCACCTGAGTTCCCCTGGTGAGGAGGGGATGTCTGTTACAAGCAGGGGGGATATCACAACACGCCAGGAGTCACAGGGGAAGCCAACCTCCACCTTGAAACAGGTGACCAACTGAAATGACATCACAAAGCACTCACCTGAGTTCCCGTGGAGAGGAGGGGATGTCTGTTACAAGAAGGGGGGTTATCACAACACCCCAGGAGTCACACCGGAAGCCAACCTCCACCATGAAACAGGTGACCAACTGAAATGACATCACAAAGCGCTCACCTGAGTTAACTTGGAGAAGAGCGGATGTCTGTTACAAGCAGGGGGGATATCACAACACACCAGGAGACACAGGGGAAGACAACCTCCAACTTGAAACAGGTGACCAACTGAAATGACATCACAAAGCGCTCACCTGAGTTCCCCTGGAGTGGAGGGGATGTCTGTTACAAGCAGGGGGGATATCACAACACACCAGGAGTCACAGGGGAAGCTACCCTCCACCTTGAAACAGGTGACCAACTGTAATGACATCACAAAGCGCTCACCTGAGTTAACTTGGAGAAGAGGGGATGTCTGTTACAAGCAGGGGGGATATCACAACACCCCAGGAGTCACAGCGGAAGCCAACCTCCACCATGAAACAGGTGACCAACTGAAATGACATCACAAAGCGCTCACCTCAGTTAACTTGGAGAAGAGGGGATGTCTGTTACAAGCAGGGGGGATATCACAACACACCAGGAGTCACAGGGGAAGCCAACCTCCAACTTGAAACAGGTGACCAACTGAAATGACATCACAAAGCGCTCACCTGAGTTCCCCTGGAGAGCAGGGGAATTCTGGTACAAGCAGGGGGGATATCAGAAAGCGCTCAACTGAGTTCCCCTGGTGAGGAGGGGATGTCTGTTACAAGCAGGGGGGATATTACAACACACCAGGAGTCACAGGGGAAGCCAACCTCAACCTTGAAACAGGTGACCAACTGAAATGACATCAAAAAGCGCTCACCTGAGTTCCCCTAGAGATGAGGGGATGTCTGTTAAAAGCAGGAGGGATATCACAACACGCCCGGATTCACAGGGGAAGACAATCTCAACCTTGAAACAGGTGACCAACTGAAATGACATCACAAAGCGCTCACCTGAGTTCCCCTGGAGAGCAGGGGACCTCTGTTACAAGCAGGGGGGATATCACAAAGCGCTCACCTGAGTTCCCCTGGTGAGGAGGGGATGTCTGTTACAAGCAGGGGGGATATCACAACACGCCAGGAGTCACAGGGGAAGCCAACCTCCACCTTGAAACAGGTGACCAACTGAAATGACATCACAAAGCACTCACCTGAGTTCCCGTGGAGAGGAGGGGATGTCTGTTACAAGAAGGGGGGTTATCACAACACCCCAGGAGTCACACCGGAAGCCAACCTCCACCATGAAACAGGTGACCAACTGAAATGACATCACAAAGCGCTCACCTGAGTTAACTTGGAGAAGAGCGGATGTCTGTTACAAGCAGGGGGGATATCACAACACGCCAGGAGTCACAGGGGAAGCCAACCTCCACCTTGAAACAGGTGACCAACTGAAATGACATCACAAAGCACTCACCTGAGTTCCCGTGGAGAGGAGGGGATGTCTGTTACAAGAAGGGGGGTTATCACAACACCCCAGGAGTCACACCGGAAGCCAACCTCCACCATGAAACAGGTGACCAACTGAAATGACATCACAAAGCGCTCACCTGAGTTAACTTGGAGAAGAGGGGATGTCTGTTACAAGCAGGGGGGGTTTCACAACACACCAGGAGACACAGGGGAAGACAACGTCCAACTTGAAACAGGTGACCAACTGAAATGACATCACAAAGCGCTCACATGAGTTCCCCTGGAGTGGAGGGGATGTCTGTTACAAGCAGGGGGGATATCACAACACACCAGGAGTCACAGGGGAAGCTAACCTCCACCTTGAAACAGGTGACCAACTGTAATGACATCACAAAGCGCTCACCTGAGTTAACTTGGAGAAGAGGGGATGTCTGTTACAAGCAGGGGGGATATCACAACACCCCAGGAGTCACAGCGGAAGCCAACCTCCACCATGAAACAGGTGACCAACTGAAATGACATCACAAAGCGCTCACCTGAGTTAACTTGGAGAAGAGGGGATGTCTGTTACAAGCAGGGGGGATATCACAACACACCAGGAGTCACAGGGGAAGCCAACCTCCAACTTGAAACAGGTGACCAACTGAAATGACATCACAAAGCGCTCACCTGAGTTCCCCTGGAGAGCAGGGGAAGTCTGTTACAAGCAGGGGGGATATCAGAAAGCGCTCAACTGAGTTCCCCTGGTGAGGAGGGGATGTCTGTTACAAGCAGGGGGGATATCACAACACCCCAGGAGTCACAGCGGAAGCCAACCTCCACCATGAAACAGGTGACCAACTGAAATGACATCACAAAGCGCTCACCTCAGTTAACTTGGAGAAGAGGGGATGTCTGTTACAAGCAGGGGGGATATCACAACACACCAGGAGTCACAGGGGAAGCCAACCTCCAACTTGAAACAGGTGACCAACTGAAATGACATCACAAAGCGCTCACCTGAGTTCCCCTGGAGAGCAGGGGAATTCTGGTACAAGCAGGGGGGATATCAGAAAGCGCTCAACTGAGTTCCCCTGGTGAGGAGGGGATGTCTGTTACAAGCAGGGGGGATATTACAACACACCAGGAGTCACAGGGGAAGCCAACCTCAACCTTGAAACAGGTGACCAACTGAAATGACATCAAAAAGCGCTCACCTGAGTTCCCCTAGAGATGAGGGGATGTCTGTTAAAAGCAGGAGGGATATCACAACACGCCCGGATTCACAGGGGAAGACAATCTCAACCTTGAAACAGGTGACCAACTGAAATGACATCACAAAGCGCTCACCTGAGTTCCCCTGGAGAGCAGGGGACCTCTGTTACAAGCAGGGGGGATATCACAAAGCGCTCACCTGAGTTCCCCTGGTGAGGAGGGGATGTCTGTTACAAGAAGGGGGGCTATCACAACACCCCAGGAGTCACACCGGAAGCCAACCTCCACCATGAAACAGGTGACCAACTGAAATGACATCACAAAGCGCTCACCTGAGTTAACTTGGAGAAGAGCGGATGTCTGTTACAAGCAGGGGGGATATCACAACACGCCAGGAGTCACAGGGGAAGCCAACCTCCACCTTGAAACAGGTGACCAACTGAAATGACATCACAAAGCACTCACCTGAGTTCCCGTGGAGAGGAGGGGATGTCTGTTACAAGAAGGGGGGTTATCACAACACCCCAGGAGTCACACCGGAAGCCAACCTCCACCATGAAACAGGTGACCAACTGAAATGACATCACAAAGCGCTCACCTGAGTTAACTTGGAGAAGAGGGGATGTCTGTTACAAGCAGGGGGGGTTTCACAACACACCAGGAGACACAGGGGAAGACAACGTCCAACTTGAAACAGGTGACCAACTGAAATGACATCACAAAGCGCTCACATGAGTTCCCCTGGAGTGGAGGGGATGTCTGTTACAAGCAGGGGGGATATCACAACACACCAGGAGTCACAGGGGAAGCTAACCTCCACCTTGAAACAGGTGACCAACTGTAATGACATCACAAAGCGCTCACCTGAGTTAACTTGGAGAAGAGGGGATGTCTGTTACAAGCAGGGGGGATATCACAACACCCCAGGAGTCACAGCGGAAGCCAACCTCCACCATGAAACAGGTGACCAACTGAAATGACATCACAAAGCGCTCACCTGAGTTAACTTGGAGAAGAGGGGATGTCTGTTACAAGCAGGGGGGATATCACAACACACCAGGAGTCACAGGGGAAGCCAACCTCCAACTTGAAACAGGTGACCAACTGAAATGACATCACAAAGCGCTCACCTGAGTTCCCCTGGAGAGCAGGGGAAGTCTGTTACAAGCAGGGGGGATATCAGAAAGCGCTCAACTGAGTTCCCCTGGTGAGGAGGGGATGTCTGTTACAAGCAGGGGGGATATCACAACACACCAGGAGTCACAGGGGAAGCCAACCTCAACCTTGAAACAGGTGACCAACTGAAATGACATCAAAAAGCGCTCACCTGAGTTCCCCTAGAGATGAGGGGATGTCTGTTAAAAGCAGGAGAGATATCACAACACGCCCGGATTCACAGGGGAAGACAATCTCAAACTTGAAACAGGTGACCAACTGAAATGACATCACAAAGCGCTCACCTGAGTTCCCCTGGAGAGCAGGGGACCTCTGTTACAAGCAGGGGGGATATCACAAAGCGCTCACCTGAGTTCCCCTGGTGAGGAGGGGATGTCTGTTACAAGCAGGGGGGATATCACAACATGCCAGGAGTCACAGGGGAAGCCAACCTCCACCTTGAAACAGGTGACCAACTGAAATGACATCACAAAGCACTCACCTGAGTTCCCGTGGAGAGGAGGGGATGTCTGTTACAAGTAGGGGGGTTATCACAACACCCCAGGAGTCACACCAGAAGCCAACCTCCACCATGAAACAGGTGACCAACTGAAATGACATCACAAAGCGCTCACCTGAGTTAACTTGGAGAAGAGGGGATGTCTGTTACAAGCAGGGGGGATATCACAACACACCAGGAGTCACAGGGGAAGCCAACCTCCAACTTGAAACAGGTGACCAACTGAAATGACATCACAAAGCGCTCACCTGAGTTCCCCTGGAGAGCAGGGGAAGTCTGTTACAAGCAGGGGGGATATCAGAAAGCGCTCAACTGAGTTCCCCTGGTGAGGAGGGGATGTCTGTTACAAGCAGGGGGGATATCACAACACACCAGGAGTCATAGGGGAAGCTAACCTCCACCTTGAAACAGGTGACCAACTGTAATGACATCACAAAGCGCTCACCTGAGTTAACTTGGAGAAGAGGGGATGTCTGTTACAAGCAGGGGGGATATCACAACACACCAGGAGTCACAGGGGAAGCCAACCTCCACCTTGAAACAGGTGACCAACTGTAATGACATCACAAAGTGCTCACCTGAGTTAACTTGGAGAAGAGGGGATGTCTGTTACAAGCAGGGGGGATATCACAACACACCAGGAGTCACAGGGGAAGCCAACCTCAACCTTGAAACAGGTGAGCAACTGAAATGACATCAAAAAGCGCTCACCTGAGTTCCCCTAGAGATGAGGGGATGTCTGTTAAAAGCAGGAGGGATATCACAACACGCCCGGATTCACAGGGGAAGACAATCTCAACCTTGAAACAGGTGACCAACTGAAATGACATCACAAAGCGCTCACCTGAGTTCCCCTGGAGAGCAGGGGACCTCTGTTACAAGCAGGGGGGATATCACAAAGCGCTCACCTGAGTTCCCCTGGTGAGGAGGGGATGTCTGTTACAAGCAGGGGGGATATCACAACACGCCAGGAGTCACAGGGGAAGCCAACCTCCACCTTGAAACAGGTGACCAACTGAAATGACATCACAAAGCACTCACCTGAGTTCCCGTGGAGAGGAGGGGATGTCTGTTACAAGTAGGGGGGTTATCACAACACCCCAGGACTCACACCAGAAGCCAACCTCCACCATGAAACAGGTGACCAACTGAAATGACATCACAAAGCGCTCACCTGAGTTAACTTGGAGAAGAGGGGATGTCTGTTACAAGCAGGGGGGATATCACAACACACCAGGAGACACAGGGGAAGACAACCTCCAACTTGAAACAGGTGACCAACTGAAATGACATCACAAAGCGCTCACCTGAGTTAACTTGGAGAAGAGGGGATGTCTGTTACAAGCAGGGGGGATATCACAACACACCAGGAGTCACAGGGGAAGCCAACCTCCAACTTGAAACAGGTGACCAACTGAAATGACATCACAAAGCGCTCACCTGAGTTCCCCTGGAGAGCAGGGGAAGTCTGTTACAAGCAGGGGGGATATCAGAAAGCGCTCAACTGAGTTCCCCTGGTGAGGAGGGGATGTCTGTTACAAGCAGGGGGGATATCACAACACACCAGGAGTCACAGGGGAAGCTAACCTCCACCTTGAAACAGGTGACCAACTGTAATGACATCACAAAGCGCTCACCTGAGTTAACTTGGAGAAGAGGGGATGTCTGTTACAAGCAGGGGGGATATCACAACACACCAGGAGTCACAGGGGAAGCCAACCTCCACCTTGAAACAGGTGACCAACTGTAATGACATCACAAAGTGCTCACCTGAGTTAACTTGGAGAAGAGGGGATGTCTGTTACAAGCAGGGGGGATATCACAACACACCAGGAGTCACAGGGGAAGCCAACCTCAACCTTGAAACAGGTGAGCAACTGAAATGACATCAAAAAGCGCTCACCTGAGTTCCCCTAGAGATGAGGGGATGTCTGTTAAAAGCAGGAGGGATATCACAACACGCCCGGATTCACAGGGGAAGACAATCTCAACCTTGAAACAGGTGACCAACTGAAATGACATCACAAAGCACTCACCTGAGTTCCCCTGGTGAGGAGGGGATGTCTGTTACAAGCAGGGGGGATATCACAACACGCCCGGAGTCACAGGGGAAGCCAACCTCCACCTTGAAACAGGTGATCAACTGAAATGACATCACAAAGCACTCACCTGAGTTCCCGTGGAGAGGAGGGGATGTCTGTTACAAGAAGGGGGGTTATCACAACACCCCAGGAGTCACACCGGAAGCCAACCTCCACCATGAAACAGGTGACCAACTGAAATGACATCACAAAGCGCTCACCTGAGTTAACTTGGAGAAGAGCGGATGTCTGTTACAAGCAGGGGGGATATCACAACACACCAGGAGACACAGGGGAAGCTACCCTCCACCTTGAAACAGGTGACCAACTGTAATGACATCACAAAGCGCTCACCTGAGTTAACTTGGAGAAGAGGGGATGTCTGTTACAAGCAGGGGGGATATCACAACACCCCAGGAGTCACAGCGGAAGCCAACCTCCACCATGAAACAGGTGACCAACTGAAATGACATCACAAAGCGCTCACCTCAGTTAACTTGGAGAAGAGGGGATGTCTGTTACAAGCAGGGGGGATATCACAACACACCAGGAGTCACAGGGGAAGCCAACCTCCAACTTGAAACAGGTGACCAACTGAAATGACATCACAAAGCGCTCACCTGAGTTCCCCTGGAGAGCAGGGGAATTCTGGTACAAGCAGGGGGGATATCAGAAAGCGCTCAACTGAGTTCCCCTGGTGAGGAGGGGATGTCTGTTACAAGCAGGGGGGATATTACAACACACCAGGAGTCACAGGGGAAGCCAACCTCAACCTTGAAACAGGTGACCAACTGAAATGACATCAAAAAGCGCTCACCTGAGTTCCCCTAGAGATGAGGGGATGTCTGTTAAAAGCAGGAGGGATATCACAACACGCCCGGATTCACAGGGGAAGACAATCTCAACCTTGAAACAGGTGACCAACTGAAATGACATCACAAAGCGCTCACCTGAGTTCCCCTGGAGAGCAGGGGACCTCTGTTACAAGCAGGGGGGATATCACAAAGCGCTCACCTGAGTTCCCCTGGTGAGGAGGGGATGTCTGTTACAAGCAGGGGGGATATCACAACACGCCAGGAGTCACAGGGGAAGCCAACCTCCACCTTGAAACAGGTGACCAACTGAAATGACATCACAAAGCACTCACCTGAGTTCCCGTGGAGAGGAGGGGATGTCTGTTACAAGAAGGGGGGATATCACAACACCCCAGGAGTCACACCGGAAGCCAACCTCCACCATGAAACAGGTGACCAACTGAAATGACATCACAAAGCGCTCACCTGAGTTAACTTGGAGAAGAGGGGATGTCTGTTACAAGCAGGGGGGATATCACAACAAACCAGGAGACACAGGGGAAGACAACCTCCACCTTGAAACAGGTGACCAACTGTAATGACATCACAAAGTGCTCACCTGAGTTAACTTGGAGAAGAGGGGATGTCTGTTACAAGCAGGGGGCATATCACAACACACCAGGAGTCACAGGGGAAGCCAACCTCCACCTTGAATCAGGTGACCAACTGAAATGACATCACAAAGCGCTCACCTGAGTTAACTTGGAGAAGAGTGGATGTCTGTTACAACAAGCGGGGATATCAAAAAACACCAGGAGTCAGAGGGGAAGCCAACCTCCACCTTGAAACAGGTGACCAACTGTAATGACATCACAAAGCGCTGACCTGAGTTAACTTGGAGAAGAGGGGATGTCTGTTACAAGGAGGGGGGATATCACAACACACCAGGAGTCACAGGGGAAGCCAACATCCACCATGAAACAGGTGACCAACTGAAATGACATCACAAAGCGCTCACCTGAGTTAACTTGGAGAAGAGGGATTGTCTGTTACAAGCAGGGGGGATATCACAACACACCAGGAGTCACTGGGGAAGCCAACCTCCACCTTGAAACAGGTGACCAACTGAAATGACATCACAAAGGGCTGAAGTGAGTTCCCCTGGAGAGCAGGGGATCTCTGTTACAAGCAGGGGGGATATCACAAAGCGCTCACCTGAGTTCCCCTCGTGAGGAGGGGATGTCTATTACAAGAAGGGGGGATATCAAAACACACCAGGAGTCAGAGGGGAAGCCAACCTCCACCTTGAAACACCAGGAGTCACAGGGGAAGACAACCTCCACCTTGAAACAGGTGACCAACTGAAATGACATCACAAAGCACTCACCTGAGTTCCCGTGGAGAGGAGGGGATGTCTGTTACAAGAAGGGGGGTTATCACAACACCCCAGGAGTCACACCGGAAGCCAACCTCCACCTTGAAACAGGTGACCAACTGAAATGACATCTCAACCTTGAAACAGGTGACCAACTGAAATGACATCACAAAGCGCTCACCTGAGTTCCCCTGGAGAGCAGGGGACCTCTGTTACAAGCAGGGGGGATATCACAAAGCGCTCACCTGAGTTCCCCTGGTGAGGAGGGGATGTCTGTTACAAGCAGGGGGGATATCACAACACGCCAGGAGTCACAGGGGAAGCCAACCTCCACCTTGAAACAGGTGACCAACTGAAATGACATCACAAAGCACTCACCTGAGTTCCCGTGGAGAGGAGGGGATGTCTGTTACAAGAAGGGGCGTTATCACAACACCCCAGGAGTCACACCGGAAGCCAACCTCCACCATGAAACAGGTGACCAACTGAAATGACATCACAAAGCGCTCACCTGAGTTAACTTGGAGAAGAGGGGATGTCTGTTACAAGCAGGGGGGATATCACAACACACCAGGAGACACAGGGGAAGACAACCTCCAACTTGAAACAGGTGACCAACTGAAATGACATCACAAAGCGCTCACCTGAGTTCCCCTGGAGTGGAGGGGATGTCTGTTACAAGCAGGGGGGATATCACAACACACCAGGAGTCACAGGGGAAGCTAACCTCCACCTTGAAATAGGTGACCAAATGTAATGACATCACAAAGCGCTCACCTGAGTTAACTTGGAGAAGAGGGGATGTCTGTTACAAGCAGGGGGGATATCACAACACACCAGGAGTCACAGGGGAAGCCAACCTCCACCTTGAAACAGGTGACCAACTGTAATGACATCACAAAGTGCTCACCTGAGTTAACTTGGAGAAGAGGGGATGTCTGTTACAAGCAGGGGGGATATCACAACACACCAGGAGTCACAGGGGAAGCCAACCTCCACCTTGAATCAGGTGACCAACTGAAATGACATCACAAAGCGCTCACCTGAGTTAACTTGGAGAAGAGTGGATGTCTGTTACAACAAGCGGGGATATCAAAAAACACCAGGAGTCAGAGGGGAAGCCAACCTCCACCTTGAAACAGGTGACCAACTGTAATGACATCACAAAGCGCTCACCTGAGTTAACTTGGAGAAGAGGGGATGTCTGTTACAAGGAGGGAGGATATCACAACACACCAGGAGTCACAGGGGAAGCCAACATCCACCATGAAACAGGTGACCAACTGAAATGACATCACAAAGCGCTCACCTGAGTTAACTTGGAGAAGAGGGGATGTCTGTTACAAGCAGGGGGGATATAACAACACACCAGGAGTCACAGGGGAAGCCAACCTCCACCTTGAAACAGGTGACCAACTGAAATGACATCACAAAGGGCTGAAGTGAGTTCCCCTGGAGAGCAGGGGATCTCTGTTACAAGCAGGGGGGATATCACAAAGCGCTCACCTGAGTTCCCCTCGTGAGGAGGGGATGTCTATTACAAGAAGGGGGGATATCAAAACACACCAGGAGTCACAGGCGAAGACAACCTCCACCTTGAAACAGGTGACCAACTGAAATGACATCAGAAAGCACTCACCTGAGTTCCCGTGGAGAGGAGGGGATGTCTGTTACAAGATGGGACGTTATCACAACACCCCAGGAGTCACACCGGAAGCCAACCTCCACCTTGAAACAGGTGACCAACTGATATGACATCTCAACCTTGAAACAGGTGACCAACTGAAATAACATCACAAAGCGCTCACCTGAGTTCCCCTGGAGAGCAGGGGACCTCTGTTACAAGCAGGGGGGATATCACAAAGCGCTCACCTGAGTTCCCCTGGTGAGGAGGGGATGTCTGTTACAAGCAGGGGGGATATCACAACATGCCAGGAGTCACAGGGGAAGCCAACCTCCACCTTGAAACAGGTGACCAACTGAAATGACATCACAAAGCACTCACCTGAGTTCCCGTGGAGAGGAGGGGATGTCTGTTACAAGAAGGGGGGTTATCACAACACCCCAGGAGTCACACCGGAAGCCAACCTCCACCATGAAACAGGTGACCAACTGAAATGACATCACAAAGCGCTCACCTGAGTTAACTTGGAGAAGAGGGGATGTCTGTTACAAGCAGGGGGGATATCACAACACACCAGGAGACACAGGGGAAGACAACCTCCAACTTGAAACAGGTGACCAACTGAAATGACATCACAAAGCGCTCACCTGAGTTCCCCTGGAGTGGAGGGGATGTCTGTTACAAGCAGGGGGGATATCACAACACACCAGGAGTCACAGGGGAAGCTAACCTCCACCTTGAAACAGGTGACCAACTGTAATGACATCACAAAGCTCTCACCTGAGTTAACTTGGAGAAGAGGGGATGTCTGTTACAAGCAGGGGGGATATCACAACACACCAGGAGTCACAGGGGAAGCCAACCTCCACCTTGAAACAGGTGACCAACTGTAATGACATCACAAAACACTCACCTGGGTTAACTTGGAGAAGAGGGGATGTCTGTTACAAGCAGGGGGGATATCACAAGGCGCTCACTTGAGTTCCCCTGGTGAGGAGGGGATGTCTGTTACAAGCAGGGGGGATATCACAACACGCCAGGAGTCACAGGGGAAGCCAACCTCCACCTTGAAACAGGTGACCAACTGAAATGACATCACAAAGCACTCACCTGAGTTCCCGTGGAGAGGAGGGGATGTCTGTTACAAGAAGGGGCGTTATCACAACACCCCAGGAGTCACACCGGAAGCCAACCTCCACCATGAAACAGGTGACCAACTGAAATGACATCACAAAGCGCTCACCTGAGTTAACTTGGAGAAGAGGGGATGTCTGTTACAAGCAGGGGGGATATCACAACACACCAGGAGACACAGGGGAAGACAACCTCCAACTTGAAACAGGTGACCAACTGAAATGACATCACAAAGCGCTCACCTGAGTTCCCCTGGAGTGGAGGGGATGTCTGTTACAAGCAGGGGGGATATCACAACACACCAGGAGTCACAGGGGAAGCTAACCTCCACCTTGAAACAGGTGACCAACTGTAATGACATCACAAAGCGCTCACCTGAGTTAACTTGGAGAAGAGGGGATGTCTGTTACAAGCAGGGGGGATATCACAACACACCAGGAGTCACAGGGGAAGCCAACCTCCACCTTGAAACAGGTGACCAACTGTAATGACATCACAAAGCGCTCACCTGAGTTAACTTGGAGAAGAGGGGATGTCTGTTACAAGCAGGGGGGATATCACAAAGCGCTCACCTGAGTTCCCCTGGTGAGGAGGGGTTGTCTGTTACAAGCAGGGGGGATATCACAACACGCCAGGAGTCACAGGGGAAGCCAACCTCCACCTTGAAACAGGTGACCAACTGAAATGACATCACAAAGCACTCACCTGAGTTCCCGTGGAGAGGAGGGGATGTCTGTTACAAGAAGGGGCGTTATCACAACACCCCAGGAGTCACACCGGAAGCCAACCTCCACCATGAAACAGGTGACCAACTGAAATGACATCACAAAGCGCTCACCTGAGTTAACTTGGAGAAGAGGGGATGTCTGTTACAAGCAGGGGGGATATCACAACACACCAGGAGTCACAGGCGAAGACAACCTCCACCTTGAAACAGGTGACCACCTGAAATGACATCAGAAAGCACTCACCTGAGTTCCCGTGGAGAGGAGGGGATGTCTGTTACAAGAAGGGACGTTATCACAACACCCCAGGAGTCACACCGGAAGCCAACCTCCACCTTGAAACAGGTGACCAACTGATATGACATCTCAACCTTGAAACAGGTGACCAACTGAAATAACATCACAAAGCGCTCACCTGAGTTCCCCTGGAGAGCAGGGGACCTCTGTTACAAGCAGGGGGGATATCACAAAGCGCTCACCTGAGTTCCCCTGGTGAGGAGGGGATGTCTGTTACAAGCAGGGGGGATATCACAACATGCCAGGAGTCACAGGGGAAGCCAACCTCCACCTTGAAACAGGTGACCAACTGAAATGACATCACAAAGCACTCACCTGAGTTCCCGTGGAGAGGAGGGGATGTCTGTTACAAGAAGGGGGGTTATCACAACACCCCAGGAGTCACACCGGAAGCCAACCTCCACCATGAAACAGGTGACCAACTGAAATGACATCACAAAGCGCTCACCTGAGTTAACTTGGAGAAGAGGGGATGTCTGTTACAAGCAGGGGGGATATCACAACACACCAGGAGACACAGGGGAAGACAACCTCCAACTTGAAACAGGTGACCAACTGAAATGACATCACAAAGCGCTCACCTGAGTTCCCCTGGAGTGGAGGGGATGTCTGTTACAAGCAGGGGGGATATCACAACACACCAGGAGTCACAGGGGAAGCTAACCTCCACCTTGAAACAGGTGACCAACTGTAATGACATCACAAAGCGCTCACCTGAGTTAACTTGGAGAAGAGGGGATGTCTGTTACAAGCAGGGGGGATATCACAACACACCAGGAGTCACAGGGGAAGCCAACCTCCACCTTGAAACAGGTGACCAACTGTAATGACATCACAAAACACTCACCTGAGTTAACTTGGAGAAGAGGGGATGTCTGTTACAAGCAGGGGGGATATCACAAAGCGCTCACCTGAGTTCCCCTGGTGAGGAGGGGATGTCTGTTACAAGCAGGGGGGATATCACAACACACCAGGAGTCACAGGGGAAGCTAACCTCCACCTTGAAACAGGTGACCAACTGTAATGACATCACAAAGCGCTCACCTGAGTTAACTTGGAGAAGAGGGGATGTCTGTTACAAGCAGGGGGGATATCACAACACACCAGGAGTCACAGGGGAAGCCAACCTCCACCTTGAAACAGGTGACCAACTGAAATGACATCACAAAGGGCTGAAGTGAGTTCCCCTGGAGAGCAGGGGATCTCTGTTACAAGCAGGGGGGATATCACAAAGCGCTCACCTGAGTTCCCCTCGTGAGGAGGGGATGTCTATTACAAGAAGGGGGGATATCAAAACACACCAGGAGTCACAGGGGAAGACAACCTCCACCTTGAAACAGGTGACCAACTGAAATGACATCAGAAAGCACTCACCTGAGTTCCCGTGGAGAGGAGGGGATGTCTGTTACAAGAAGGGGGGTTATCACAACACCCCAGGAGTCACACCGGAAGCCAACCTCCACCTTGAAACAGGTGACCAACTGATATGACATCTCAACCTTGAAACAGGTGACCAACTGAAATGACATCACAAAGCGCTCACCTGAGTTCCCCTGGAGAGCAGGGGACCTCTGTTACAAGCAGGGGGGATATCACAAAGCGCTCACCTGAGTTCCCCTGGTGAGGAGGGGATGTCTGTTACAAGCAGGGGGGATATCACAACACGTCAGGAGTCACAGGGGAAGCCAACCTCCACCTTGAAACAGGTGACCAACTGAAATGACATCACAAAGCACTCACCTGAGTTCCCGTGGAGAGGAGGGGATGTCTGTTACAAGAAGGGGGGTTATCACAACACCCCAGGAGTCACACCGGAAGCCAACCTCCACCATGAAACAGGTGACCAACTGAAATGACATCACAAAGCGCTCACCTGAGTTAACTTGGAGAAGAGGGGATGTCTGTTACAAGCAGGGGGGATATCACAACACACCAGGAGACACAGGGGAAGACAACCTCCAACTTGAAACAGGTGACCAACTGAAATGACATCACAAAGCGCTCACCTGAGTTCCCCTGGAGTGGAGGGGATGTCTGTTACAAGCAGGGGGGATATCACAACACACCAGGAGTCACAGGGGAAGCTAACCTCCACCTTGAAACAGGTGACCAACGGTAATGACATCACAAAGCGCTCACCTGAGTTAACTTGGAGAAGAGGGGATGTCTGTTACAAGCAGGGGGGATATCACAACACACCAGGAGTCACAGGGGAAGCCAACCTCCACCTTGAAACAGGTGACCAACTGAAATGACATCACAAAGCACTCACCTGAGTTCCCGTGGAGAGGAGGGGATGTCTGTTACAAGAAGGGGCGTTATCACAACACCCCAGGAGTCACACCGGAAGCCAACCTCCACCATGAAACAGGTGACCAACTGAAATGACATCACAAAGCGCTCACCTGAGTTAACTTGGAGAAGAGGGGATGTCTGTTACAAGCAGGGGGGATATCACAACACACCAGGAGACACAGGGGAAGACAACCTCCAACTTGAAACAGGTGACCAACTGAAATGACATCACAAAGCGCTCACCTGAGTTCCCCTGGAGTGGAGGGGATGTCTGTTACAAGCAGGGGGGATATCACAACACACCAGGAGTCACAGGGGAAGCTAACCTCCACCTTGAAACAGGTGACCAACTGTAATGACATCACAAAGCGCTCACCTGAGTTAACTTGGAGAAGAGGGGATGTCTGTTACAAGCAGGGGGGATATCACAACACACCAGGAGTCACAGGGGAAGCCAACCTCCACCTTGAAACAGGTGACCAACTGAAATGACATCACAAAGGGCTGAAGTGAGTTCCCCTGGAGAGCAGGGGATCTCTGTTACAAGCAGGGGGGATATCACAAAGCGCTCACCTGAGTTCCCCTCGTGAGGAGGGGATGTCTATTACAAGAAGGGGCGTTATCACAACACCCCAGGAGTCACACCGGAAGCCAACCTCCACCATGAAACAGGTGACCAACTGAAATGACATCACAAAGCGCTCACCTGAGTTAACTTGGAGAAGAGGGGATGTCTGTTACAAGCAGGGGGGATATCACAACACACCAGGAGACACAGGGGAAGACAACCTCCAACTTGAAACAGGTGACCAACTGAAATGACATCACAAAGCGCTCACCTGAGTTCCCCTGGAGTGGAGGGGATGTCTGTTACAAGCAGGGGGGATATCACAACACACCAGGAGTCACAGGGGAAGCTAACCTCCACCTTGAAACAGGTGACCAACTGTAATGACATCACAAAGCGCTCACCTGAGTTAACTTGGAGAAGAGGGGATGTCTGTTACAAGCAGGGGGGATATCACAACACACCAGGAGTCACAGGGGAAGCCAACCTCCACCTTGAAACAGGTGACCAACTGAAATGACATCACAAAGGGCTGAAGTGAGTTCCCCTGGAGAGCAGGGGATCTCTGTTACAAGCAGGGGGGATATCACAAAGCGCTCACCTGAGTTCCCCTCGTGAGGAGGGGATGTCTATTACAAGAAGGGGGGATATCAAAACACACCAGGAGTCACAGGGGAAGACAACCTCCACCTTGAAACAGGTGACCAACTGTAATGACATCACAAAGTGCTCACCTGAGTTAACTTGGAGAAGAGGGGATGTCTGTTACAAGCAGGGGGGATATCACAACACACCAGGAGTCACAGGGGAAGCCAACCTCCACCTTGAATCAGGTGACCAACTGAAATGACATCACAAAGCGCTCACCTGAGTTAACTTGGAGAAGAGTGGATGTCTGTTACAACAAGGGGGGATATCAAAAAACACCAGGTGACCAACTGAAATGACTCACTCACTCACTTCCCCTGGAGATGAGGAAATGTCTCTTAATGTCATAGCAGATAACATAACACACTAGAATCTTGTGACGTACTACAATGACATCACAAAGCACTCACCTCAGTTCCCCTGGAGATGAGGGAATGTCTCTTCTGGCATGGGTGTAACATAACACACTGGCAAGCCAGCCTCCACCTTGAAACAGGTGACCTACTGAAATGACATCACAAAGCGCTCACCTGAGTTCCCCTGGTGAGGAGGGGATGTCTGTTACAAGCAGGGGGGATATCACAACACACCAGGAGTCACAGGGGAAGACAACCTCCACCTTGAAACAGATGACCAACTGTAATGACATCACAAAGCGCTCACCTGAGTTCCCCTGGAGAGGAGGGGATGTCTGTTACAAGCAGGGGGGTTATCACAACACACCAGGAGTCACAGCGGAAGCCATCCTCCACCATGAAACAGGTGACCAACTGAAATGACATCACAAAGCGCTCACCTGGGTTCCCCTAGAGATGAGGGAATGTCTCTTCTGGCATGGGGGATAACATAACACATTGGCAAGCCAACCTCCACCTTGAAAGAGGTGACCAACTGAAATGAGTCACTCACTCACTTCCATTGGAGATGAGGAAACGTCTCTTAATGTCATGGCGGATAACATAACACACTAGAAGTCAGAGTGAAAGCCATCCTCCAACTAGAACCTTAAGACCTACTGAAATGACATCACAAAGCGCTCAACTCTATTCCCATGGAGACAAAGGAATGTCTCTTACTGGCATCACATAACACACTAGACCAGAGGGGAAGCCAAGCTCCAGCTGGAATCTTGTGACGTACTACAATGACATCACAAAGCGCTCACCGGAGTTCCCCTGGAGAAGAGGGGATGTTTGTTACAAGCAGGGGGAATATCACAAAGCGCTCACCTGAGTTCCCCTGGAGAGGAGGGGATGTCTGTTACAAGCAGGGGGGTTATCACAACACACCAGGAGTCACAGCGGAAGCCATCCTCCACCATGAAACAGGTGACCAACTGAAATGACATCACAAAGCGCTCACCTGGGTTCCCCTAGAGATGAGGGAATGTCTCTTCTGGCATGGGGGATAACATAACACACTGGCAAGCCAACCTCCACCTTGAAACAGGTGACCAACTGAAATGACATCACAAATCGCTCACCTGAGTTAACTTGGAGAAGAGGGGATGTCTGTTACAAGCAGGGGGGATATCACAACACAACAGGAGTCAAGGGGAAGCCAACCTCCACCTTGAAACAGGTGACCAACTGAAATGACATCACAAAGCCCTCACCTGAGTTCCCCTGGAGAGCAGGGGATGTCTGTTATAAGCAGGAGGGATATCACAAAGAGCTCACCTGAGTTCCCCTGGTGAGGAGGGGATGTCTGTTACAAGTAGGGGGGATATCACAACACACCAGGAGTCACAGGGGAAGCCAACCTAAACCTTGAAACATGTGACCAACTGAAATGATATCACAAAGCGCTCACCTGAGTTCCCCTAGAGATGTGGGGATGTCTGTTACAAGAAGGGGGGATATCACAAATTGCTCACCTGAGTTCCCCTGCTGAGGAGGGGATGTCTGTTACAAGCAGGGGGGATATCACAACACACCAGGAGTCACAGGGGAAGCCAACCTCCACCTTGAAACAGGTGACCAACTGAATTGACATCACAAAGCGCTGACTTGACTTTCCCTTGAGAGTAGGGGATGTCCGTTACAAGCAGGGGGGATATCACAACACACCAGGAATCACAGGGAAAGCCAACCTCCACCTTGAAACAGGTAACCAACTGAAATGACATCACAAAGCGCTCACCAGAGTTCCCCTGGAGAGGAGGGGATGTCTGTTACAAGTAGGGGGGATATCACAACACACCAGGAGTCACAGGGGAAGACAACCTCCAAATTGAAACAGGTGACCAATTGAAATGACATCACAAAGCGCTCACCTGAGTTCCCCTAGAGATGAGGGGATGTCTGTTACAAGCAGGGGGGATATCACAAAGCGCTCACCTGAGTTCCCCTCGTGAGGAGGGGATGTCTGTTACAAGCAGGGGGGATATCACAACACGCCAGGAGTCACAGGGGAAGCCAACCTCCACCTTGAAACAGGTGACCAACTGAAATGACATCACAAAGCTCTCACCTGAGTTCCCGTGGAGAGCAGGGGACCTCTGTTACAAGCAGGGGGATATCACAAAGCGCTCACCTGAGTTCCCCTCGTGAGGAGGGGATGTCTGTTACAAGCAGGGGCGTTATCACAACACCCCAGGAGTCACAGCGGAAGCCAACCTCCACCATGAAACAGGTGACCAACTGAAATGACATCACAAAGCGCTCACCTGAGTTAACTTGGAGAAGAGGGGATGTCTGTTACAAGCAGGGGGGATATCACAACACACCAGGAGTCACAGGGGCAGCCAACCTTCACCTTGAAACAGGTGACCAACTGAAATGACTCACTCACTCACTTCCCCTGGAGATGAGGAAATGTCTCTTAATGTCATAGCGGATAACATAACACACTAGAAGTCAGAGTGAAAGCCATCCTCCAACTAGAACCTTAAGACCTACTGAAATGACATCACAAAGCGCTCAACTCTATTCCCATGGAGACAAAGGAATGTCTCTTACTGGCATGGCGGAACACATAACACACGAGACCAGAGGGGAAGCCGAGCTCCAGCTGGAATCTTGTGACGTAGTACAATGACATCACAAAGCACTCACCTCAGTTCCCCTGGAGATGAGGGAATGTCTCTTCTGGCATGGGTGTAACATAACACACTGGCAAGCCAGCCTCCACCTTGAAACAGGTGACCTACTGAAATGACATCAAAAAGCGCTCACCTGAGTTCCCCAAGAGATGAGGTGATGTCTGTTAAGAGCAGGAGGGATATCACAACACGCCCGGATTCACAGGGGAAGACAATCTCAACCTTGAAACAGGTGACCAACTGAAATGACATCACAAAGCGCTCACCTGAGTTCCCCTGGAGAGCAGGGGACCTCTGTTACAAGCAGGGGGGATATCACAAAGTGCTCACCTGAGTTCCCCTGGTGAGGAGGGGATGTCTTTTACAAGCAGGGGGGATATCACAACATGCCAGGAGTCACAGGGGAAGCCAACCTCCACCTTGAAACAGGTGACCAACTGAAATGACATCACAAAGCGCTCACCTGAGTTCCCGTGGAAAGGAGGGGATGTCTGTTACAAGAAGGGGGGTTATCACAACACCCCAGGAGTCACAGCGGAAGCCAACCTCCACCATGAAACAGGTTACCAACTGAAATGACATCACAAAGCGTTCACCTGAGTTAACTTGGAGAAGAGGGGATGTCTGTTACAAGCAGGGGGGATATCCAAACACACCAGGAGTCACAGGGGAAGCCAACCTCCAACTTGAAACAGGTGACCAACTGAAATGACATCACAAAGCGCTCACCTTAGTTCCCCTGGAGAGCAGGGGAAGTCTGTTACAAGCAGGGGGGATATCAGAAAGCGCTCAACTGAGTTCCCCTGGTGAGGAGGGGATGTCTGTTACAAGCAGGGGGGATATCACAACACACCAGGAGTCACAGGGGAAGCCAATCTCCACCTTGAAACAGGTGACCAACTGAAATGACATCACAAAGCGCTCACCTGAGTTCCCCTAGAGATGAGGGGATGTCTGTTACAAGCAGGGGGGATATCACAACACACCAGGAGTCACATGGGAAGCCAACCTCAACCTTGAAACAGGTGACCAACTGAAATGACATCAAAAAGCGCTCACCTGAGTTCCCCTAGAGATGAGGGGATGTCTGTTAAAAGCAGGAGGGATATCACAACACGCCCGGATTCACAGGGGAAGACAATCTCAACCTTGAAACAGGTGACCAACTGAAATGACATCACAAAGCGCTCACCTGAGTTCCCCTGGAGAGCAGGGGACCTCTGTTATAAGCAGGGGGGATATCACAAAGTGCTCACCTGAGTTCCCCTGGTGAGGAGGGGATGTCTGTTACAAGCAGGGGGGATATCACAACACGCCAGGAGTCACAGGGGAAGCCAACCTCCACCTGGAAACAGGTGACCAACTGAAATGACATCACAAAGCGCTCACCTGAGTTCCCGTGGAGAGGAGGGGATGTCTGTTACAAGAAGGGGGGTTATCACAACACCCCAGGAGTCACAGCGGAAGCCAACCTCCACCATGAAACAGGTGACCAAATGAAATGACATCACAAAGCGCTCACCTGAGTTCCCCTACAGATGAGGGGATGTCTGTTACAAGCAGGGGGGATATCACAAAGCGCTCACCTGAGTTCCCCTCGTGAGGAGGGGATGTCTGTTACAAGCAGGCGGGATATCACAACACGCCAGGAGTCACAGGGGCAGACAACCTTCACCTTGAAACAGGTGACCAACTGAAATGACTCACTCACTTACTTCCCCTGGACATGAGGACATGTCTCTTAATGTCAGGGCGGATAACATAACACACTACAAGTCAGAGTCAAAGCCATCCTCCAACTAGAACCTTAAGACCTACTGAAATGACATCACAAAGCGCTCAACTCTATTCCCATGGAGACAAAGGAATGTCTCTTACTGGCATGGCGGAACACATAACACACTAGACCAGAGGGGAAGCCGAGCTCCAGCTGGAATCTTGTGACGTACTACAATGACATCACAAAGCACTCACCTCAGTTCCCCTGGAGATGAGGGAATGTCTCTTCTGGCATGGGGGATAACATAACACACTTGCAAGCCAACCTCCAACTTGAAACAGGTGACCATCTGAAATGACATCACAAAGCGCTCACCTGAGTTCCCCTAGAGATGAGGGGATGTCTGTTACAAGCAGGGGGGATATCACAACACACCAGGAGTCACAGGGGAAGCCAACCTCAACCTTGAAACAGGTGACCAACTGAAATGACATCAAAAAGCGCTCACCTGAGTTCCCCTAGAGATGAGGGGATGTCTGTTAAAAGCAGGAGGGATATCACAACACGCCCGGATTCACAGGGGAAGACAATCTCAACCTTGAAACAGGTGACCAACTGAAATGACATGACAAAGCGCTCACCTGAGTTCCCCTGGTGAGGAGGGGATGTCTGTTACAAGCAGGGTGGATATCACAGCACGCCAGGAGTCACAGGGGAAGCCAACCTCCACCTTGAAAGAGGTGACGAACTGAAATGACATCACAAAGCGCTCACCTGAGTTCCCCTGGAGAGCAGGGGATGTCTGTTACAAGCAGGAGGGATATCACAAAGCGCTCACCTGAGTTCCCCTGCTGAGGAGGGGATGTCTGTTACAAGCAGGGGGGATATCACAACACACCAGGAGTCACAGGGGAAGCCAACCTCAACCTTGAAACAGGTGACCAACTGAAATGACATCAAAAAGCGCTCACCTGAGTTCCCCTAGAGATGAGGGGATGTCTGTTAAAAGCAGGAGGGATATCACAACACGCCCGGATTCACAGGGGAAGACAATCTCAACCTTGAAACAGGTGACCAACTGAAATGACATCACAAAGCGCTCACCTGACTTCCCCTGGAGAGCAGGGGACCTCTGTTATAAGCAGGGGGGATATCACAAAGTGCTCACCTGAGTTTCCCTGGTGAGGAGGGGATGTCTGTTACAAGCAGGGGGGATATCACAACACGCCAGGAGTCACAGGGGAAGCCAACCTCCACCTTGAAACAGGTGACCAACTGAAATGACATCACAAAGCGCTCACCTGAGTTCCCGTGGAGAGGAGGGGATGTCTGTTACAAGAAGGGGGGTTATCACAACACCCCAGGAGTCACAGCGGAAGCCAACCTCCACCATGAAACAGGTGACCAAATGAAATGACATCACAAAGCGCTCACCTGAGTTCCCCTAGAGATGAGGGGATGTCTGTTACAAGCAGGGGGGATATCACAAAGCGCTCACCTGAGTTCCCCTGGAGATGAGGGAATGTCTCTTCTGGCATGAGGGATAACATAACACACTTGCAAGCCAACCTCCACCTTGAAACAGGTGACCATCTGAAATGACATCACAAAGCGCTCACCTGAGTTCCCCTGGAGAGCAGGGGAAGTCTGTTACAAGCAGGGGGGATATCAGAAAGCGCTCAACTGAGTTCCCCTAGAGATGAGGGGATGTCTGTTACAAGCAGGGGGGATATCACAACACACCAGGAGTCACAGGGGAAGCCAACCTCCACCTTGAAACAGGTGACCAACTGAAATGACATCACAAAGCGCTCACCTGAGTTCCCCTCGTGAGGAGGGGATGTCTGTTACAAGCAGGGGGGATATCACAACACGGCAGGAGTCACAGGGGCAGCCAACCTTCACCTTGAAACAGGTGACCAACTGAAATGACTCACTCACTTACTTCCCCTGGAGATGAGGACATGTCTCTTAATGTCAGGGCGGATAACATAACACACTACAAGTCAGAGGGAAAGCCATCCTCCAACTAGAACCTTAAGACCTACTGAAATGACATCACAAAGCGCTCAACTCTATTCCCATGGAGACAAAGGAATGTCTCTTACTGGCATGGCGGAACACATAACACACTAGACCAGAGGGGAAGCCAAGCTCCAGCTGGAATCTTGTGACGTACTACAATGACATCACAAAGCACTCACCTCAGTTCCCCTGGAGATGAGGGAATGTCTCTTCTGGCATGGGGGATAACATAACACACTGGCAAGCCAACCTCCACCTTGAAACAGGTGACCTACTGAAATGACATCACAAAGTGCTCACCAGAGTACACCTGGAGACGAGGGGATGTCTGTTACAAGCAGGGGGGATATCATAACACACCAGGAGTCACAGGGGAAGACAACCTCCACCTTGACACAGATGACCAACTGAAATGACATCACAAAGCGCTCACCTGAGTTCCCCTGGAGAAGAGGGGATGTTTGTTACAAGCAGGGGGAATATCACAAAGCGCTCACCTGAGTTCCCCTGGCAAGCCAACCTCCACCTTGAAACAGGTGACCTACTGAAATGACATCACAAAGTGCTCACCAGAGTACACCTGGAG
Source organism: Paroedura picta (assembly GCF_049243985.1). NCBI lineage: Eukaryota > Metazoa > Chordata > Lepidosauria > Squamata > Gekkonidae > Paroedura > Paroedura picta. The sequence goes on from NC_135378.1 coordinate 8,245,477, forward strand.
ACGAGGGGATGTCTGTTACAAGAAGGGGGGTTATCACAACACACCAGGAGTCACAGCGGAACCCAACCTCCACCATGAAAAAGGTGACCAACTGAAATGACATCACAAAGCGCTCACCTGAGCTAACTTGGAGAAGAGGGGATGTCTGTTACAAGCAGGAGGGATATCACAACACTCCAGGAGTCAAAGGGGAAGCCAACCTCCACCTTGAATCAGGTGACCAACTGAAATGACATCACAAAGCGCTCACCTGAGTTCCCCTAGAGATGAGGTGATGTTACAAGCTGGGGGGATATCAGAAAGCGATCAACTGAGTTCCCCTGGTGAGGAGGGGATGTCTGTTACAAGCAGGGTGGATATCACAACACACCAGGAGTCACAGCGGAACCCAACCTCCACCATGAAAAAGGTGACCAACTGAAATGACATCACAAAGCGCTCACCTGAGCTAACTTGGAGAAGAGGGGATGTCTGTTACAAGCAGGGGGGATATCACAACACACCAGGAGTCACAGGGGAAGACAGCCTCCAACTTGAAACAGGTGACCAACTGAAATGACATCACAAAGCGCTCACCTGAGTTCCCCTAGAGATGAGGTGATGTTACAAGCTGGGGGGATATCAGAAAGCGATCAACTGAGTTCCCCTGGTGAGGAGGGGATGTCTGTTACAAGCAGGGTGGATATCACAACACACCAGGAGTCACAGGGGAAGCCAACCTCCAACTTGAAACAGGTGACCAACTGAAATGACATCACAAAGCGCTCACCTAAGTTCCCCTGGAGAGCAGGGGAAGTCTGTTACAAGCAGGGGGGATATCAGAAAGCGCTCAACTGAGTTCCCCTGGTGAGGAGGGGATGTCTGTTACAAGCAGGGGGGATATCACAACACGCCAGGAGTCACAGGGGAAGCCAACCTCCACCTTGAAACAGGTGACCATCTGAAATGACATCACAAAGCGCTCACCTGAGTTAACTTGGAGAAGAGGGGATGTCTGTTACAAGCAGGGGGGATATCAGAACACACCAGGAGTCACAGGGGAAGCCAACCTCCAACTTGAAACAGGTGACCAACTGAAATGACATCACAAAGCGCTCACCTGAGTTCCCCTGGAGAGCAGGGGACCTCTGTTACAAGCAGGGGGGATATCACAAAGCGCTCACCTGAGTTCCCCTGGTGAGGAGGGGATGTCTGTTACAAGCAGGGGGGATATCACAACACGCCAGGAGTCACAGGGGAAGCCAACCTCCACCTTGAAACAGGTGACCAACTGAAATGACATCACTGTCAGGATTGTAGAATCTCTGTCATAAATTAGCCTGAGTTCCTCCATGTCAGTTATATTACTTTATTGGACCTGGCGCCTGCTTGCTCCAGGCCTTGTAGTTTTCCTAGCTATAAAACTGAGTAGTGATGTTATGTTAACCTTATCTTGTTGTGGGCTCACGGGATTGTTGTCACCTCTCCAAGGTTGTGAGAATGAAATCCTGTTTATGTTATACATATGTCTTTTCTCTCCTGCCCCCCTCCCTTGGGAACTGTCAAGTTTTGGGCGGGAGAAATGTATTGATAAGCTGGGGCAAATCTGGCCTCTGGTCAGATTTGACTTCTCAGTCTCTTGCGTATAGTACTAATCAATAAAACTCTTTATTAAGAAGTTTGTTGTGAGTTTCCTGTACGTTTGACATTAAGTCAAATCTCACAACTCCTTTCACCTGCCATCATGCAGGGCGAAGGAAATACTTTCACAGAGCAAGGTGAGGGCCTGGATTGGGACCTCTCCCAGGGCGACGGTGCCGGTGTGGGACCGTACAGCTCGGGCATGCTCAGGGCCGTGACAGGAGCAACTCCTGGGCCCGAGGATTTTTTGGAAAGGCACGTCACCGAACGCAGGCGTTTATCGAAGTATGACCGACCAACTGGGGACGAGCAGTGGCCGGATCATCTTGGAATGCCTAGCTATGGGCTGGAGCCCGCCGGTGAGACACAGGACCTGCAGTACAAGCTGGACAGGGTGACCAACTGGCTGCAGGACCTCTCGGGTCGGTTGGATCCGGAGGAGCAACGCCGCACACAACGCCTGCTGCGGGAGGTGCATGGCGGAGGTGCCCGCGAACCCAGTGGTCGGAGATCGGGAGGTCTGCTCACCCTGCGGGAACGCGAGACGGCCGCGATGCAAGCAGCTGCGGAGGCCGAGGCGGCGGCCCTGGCAAGGGCGCAGAGGGAGGACGAAGACGAGGATCGCGAGGGCGCCAGGGGCGGCGGAGCGGCGGAAGGAGCCGGAGCGGCGGACGGCGCGGGAGCAGCGGACGGAGCAGCGGCGGCGGCAGCGAACGTTGCGGGAGCCGAAGCGGCGGCGGCGGCAGCGGCACGAGAGGCGGCGGCGGCGGCCGCGCGAGCTGCGGAAGCAGCAAGGGCTGCAGCGGAGGCGAGGGCGGCGGCAGGAGTGGGACGAGGCCTCGGCCGCGGGGCGAGAATCCCGGCCCAGGCGGATTGGGGTCCGGGACGCCTACCTCCTCACCTCCGGGGAGTGGAAATGCGGAACACCTACAAATTCAAGGCTAAGTTTTCGGGGGACCCCGCAGCCTTTCCCACGTTCCTGGTGCATCTCCAAGCCTACATGATGGACATGGGGTTCACTTTTCACGATGACGCCGAGCGCGTCCGGTTTGTGGGGGAAGCCCTGGAGGGCAAGGCAGCAAAGTGGTTCCTGGACTTGTACCGTTACAACCCACGAGCCATCCGCAATTATAACCATTTCCTGCGTTCCATGCGCCAGATGTATGTGGAACCATTTGAGAGGGAGACCGCGGAGAAAAAGCTCAAAGCCCTGAAGCAAGGGAAATTGTCGGTGGTCGAGTACGCCAGAGAATTCAAAGAGCTTGCCTCCTCGGTGCCAGACTGGACCGAGCCCCAACGCGTGCTAGCGTTCGTGGGGGGTCTCTCGCCCGACTTGTCCAGCAAATGCTTGCTGTTAGACGACCCGCTCACGGTCGACGGATGGATCCAACTGGCCGGAGAGATGGAGAATCGTCTGGAGAGGGCTGCAGTGTTCCAGGGTCTGGCGGGGAAAGCCGGAGCGAAAACCTCTACCCCCGCGAAAGTCAAGCCGAAAGCAAAGTTGGAGCCGACTGAGCGCACCCGGCGCATGGAGAAAGGGCTGTGCCTGGGATGTGGCCAAGCCGGTCAGTTCCTCGCTCAATGCCCCTCAAAGACGGTGGCCGGGTCAAAAGCTACTGGCAGCCCCCCGGCGAAAGCCCAGCCCGCCAAGAAAACCGCCCCGAAGAAAAGTGCCAAGTCTCTGCTGGTGCCGGTGGGCGCAGCATCAACAGTGGAAGACTCGGAGGAGGGCAGCGGTCCGGATGGCGAGGATCAAGTTGAGGAGCAGTCGGGAAACGAAGACGGTCTGCTGAAAAGGCGCCCCGCCAGCAGGCCGCCAATAGGGGCAAACGCGTGGTGAGTGATTCCCCCTTGATACTACTACCTGCCACTCTCTCCAATCCCAAATCCGGGAAGAAGGTGGGGGTCCGGTGCATTGTGGATTCAGGGTGCACCCAATCCTTAGTAAGCCCAGCACTGGCCGAGACTCTGGGGGTGGGCAAGGTACCTTTGGGGGAACCCCTGCCGATCACCCAACTAGATGGGAAGTGCGCTCCCGGGGGGGAAGCCACGGTGAAGACGCGTCCCATGGACTTGGACGTTAAGAAACACTGGGAGCAGATCCAACCACTGGTAGCGCCCCACTCTGCATTCCCATGTGTGTTGGGGCTGGATTGGTTGAGGGAGCATGATCCCACGGTAAAGTGGAAAGAGGGGACCGTGGAATTCACCTCCCCGGGTTGCAAGCAACACGCGCGGCCTCAGCCCCCCCTGGACAAGGGGGTAGTGGCAGCGTTGGGATCCGTGGGGGAAGGGACTCTCCCTCCGGAGTACCGGGACTTTGCTGATGTGTTCGCAGAAGCTGAGTGCAACCAGCTTCCCCCTCACCGAAAGACTGACTGTGCCATTGAATTAAAGAAAGGAGAGTCGCTCCCGAAAGCCAAACTCTATTCGATGAGCCCGAGGGAGATGGCTGAACTCAGGGAGTTCTTGGACAAAAATCTTGCCAGGGGGTTCATCAGACCCGCTACGTCACCCCTGGCGGCCCCGGTTCTTTTCGTGAAAAAGAAAGACGGGTCCTTACGCCTTTGCACGGACTACCGGGGTCTGAATGCTGTTTCTACTTGTAATGCCTACCCGCTGCCTTTGATAAAAGATTTACTTGGTCACTTGGGGAGGGCGCGGATTTTCACGAAACTGGACTTGAGGGAGGCTTACTACCGGGTCCGGATAAAAAAAGGTCATGAATATCTGACTGCTTTTAACACCCCCTTGGGGCAATTTGAGTACACATTGAGATCAATGAAATTATGCATGATTTATTGTATCAGGGGGTGTTGGTGTACATTGATGATATTTTGGTGTATTCTGAAAATATTGAGAGTCATGCAGATTTGGTCCGCGAAGTACTCCGCCGTCTGCGGAAGCACCAATTGTTTGCCAAACTTTCTAAATGTGAGTTCCACCGAGATGCGGTGGAATTTTTGGGCTTCCGGGTCTCCCAAGCAGGGATTGAAATGGACCCGGGCAAAGTGCGGGATTTGTTGTCTTGGGAACCCCCTCGCACAAGGAGGCAGTTGCAAAGTTTCCTAGGATTTGCAAATTTTTACAGAACGTTCATTCCCAGTTTCGCCAAGGTGGCATTGCCTCTCACTGACTTGTTAAAGACGAAACAGGGGGGGAAGGCAGCGAGCCCCCCCGGTGCGCCGCTCCAGTGGACCCCCCAGTGTCAGGACGCTTTTGAGAGGTTGAAACTACTGTTTACCTCTGAGCCGGTGCTGGCCCATGCCGACCCCACCAAGCAATTCACCGTGCAAGTAGATTCTTCGGATGTAGCAATGGGGGCCGTAATCCTACAGGAGGGGGGGGATGGGAAGTTACACCCACTGGCCTATTTGTCAAAAAAGTTCTCCGGGGCTGAAAGAAACTGGGCGATTTGGGAGAAAGAGGCGGCTGCAGTAAAATTGGCCCTATCCACCTGGAGGCATTGGTTGGAAGGGTCCGCAGTCCCCTTTGTCGTATGGACGGACCACAAAAACCTCCAGGCGCTCAAGCAGCCCCGCTCGCTCTCAGCGAAACAGATGCGGTGGGCGGAGTTTTTCTCTCGGTTCAACTTCTCCCTCAAGCATCTGCCGGGCAAAATGAACTTTTTGGCGGATGCCCTGTCGCGCCTGCCCCAGTACAACAGCAAGCGTGACCCATTGGTGGATACAGTTTTTACCCCCGCCCAACTGGGGATGGCCGCGGTGACGCGCAGCCAAGCAAAGCCTGGGACGTCCATTCCGGGGGGCTGGGTCCAAAAGGAGGTGTTACAGGACTCTGAATTCCACTCCCTCCGCCCAGACCTGACTGAGAAAGGGGGGTTGTTTTTCAAAGGCGAGCGGCTTTTTGTCCCCGCAGCAGCGCGCGGGGACGTTTTAAAACTTTGTCACGATGCAAAAACCGCTGGACACTTTGGGTTTGTGAAAACCTTGCACCTGATCCGGAGACATTACTGGTGGCCAACTCTGCGCAAGGATGTGGAAAAATATGTGCAAGGGTGCCCCACTTGCATCGTCTCTAAACCAGCTGGTGGGAAGAAAAAGGGATTGTTGCAGCCCCAGCCCACCCCCTCCCGTCCGTGGACCGATGTCACAATGGACTTTATCACGGACCTGCCTCCCAGCCAGGGGAAAACTGTCATTTGGGTGGTGGTAGACGCTTTTTCCAAACAAGCCCATTTCATCCCTTGCGCTGGCTTGCCTTCTGCTGCCAAATTGGCTTCATTGTTCGTGACCCACATACTACGGCTGCACGGGATCCCGGGGCGCCTGCTGACGGATCGGGGCCCCCAGTTCGTTGCCAAGTTCTGGCGGGAGCTCTTGAGACTGTTGGGGGTGGAGCAAGCCCTCACATCGGGCTATCACCCGGAGTCTAATGGCCAGACTGAAAGGGTGAATCAAATCCTTGAACAATACTTGCGTTGTTTTATCAACCACCAGCAGGATAACTGGGTTGCCCTGTTGCCGCTAGCCGAGTTTGCCTATAATAATGGGGCCCATTCTTCCACGGGGGTGTCCCCCTTTAAGGTGGTGTACGGGACTGATTTAGTGGCTGCTCCCACCTGGGAGCTGAATTCTCCCGAAGCTCCTGATGTCAATAAGTGGGCCGAGGCAATTAATGCAGGGTGGCCAACGATAGTTGCTTGCCTCAAAGACGCGAAACAAGCTTATAAAACCCAGGCAGACAAAAAAAGGGCACCTGCGCCCGTATGGAAAGTGGGAGACTTGGCCTATTTGTCCACCAAGAACTTACGTTGCCAACAAAAATCAAAGAAACTTGGTCCCAAATATGTGGGACCCTTCAAGGTTGTGAAACTGATTAATGCTGTAACTGTGGAACTAGCTTTGCCGAAAACTTACAGGAATGTGCATCCGGTTTTTCATTCCAGCCTGCTGCGGAGAGCCCCTGCCCCGGATGAGTGGCACCAACCTCCAGCTACACCAGTGCCGATTTACATCGATAAAGACACCCACTATGAGGTCAACCAGATTCTGGACTCTCGTGTGCACAAGGGTCGTCTCCAATATTTGGTTGATTGGAAGGATTTCCCTTCAGGAGACAAAGAGTGGGTTGAGGCTGTAAATGTGAAGGCGCCCCGCCTTCTCCGGGCTTTCCATCGTGCTTTCCCGGACTGCCCCCGTCCTGTAGATGCCGGCTAGATGGGGGAGGGAAGTTAATTTTAGTGTGGAGGGATGTCAGGATTGTAGAATCTCTGTCATAAATTAGCCTGAGTTCCTCCATGTCAGTTATATTACTTTATTGGACCTGGCGCCTGCTTGCTCCAGGCCTTGTAGTTTTCCTAGCTATAAAACTGAGTAGTGATGTTATGTTAACCTTATCTTGTTGTGGGCTCACGGGATTGTTGTCACCTCTCCAAGGTTGTGAGAATGAAATCCTGTTTATGTTATACATATGTCTTTTCTCTCCTGCCCCCCTCCCTTGGGAACTGTCAAGTTTTGGGCGGGAGAAATGTATTGATAAGCTGGGGCAAATCTGGCCTCTGGTCAGATTTGACTTCTCAGTCTCTTGCGTATAGTACTAATCAATAAAACTCTTTATTAAGAAGTTTGTTGTGAGTTTCCTGTACGTTTGACAATCACAAAGCACTCACCTGAGTTCCCGTGGAGAGGAGGGGATGTCTGTTACAAGAAGGGGCGTTATCACAACACCCCAGGAGTCACAGCGGAAGCCAACCTCCACCATGAAACAGGTGACCAACTGAAATGACATCACAAAGCGCTCACCTGAGTTCCCCTGGAGAGGAGGGGATGTCTGTTACAAGCAGGGGGGATATCACAACACACCAGGAGTCACAGGGGAAGACAACCTCCAACTTGAAACAGGTGACCAACTGAAATGACATCACAAAGCGCTCACCTGAGTTCCCCTAGAGATGAGGGGATGTCTATTACAAGCAGGGGGGATATCACAAAGCGCTCACCTGAGTTCCCCTTGTGAGGAGGGGATGTCTGTTACAAGCAGGGGGGATATTACAACACGCCAGGAGTCACAGGGGCAGCCAACCTTCACCTTGAAACAGGTGACCAACTGAAATGACTCACTCACTCACTTCCCCTGGAGATGAGGAAATGTCTCTTAATGTCATGGCGGATAACATAACACACTAGAAGTCAGAGTGAAAGCCATCCTCCAACTAGAACCTTAAGACCTACTGAAATGACATCACAAAGCGCTCAACTCTATTCCCATGGAGACAAAGGAATGTCTCTTACTGGCATGGCGGAACACATAACACACTAGACCAGAGGGGAAGCCAAGCTCCAGCTGGAATCTTGTGACGTACTACAATGACATCACAAAGCACTCACCTCAGTTCCCCTGGAGATGAGGGAATGTCTCTTCTGGCATGGGGGACAACATAACACACTGGCAAGCCAACCTCCACCTTGAAACAGGTGACCTACTGAAATGACATCACAAAGCGCTCACCAGAGTACACCTGGAGACGAGGGGATGTCTGTTACAAGCAGGGGGGATATCATAACACACCAGGAGTCACAGGGGAAGACAACCTCCACCTTGAAACAGATGACCAACTGAAATGACATCACAAAGCGCTCACCTGAGTTCCCCTGGAGAAGAGGGGATGTTTGTTACAAGCAGGGGGGATATCACAAAGCGCTCACCTGAGTTCCCCTGGTGAGGAGGGGATGTCTGTTACGAGCAGGGGGGATATCACAACACGCCAGGAGTCACAGGGGAAGCCAACCTCCACCTTGAAACAGGTGACCAACTGAAATGACATCACAAAGCGCTCACCTGAGTTCCCGTGGAGAGGATGGGATGTCTGTTACAAGAAGGGGGGTTATCACAACACCCCAGGAGTCACAGCGGAAGCCAACCTCCACCATGAAACAGGTGACCAACTGAAATGACATCACAAAGCGCTCACCTGAGTTCCCCTAGAAATGAGGGGATGTCTGTTACAAGCAGGGGTATATTATAACACACCAGGAGTCACAGGGGAAGACAACCTCCACCTTGAAACAGATGACCAACTGAAATGACATCACAAAGCGCTCACCTGAGTTCCCCTGGAGAAGAGGAAATGTTTGTTACAAGCAGGGGGAATATCACAAAGCGCTCACCTGAGTTCCCCTGGAGTGGAGGGGATGTCTATTACCACAAGGGGGGATATCAAAACACACCAGGTTTTAGAGGGGAAGTCAACCTCCACCTTGAAACAGGTGACCAACTGAAATGACATCACAAAGCGCTCACCTGACTTCCCCTGGAGAGCAGGGGACCTCTGTTATAAGCAGGGGGGATATCACAAAGTGCTCACCTGAGTTTCCCTGGTGAGGAGGGGATGTCTGTTACAAGCAGGGGGGATATCACAACACGCCAGGAGTCACAGGGGAAGCCAACCTCCACCTTGAAACAGGTGACCAACTGAAATGACATCACAAAGCGCTCACCTGAGTTCCCGTGGAGAGGAGGGGATGTCTGTTACAAGAAGGGGGGTTATCACAACACCCCAGGAGTCACAGCGGAAGCCAACCTCCACCATGAAACAGGTGACCAAATGAAATGACATCACAAAGCGCTCACCTGAGTTCCCCTAGAGATGAGGGGATGTCTGTTACAAGCAGGGGGGATATCACAAAGCGCTCACCTGAGTTCCCCTGGAGATGAGGGAATGTCTCTTCTGGCATGAGGGATAACATAACACACTTGCAAGCCAACCTCCACCTTGAAACAGGTGACCATCTGAAATGACATCACAAAGCGCTCACCTGAGTTCCCCTGGAGAGCAGGGGAAGTCTGTTACAAGCAGGGGGGATATCAGAAAGGGCTCAACTGAGTTCCCCTAGAGATGAGGGGATGTCTGTTACAAGCAGGGGGGATATCACAACACACCAGGAGTCACAGGGGAAGCCAACCTCCACCTTGAAACAGGTGACCAACTGAAATGACATCACAAAGCGCTCACCTGAGTTCCCCTCGTGAGGAGGGGATGTCTGTTACAAGCAGGGGGGATATCACAACACGGCAGGAGTCACAGGGGCAGCCAACCTTCACCTTGAAACAGGTGACCAACTGAAATGACTCACTCACTTACTTCCCCTGGAGATGAGGACATGTCTCTTAATGTCAGGGCGGATAACATAACACACTACAAGTCAGAGGGAAAGCCATCCTCCAACTAGAACCTTAAGACCTACTGAAATGACATCACAAAGCGCTCAACTCTATTCCCATGGAGACAAAGGAATGTCTCTTACTGGCATGGCGGAACACATAACACACTAGACCAGAGGGGAAGCCAAGCTCCAGCTGGAATCTTGTGACGTACTACAATGACATCACAAAGCACTCACCTCAGTTCCCCTGGAGATGAGGGAATGTCTCTTCTGGCATGGGGGATAACATAACACACTGGCAAACCAACCTCCACCTTGAAACAGGTGACCTACTGAAATGACATCACAAAGTGCTCACCAGAGTACACCTGGAGACGAGGGGATGTCTGTTACAAGCAGGGGGGATATCATAACACACCAGGAGTCACAGGGGAAGACAACCTCCACCTTGAAACAGATGACCAACTGAAATGACATCACAAAGCGCTCACCTGAGTTCCCCTGGAGAAGAGGGGATGTTTGTTACAAGCAGGAGGAATATCACAAAGCGCTCACCTGAGTTCCCCTGGCAAGCCAACCTCCACCTTGAAACAGGTGACCTACTGAAATGACATCACAAAGTGCTCACCAGAGTACACCTGGAGACGAGGGGATGTCTGTTACAAGAAGGGGGGTTACCACAACACACCAGGAGTCACAGCGGAACCCAACCTCCACCATGAAAAAGGTGACCAACTGAAATGACATCACAAAGCGCTCACCTGAGCTAACTTGGAGAAGAGGGGATGTCTGTTACAAGCAGGAGGGATATCACAACACTCCAGGAGTCAAAGGGGAAGCCAACCTCCACCTTGAATCAGGTGACCAACTGAAATGACATCACAAAGCGCTCACCTGAGTTCCCCTGGAGAGCAGGGGAAGTCTGTTACAAGCAGGGGGGATATCAGAAAGCGCTCAACTGAGTTCCCCTGGTGAGGAGGGGATGTCTGTTACAAGCAGGGGGGATATCACAACACGCCAGGAGTCACAGGGGAAGCCAACCTCCACCTTGAAACAGGTGACCATCTGAAATGACATCACAAAGCGCTCACCTGAGTTCCCGTGGAGAGGAGGGGATGTCTGTTACAAGAAGGGGGGTTATCACAACACCCCAGGAGTCACAGCAGAAGCCAACCTCCAACATGAAACAGGTGACCAACTGAAATGACATCACAAAGCGCTCACCTGAGTTAACTTGGAGAAGAGGGGATGTCTGTTACAAGCAAGGGGGATATCAGAACACACCAGGAGTCACAGGGGAAGCCAACCTCCAACTTGAAACAGGTGACCAACTGAAATGACATCACAATGCGCTCACCTGAGTTCCCCTGGAGAGCAGGGGACCTCTGTTACAAGCAGGGGGGATATCACAAAGCGCTCACCTGAGTTCCCCTGGTGAGGAGGGGATGTCTGTTACAAGCAGGGGGGATATCACAACACGCCAGGAGTCACAGGGGAAGCCAACCTCCACCTTGAAACAGGTGACCAACTGAAATGACATCACAAAGCACTCACCTGAGTTCCCGTGGAGAGGAGGGGATGTCTGTTACAAGAAGGGGCGTTATCACAACACCCCAGGAGTCACAGCGGAAGCCAACCTCCACCATGAAACAGGTGACCAACTGAAATGACATCACAAAGCGCTCACCTGAGTTAACTTGGAGAAGAGGGGATGTCTGTTACAAGCAGGGGGGATATCACAACACACCAGGAGTCACAGGGGCAGCCAACCTTCACCTTGAAACAGGTGACCAACTGAAATGACTCACTCACTCACTTCCCCTGGAGATGAGGAAATGTCTCTTAATGTCATGGCGGATAACATAACACACTAGAAGTCAGAGTGAAAGCCATCCTCCAACTAGAACCTTAAGACCTACTGAAATGACATCACAAAGCGCTCAACTCTATTCCCATGGAGACAATGGAATTTCTCTTACTGGCATGGCGGAACACATAACACACTAGACCAGAGGGGAAGCCAAGCTCCAGCTGGAATCTTGTGACGTACTACAATGACATCACAAAGCACTCACCTCAGTTCCCCTGGAGATGAGGGAATGTCTCTTCTGGCATGGGGGATAACATAACACACTGGCAAGCCAACCTCCACCTTGAAACAGGTGACCTACTGAAATGACATCACAAAGCGCTCACCAGAGTACACCTGGAGACGAGGGGATGTCTGTTACAAGCAGGGGGGATATCATAACACACCAGGAGTCACAGGGGAAGACAACCTCCACCTAGAAACAGATGACCAACTGAAATGACATCACAAAGCGCTCACCTGAGTTCCCCTGGAGAAGAGGGGATGTTTGTTACAAGCAGGGGGGATATCACAAAGCGCTCACCTGAGTTCCCCTGGTGAGGAGGGGATGTCTGTTACAAGCAGGGGGGATATCACAACACGCCAGGAGTCACAGGGGAAGCCAACCTCCACCTTGAAACTGGTGACCAACTGAAATGACATCACAAAGCGCTCACCTGAGTTCCCCTAGAGATGAGGGGATGTCTGTTAAAAGCAGGAGGGATATCACAACACGCCCGGATTCACAGGGGAAGACAATCTCAACCTTGAAACAGGTGACCAACTGAAATGACATCACAAAGCGCTCACCTGAGTTCCCCTGGAGAGCAGGGGACCTCTGTTACAAGCAGGGGGGATATCACAAAGCGCTCACCTGAGTTCCCCTGGTGAGGAGGGGATGTCTTTTACAAGCAGGGGGGATATCACAACACGCCAGGAGTCACAGGGGAAGCCAACCTCAACCTTGAAACAGGTGACCTACTGAAATGACATCACAAAGCGCTCACCTGAGTTCCCCTAGAAATGAGGGGATGTCTGTTACAAGCAGGGGGGATATCATAACACACCAGGAGTCACAGGGTCAGCCAACCTTCACCTTGAAACAGGTGACCAACTGAAAAGACTCACTCACTTACTTCCCCTGGAGATGAGGACATGTCTCTTAATGTCAAGGCAGATAACATAACACACTACAAGTCAGAGTCAAAGCCATCCTCCAACTAGAACCTTAAGACCTACTGAAATGACATCACAAAGCGCTCAACTCTATTCCCATGGAGACAAAGGAATGTCTCTTCTGGCATGGGGTATAACATAACACACTGGCAAGCCAACCTCCACCTTGAAACAGGTGACCTACTGAAATGACATCACAAAGCGCTCACCTGAGTTCCCGTGGAGAGGAGGGGATGTCTGTTACAAGAAGGGGGGTTATCACAACACCCCAGGAGTCACAGCGGAAGCCAACCTCCAACATGAAACAGGTGACCAACTGAAATGACATCAAAAAGCGCTCACCTGAGTTCCACTAGAGATGAGGGGATGTCTGTTAAAAGCAGGAGGGATATCACAACACACCAGGAGTCACAGGGGATGCCAACCTCCAACTTGAAACAGGTGACCAACTGAAATGACATCACAAAGCGCTCACCTGAGTTCCCCTGGAGAGCAGGGGAAGTCTGTTACAAGCAGGGGGGATATCACAAAGCGCTCAACTGAGTTCCCCTGGTGAGGAGGGGATGTCTGTTACAAGCAGGAGGGATATCACAACACTCCAGGAGTCAAAGGGGAAGCCAACCTCCACCTTGAATCAGGTGACCAACTGAAATGACATCACAAAGCGCTCACCTGAGTTCCCCTGGAGAGCAGGGGAAGTCTGTTACAAGCAGGGGGGATATCAGAAAGCGCTCAACTGAGTTCCCCTGGTGAGGAGGGGATGTCTGTTACAAGCAGGGGGGATATCACAACACGCCAGGAGTCACAGGGGAAGCCAACCTCCACCTTGAAACAGGTGACCATCTGAAATGACATCACAAAGCGCTCACCTGAGTTCCCGTGGAGAGGAGGGGATGTCTGTTACAAGAAGGGGGGTTATCACAACACCCCAGGAGTCACAGCAGAAGCCAACCTCCAACATGAAACAGGTGACCAACTGAAATGACATCACAAAGCGCTCACCTGAGTTAACTTGGAGAAGAGGGGATGTCTGTTACAAGCAAGGGGGATATCAGAACACACCAGGAGTCACAGGGGAAGCCAACCTCCAACTTGAAACAGGTGACCAACTGAAATGACATCACAATGCGCTCACCTGAGTTCCCCTGGAGAGCAGGGGACCTCTGTTACAAGCAGGGGGATATCACAAAGCGCTCACCTGAGTTCCCCTGGTGAGGAGGGGATGTCTGTTACAAGCAGGGGGGATATCACAACACGCCAGGAGTCACAGGGGAAGCCAACCTCCACCTTGAAACAGGTGACCAACTGAAATGACATCACAAAGCACTCACCTGAGTTCCCGTGGAGAGGAGGGGATGTCTGTTACAAGAAGGGGCGTTATCACAACACCCCAGGAGTCACAGCGGAAGCCAACCTCCACCATGAAACAGGTGACCAACTGAAATGACATCACAAAGCGCTCACCTGAGTTAACTTGGAGAAGAGGGGATGTCTGTTACAAGCAGGGGGGATATCACAACACACCAGGAGTCACAGGGGCAGCCAACCTTCACCTTGAAACAGGTGACCAACTGAAATGACTCACTCACTCACTTCCCCTGGAGATGAGGAAATGTCTCTTAATGTCATGGCGGATAACATAACACACTAGAAGTCAGAGTGAAAGCCATCCTCCAACTAGAACCTTAAGACCTACTGAAATGACATCACAAAGCGCTCAACTCTATTCCCATGGAGACAAAGGAATGTCTCTTACTGGCATGGCGGAACACATAACACACTAGACCAGAGGGGAAGCCAAGCTCCAGCTGGAATCTTGTGACGTACTACAATGACATCACAAAGCACTCACCTCAGTTCCCCTGGAGATGAGGGAATGTCTCTTCTGGCATGGGGGATAACATAACACACTGGCAAGCCAACCTCCACCTTGAAACAGGTGACCTACTGAAATGACATCACAAAGCGCTCACCAGAGTACACCTGGAGACGAGGGGATGTCTGTTACAAGCAGGGGGGATATCATAACACACCAGGAGTCACAGGGGAAGACAACCTCCACCTAGAAACAGATGACCAACTGAAATGACATCACAAAGCGCTCACCTGAGTTCCCCTGGAGAAGAGGGGATGTTTGTTACAAGCAGGGGGGATATCACAAAGCGCTCACCTGAGTTCCCCTGGTGAGGAGGGGATGTCTGTTACAAGCAGGGGGGATATCACAACACGCCAGGAGTCACAGGGGAAGCCAACCTCCACCTTGAAACAGGTGACCAACTGAAATGACATCACAAAGCGCTCACCTGAGTTCCCCTAGAGATGAGGGGATGTCTGTTAAAAGCAGGAGGGATATCACAACACGCCCGGATTCACAGGGGAAGACAATCTCAACCTTGAAACAGGTGACCAACTGAAATGACATCACAAAGCGCTCACCTGAGTTCCCCTGGAGAGCAGGGGACCTCTGTTACAAGCAGGGGGGATATCACAAAGCGCTCACCTGAGTTCCCCTGGTGAGGAGGGGATGTCTTTTACAAGCAGGGGGGATATCACAACACGCCAGGAGTCACAGGGGAAGCCAACCTCCACCTTGAAACAGGTGACCAACTGAAATGACATCACAAAGCGCTCACCTGAGTTCCCCTAGAAATGAGGGGATGTCTGTTACAAGCAGGGGGGATATCATAACACACCAGGAGTCACAGGGTCAGCCAACCTTCACCTTGAAACAGGTGACCAACTGAAAAGACTCACTCACTTACTTCCCCTGGAGATGAGGACATGTCTCTTAATGTCAAGGCAGATAACATAACACACTACAAGTCAGAGTCAAAGCCATCCTCCAACTAGAACCTTAAGACCTACTGAAATGACATCACAAAGCGCTCAACTCTATTCCCATGGAGACAAAGGAATGTCTCTTCTGGCATGGGGTATAACATAACACACTGGCAAGCCAACCTCCACCTTGAAACAGGTGACCTACTGAAATGACATCACAAAGCGCTCACCTGAGTTCCCGTGGAGAGGAGGGGATGTCTGTTACAAGAAGGGGGGTTATCACAACACCCCAGGAGTCACAGCGGAAGCCAACCTCCAACATGAAACAGGTGACCAACTGAAATGACATCAAAAAGCGCTCACCTGAGTTCCCCTAGAGATGAGGGGATGTCTGTTAAAAGCAGGAGGGATATCACAACACACCAGGAGTCACAGGGGATGCCAACCTCCAACTTGAAACAGGTGACCAACTGAAATGACATCACAAAGCGCTCACCTGAGTTCCCCTGGAGAGCAGGGGAAGTCTGTTACAAGCAGGGGGGATATCACAAAGCGCTCAACTGAGTTCCCCTGGTGAGGAGGGGATGTCTGTTACAAACAGGAGGGATATCACAACACTCCAGGAGTCAAAGGGGAAGCCAACCTCCACCTTGAATCAGGTGACCAACTGAAATGACATCACAAAGCGCTCACCTGAGTTAACTTGGAGAAGAGGGGATGTCTGTTACAAGCAGGGGGGATATCACAACACACCAGGAGTCACAGGGGAAGACAACCTCCAACTTGAAACAGGTGACCAACTGAAATGACATCACAAAGCGCTCACCTGAGTTCCCCTGGAGAGCAGGGGAAGTCTGTTACAAGCAGGGGGGATATCAGAAAGCGCTCAACTGAGTTCCCCTGGTGAGGAGGGGATGTCTGTTACAAGCAGGGGGGATATCACAACACGCCAGGAGTCACAGGGGAAGCCAACCTCCACCTTGAAACAGGTGACCATCTGAAATGACATCACAAAGCGCTCACCTGAGTTCCCGTGGAGAGGAGGGGATGTCTGTTACAAGAAGGGGGGTTATCAAAACACCCCAGGAGTCACAGCGGAAGCCAACCTCCAACATGAAACAGGTGACCAACTGAAATGACATCACAAAGCGCTCACCTGAGTTCCCCTGGTGAGGAGGGGATGTCTGTTACAAGCAGGGGGGATATCACAACACGCCAGGAGTCACAGGGGAAGCCAACCTCCACCTTGAAACAGGTGACCAACTGAAATGACATCACAAAGCACTCACCTGAGTTCC
Source organism: Paroedura picta (assembly GCF_049243985.1). Classification (NCBI taxonomy): domain Eukaryota; kingdom Metazoa; phylum Chordata; class Lepidosauria; order Squamata; family Gekkonidae; genus Paroedura; species Paroedura picta. Next base: position 8,262,327 of record NC_135378.1, read on the forward strand.
CGTGGAGAGGAGGGGATGTCTGTTACAAGAAGGGGCGTTATCACAACACCCCAGGAGTCACAGCGGAAGCCAACCTCCACCATGAAACAGGTGACCAACTGAAATGACATCACAAAGCGCTCACCTGAGTTAACTTGGAGATGAGGGGATGTCTGTTAAAAGCAGGAGGGATATCACAACACGCCCGGATTCACAGGGGAAGACAATCTCAACCTTGAAACAGGTGACAAACTGAAATGACATCACAAAGCGCTCACCTGAGTTAACTTGGAGAAGAGGGGATGTTTGGTCACCTTGAAACAGGTGACCAACTGAAATGACATCACAAAGCGCTCACCTGACTTCCCCTGGAGAGCAGGGGACCTCTGTTATAAGCAGGGGGGATATCACAAAGTGCTCACCTGAGTTTCCCTGGTGAGGAGGGGATGTCTGTTACAAGCAGGGGGGATATCACAACACGCCAGGAGTCACAGGGGAAGCCAACCTCCAACTTGAAACAGGTGACCAACTGAAATGACATCACAAAGCGCTCACCTGAGTTCCCCTGGAGAGCAGGGGAAGTCTGTTACAAGCAGGGGGGATATCAGAAAGCGATCAACTGAGTTCCCCTGGTGAGGAGGGGATGTCTGTTACAAGCAGGGTGGATATCACAACACACCAGGAGTCACAGGGGAAGCCAACCTCCAACTTGAAACAGGTGACCAACTGAAATGACATCACAAAGCGCTCACCTGAGTTCCCCTGGAGAGCAGGGGAAGTCTGTTACAAGCAGGGGGGATATCAGAAAGCGCTCACCTGAATTCCCCTGGTGAGGAGGGGATGTCTGTTACAAGCAGGGGGGATATCACAACACACCAGGAGTCACAGGGGAAGCCAACCTCCACCTTGAAACAGGTGACCAACTGAAATGACATCACAACGCGCTCACCTGAGTTCCCGTGGAGAGGATGGGATGTCTGTTACAAGAAGGGGGGTTATCACAACACCCCAGGAGTCACAGCGGAAGCCGACCTCCACCATGAAACAGGTGACCAACTGAAATGACATCACAAAGCGCTCACCTGAGTTCCCCTAGAAATGAGGGGATGTCTGTTACAAGCAGGGGGGATATCATAACACACCAGGAGTCACAGGGTCAGCCAACCTTCACCTTGAAACAGGTGACCAACTGAAATGACTCACTCACTTACTTCCCCTGGAGATGAGGACATGTCTCTTAATGTCAAGGCGGATAACATAACACACTACAAGTCAGAGTCAAAGCCATCCTCCAACTAGAACCTTAAGACCTACTGAAATGACATCACAAAGCGCTCAACTCTATTCCCATGGAGACAAAGGAATGTCTCTTCTGGCATGGGGGATAACATAACACACTGGCAAGCCAACCTCCACCTTGAAACAGGTGACCTACTGAAATGACATCACAAAGCGCTCACCAGCGTACACCTGGAGACGAGGGGATGTCTGTTACAAGCAGGGGGGATATTATAACACACCAGGAGTCACAGGGGAAGACAACCTCCACCTTGAAACAGATGACCAACTGAAATGACATCACAAAGCGCTCACCTGAGTTCCCCTGGAGTGGAGGGGATGTCTATTACCACAAGGGGGGATATCAAAACACACCAGGAGTCAGAGGGGAAGTCAACCTCCACCTTGAAACAGGTGACCAACTGAAATGACATCACAAAGCGCTCACCTGAGTTCCCCTGGAGAGCAGGGGAAGTCTGTTACAAGCAGGGGGGATATCACAAAGCGCTCAACTGAGTTCCCCTGGTGAGGAGGGGATGTCTGTTACAAACAGGAGGGATATCACAACACTCCAGGAGTCAAAGGGGAAGCCAACCTCCACCTTGAATCAGGTGACCAACTGAAATGACATCACAAAGCGCTCACCTGAGTTAACTTGGAGAAGAGGGGATGTCTGTTACAAGCAGGGGGGATATCACAACACACCAGGAGTCACAGGGGAAGACAACCTCCAACTTGAAACAGGTGACCAACTGAAATGACATCACAAAGCGCTCACCTGAGTTCCCCTGGAGAGCAGGGGAAGTCTGTTACAAGCAGGGGGGATATCAGAAAGCGCTCAACTGAGTTCCCCTGGTGAGGAGGGGATGTCTGTTACAAGCAGGGGGGATATCACAACACGCCAGGAGTCACAGGGGAAGCCAACCTCCACCTTGAAACAGGTGACCATCTGAAATGACATCACAAAGCGCTCACCTGAGTTCCCGTGGAGAGGAGGGGATGTCTGTTACAAGAAGGGGGGTTATCAAAACACCCCAGGAGTCACAGCGGAAGCCAACCTCCAACATGAAACAGGTGACCAACTGAAATGACATCACAAAGCGCTCACCTGAGTTCCCCTGGTGAGGAGGGGATGTCTGTTACAAGCAGGGGGGATATCACAACACGCCAGGAGTCACAGGGGAAGCCAACCTCCACCTTGAAACAGGTGACCAACTGAAATGACATCACAAAGCACTCACCTGAGTTCCCGTGGAGAGGAGGGGATGTCTGTTACAAGAAGGGGCGTTATCACAACACCCCAGGAGTCACAGCGGAAGCCAACCTCCACCATGAAACAGGTGACCAACTGAAATGACATCACAAAGCGCTCACCTGAGTTAACTTGGAGATGAGGGGATGTCTGTTAAAAGCAGGAGGGATATCACAACACGCCCGGATTCACAGGGGAAGACAATCTCAACCTTGAAACAGGTGACAAACTGAAATGACATCACAAAGCGCTCACCTGAGTTAACTTGGAGAAGAGGGGATGTTTGGTCACCTTGAAACAGGTGACCAACTGAAATGACATCACAAAGCGCTCACCTGACTTCCCCTGGAGAGCAGGGGACCTCTGTTATAAGCAGGGGGGATATCACAAAGTGCTCACCTGAGTTTCCCTGGTGAGGAGGGGATGTCTGTTACAAGCAGGGGGGATATCACAACACGCCAGGAGTCACAGGGGAAGCCAACCTCCAACTTGAAACAGGTGACCAACTGAAATGACATCACAAAGCGCTCACCTGAGTTCCCCTGGAGAGCAGGGGAAGTCTGTTACAAGCAGGGGGGATATCAGAAAGCGATCAACTGAGTTCCCCTGGTGAGGAGGGGATGTCTGTTACAAGCAGGGTGGATATCACAACACACCAGGAGTCACAGGGGAAGCCAACCTCCAACTTGAAACAGGTGACCAACTGAAATGACATCACAAAGCGCTCACCTGAGTTCCCCTGGAGAGCAGGGGAAGTCTGTTACAAGCAGGGGGGATATCAGAAAGCGCTCACCTGAATTCCCCTGGTGAGGAGGGGATGTCTGTTACAAGCAGGGGGGATATCACAACACACCAGGAGTCACAGGGGAAGCCAACCTCCACCTTGAAACAGGTGACCAACTGAAATGACATCACAACGCGCTCACCTGAGTTCCCGTGGAGAGGATGGGATGTCTGTTACAAGAAGGGGGGTTATCACAACACCCCAGGAGTCACAGCGGAAGCCGACCTCCACCATGAAACAGGTGACCAACTGAAATGACATCACAAAGCGCTCACCTGAGTTCCCCTAGAAATGAGGGGATGTCTGTTACAAGCAGGGGGGATATCATAACACACCAGGAGTCACAGGGTCAGCCAACCTTCACCTTGAAACAGGTGACCAACTGAAATGACTCACTCACTTACTTCCCCTGGAGATGAGGACATGTCTCTTAATGTCAAGGCGGATAACATAACACACTACAAGTCAGAGTCAAAGCCATCCTCCAACTAGAACCTTAAGACCTACTGAAATGACATCACAAAGCGCTCAACTCTATTCCCATGGAGACAAAGGAATGTCTCTTCTGGCATGGGGGATAACATAACACACTGGCAAGCCAACCTCCACCTTGAAACAGGTGACCTACTGAAATGACATCACAAAGCGCTCACCAGCGTACACCTGGAGACGAGGGGATGTCTGTTACAAGCAGGGGGGATATTATAACACACCAGGAGTCACAGGGGAAGACAACCTCCACCTTGAAACAGATGACCAACTGAAATGACATCACAAAGCGCTCACCTGAGTTCCCCTGGAGTGGAGGGGATGTCTATTACCACAAGGGGGGATATCAAAACACACCAGGAGTCAGAGGGGAAGTCAACCTCCACCTTGAAACAGGTGACCAACTGAAATGACATCACAAAGCGCTCACCTGAGTTCCCGTGGAGAGGAGGGGATGTCTGTTACAAGAAGGGGGGTTATCACAACACACCAGGAGTCACAGCGGAACCCAACCTCCACCATGAAACAGGTGACCAACTGAAATGACATCACAAAGCGCTCACCTGAGTTAACTTGGAGAAGAGGGGATGTCTGTTACAAGCAGGGGGGATATCACAACACACCAGGAGTCACAGGGGAAGCCAACCTCCACCTTGAATCAGGTGACCAACTGAAATGACATCACAAAGCGCTCACCTGAGTTCCCCTGGAGAGCAGGGGATGTCTGTTACAAGCAGGGGGGATATCAGAAAGCGCTCACCTGAGTTCCCCTGGTGAGGAGGGAATGTCTGTTACAAGCAGGGGGGATATCACTACACACCAGGAGTCACAGGGGAAGCCAACCTCAACCTTGAAACAGGTGACCAACTGAAATGACATCAAAAAGCGCTCACCTGAGTTCCCCTAGAGATGATGGGATGTCTGTTAAAAGCAGGAGGGATATCACAACACGCCCGGATTCACAGGGGAAGACAATCTCAACCTTGAAACAGGTGACCAACTGAAATGACATCACAAAGCGCTCACCTGAGTTAACTTGGAGAAGAGGGGATGTTTGGTCACCTTGAAACAGGTGACCAACTGAAATGACATCACAAAGCGCTCACCTGACTTCCCCTGGAGAGCAGGGGACCTCTGTTATAAGCAGGGGGGATATCACAAAGTGCTCACCTGAGTTTCCCTGGTGAGGAGGGGATGTCTGTTACAAGCAGGGGGGATATCACAACACGCCAGGAGTCACAGGGGAAGCCAACCTCCAACTTGAAACAGGTGACCAACTGAAATGACATCACAAAGCGCTCACCTGAGTTCCCCTGGAGAGCAGGGGAAGTCTGTTACAAGCAGGGGGGATATCAGAAAGCGATCAACTGAGTTCCCCTGGTGAGGAGGGGATGTCTGTTACAAGCAGGGTGGATATCACAACACACCAGGAGTCACAGGGGAAGCCAACCTCCAACTTGAAACAGGTGACCAACTGAAATGACATCACAAAGCGCTCACCTGAGTTCCCCTGGAGAGCAGGGGAAGTCTGTTACAAGCAGGGGGGATATCAGAAAGCGCTCACCTGAATTCCCCTGGTGAGGAGGGGATGTCTGTTACAAGCAGGGGGGATATCACAACACACCAGGAGTCACAGGGGAAGCCAACCTCCACCTTGAAACAGGTGACCAACTGAAATGACATCACAACGCGCTCACCTGAGTTCCCGTGGAGAGGATGGGATGTCTGTTACAAGAAGGGGGGTTATCACAACACCCCAGGAGTCACAGCGGAAGCCGACCTCCACCATGAAACAGGTGACCAACTGAAATGACATCACAAAGCGCTCACCTGAGTTCCCCTAGAAATGAGGGGATGTCTGTTACAAGCAGGGGGGATATCATAACACACCAGGAGTCACAGGGTCAGCCAACCTTCACCTTGAAACAGGTGACCAACTGAAATGACTCACTCACTTACTTCCCCTGGAGATGAGGACATGTCTCTTAATGTCAAGGCGGATAACATAACACACTACAAGTCAGAGTCAAAGCCATCCTCCAACTAGAACCTTAAGACCTACTGAAATGACATCACAAAGCGCTCAACTCTATTCCCATGGAGACAAAGGAATGTCTCTTCTGGCATGGGGGATAACATAACACACTGGCAAGCCAACCTCCACCTTGAAACAGGTGACCTACTGAAATGACATCACAAAGCGCTCACCAGCGTACACCTGGAGACGAGGGGATGTCTGTTACAAGCAGGGGGGATATTATAACACACCAGGAGTCACAGGGGAAGACAACCTCCACCTTGAAACAGATGACCAACTGAAATGACATCACAAAGCGCTCACCTGAGTTCCCCTGGAGTGGAGGGGATGTCTATTACCACAAGGGGGGATATCAAAACACACCAGGAGTCAGAGGGGAAGTCAACCTCCACCTTGAAACAGGTGACCAACTGAAATGACATCACAAAGCGCTCACCTGAGTTCCCGTGGAGAGGAGGGGATGTCTGTTACAAGAAGGGGGGTTATCACAACACACCAGGAGTCACAGCGGAACCCAACCTCCACCATGAAACAGGTGACCAACTGAAATGACATCACAAAGCGCTCACCTGAGTTAACTTGGAGAAGAGGGGATGTCTGTTACAAGCAGGGGGGATATCACAACACACCAGGAGTCACAGGGGAAGCCAACCTCCACCTTGAATCAGGTGACCAACTGAAATGACATCACAAAGCGCTCACCTGAGTTCCCCTGGAGAGCAGGGGATGTCTGTTACAAGCAGGGGGGATATCAGAAAGCGCTCACCTGAGTTCCCCTGGTGAGGAGGGAATGTCTGTTACAAGCAGGGGGGATATCACTACACACCAGGAGTCACAGGGGAAGCCAACCTCAACCTTGAAACAGGTGACCAACTGAAATGACATCAAAAAGCGCTCACCTGAGTTCCCCTAGAGATGATGGGATGTCTGTTAAAAGCAGGAGGGATATCACAACACGCCCGGATTCACAGGGGAAGACAATCTCAACCTTGAAACAGGTGACCAACTGAAATGACATCACAAAGCGCTCACCTGAGTTCCCCTGGAGAGCAGGGGACCTCTGTTACAAGCAGGGGGGATATCACAAATCGCTCACCTGAGTTCCCCTGGTGAGGAGGGGATGTCTGTTACAAGCAGGGGGGATATCACAACACGCCAGGAGTCACAGGGGAAGCCAACCTCCACCTTGAAACAGGTGACCAACTGAAATGACATCACAAAGCGCTCACCTGAGTTCCCCTGGAGAAGAGGAAATGTTTGTTACAAGCAGGGGGAATATCACAAAGCGCTCACCTGAGTTCCCCTGGAGTGGAGGGGATGTCTATTACCACAAGGGGGGATATCAAAACACACCAGGTTTTAGAGGGGAAGTCAACCTCCACCTTGAAACAGGTGACCAACTGAAATGACATCACAAAGCGCTCACCTGACTTCCCCTGGAGAGCAGGGGACCTCTGTTATAAGCAGGGGGGATATCACAAAGTGCTCACCTGAGTTTCCCTGGTGAGGAGGGGATGTCTGTTACAAGCAGGGGGGATATCACAACACGCCAGGAGTCACAGGGGAAGCCAACCTCCACCTTGAAACAGGTGACCAACTGAAATGACATCACAAAGCGCTCACCTGAGTTCCCGTGGAGAGGAGGGGATGTCTGTTACAAGAAGGGGGGTTATCACAACACCCCAGGAGTCACAGCGGAAGCCAACCTCCACCATGAAACAGGTGACCAAATGAAATGACATCACAAAGCGCTCACCTGAGTTCCCCTAGAGATGAGGGGATGTCTGTTACAAGCAGGGGGGATATCACAAAGCGCTCACCTGAGTTCCCCTGGAGATGAGGGAATGTCTCTTCTGGCATGAGGGATAACATAACACACTTGCAAGCCAACCTCCACCTTGAAACAGGTGACCATCTGAAATGACATCACAAAGCGCTCACCTGAGTTCCCCTGGAGAGCAGGGGAAGTCTGTTACAAGCAGGGGGGATATCAGAAAGGGCTCAACTGAGTTCCCCTAGAGATGAGGGGATGTCTGTTACAAGCAGGGGGGATATCACAACACACCAGGAGTCACAGGGGAAGCCAACCTCCACCTTGAAACAGGTGACCAACTGAAATGACATCACAAAGCGCTCACCTGAGTTCCCCTCGTGAGGAGTGGATGTCTGTTACAAGCAGGGGGGATATCACAACACGGCAGGAGTCACAGGGGCAGCCAACCTTCACCTTGAAACAGGTGACCAACTGAAATGACTCACTCACTTATTTCCCCTGGAGATGAGGACATGTCTCTTAATGTCAGGGCGGATAACATAACACACTACAAGTCAGAGGGAAAGCCATCCTCCAACTAGAACCTTAAGACCTACTGAAATGACATCACAAAGCGCTCAACTCTATTCCCATGGAGACAAAGGAATGTCTCTTACTGGCATGGCGGAACACATAACACACTAGACCAGAGGGGAAGCCAAGCTCCAGCTGGAATCTTGTGACGTACTACAATGACATCACAAAGCACTCACCTCAGTTCCCCTGGAGATGAGGGAATGTCTCTTCTGGCATGGGGGATAACATAACACACTGGCAAACCAACCTCCACCTTGAAACAGGTGACCTACTGAAATGACATCACAAAGTGCTCACCAGAGTACACCTGGAGACGAGGGGATGTCTGTTACAAGCAGGGGGGATATCATAACACACCAGGAGTCACAGGGGAAGACAACCTCCACCTTGAAACAGATGACCAACTGAAATGACATCACAAAGCGCTCACCTGAGTTCCCCTGGAGAAGAGGGGATGTTTGTTACAAGCAGGAGGAATATCACAAAGCGCTCACCTGAGTTCCCCTGGCAAGCCAACCTCCACCTTGAAACAGGTGACCTACTGAAATGACATCACAAAGTGCTCACCAGAGTACACCTGGAGACGAGGGGATGTCTGTTACAAGAAGGGGGGTTACCACAACACACCAGGAGTCACAGCGGAACCCAACCTCCACCATGAAAAAGGTGACCAACTGAAATGACATCACAAAGCGCTCACCTGAGCTAACTTGGAGAAGAGGGGATGTCTGTTACAAGCAGGAGGGATATCACAACACTCCAGGAGTCAAAGGGGAAGCCAACCTCCACCTTGAATCAGGTGACCAACTGAAATGACATCACAAAGCGCTCACCTGAGTTCCCCTGGAGAGCAGGGGAAGTCTGTTACAAGCAGGGGGGATATCAGAAAGCGCTCAACTGAGTTCCCCTGGTGAGGAGGGGATGTCTGTTACAAGCAGGGGGGATATCACAACACGCCAGGAGTCACAGGGGAAGCCAACCTCCACCTTGAAACAGGTGACCATCTGAAATGACATCACAAAGCGCTCACCTGAGTTCCCGTGGAGAGGAGGGGATGTCTGTTACAAGAAGGGGGGATATCACAATGCGCTCACCTGAGTTCCCCTCGTGAGGAGGGGATGTCTGTTACAAGCAGGCGGGATATCACAACACGCCAGGAGTCACAGGGGCAGACAACCTTCACCTTGAAACAGGTGACCAACTGAAATGACTCACTCACTTACTTCCCCTGGAGATGAGGACATGTCTCTTAATGTCAGGGCGGATAGCATAACACACTACAAGTCAGAGTCAAAGCCATCCTCCAACTAGAACCTTAAGACCTACTGAAATGACATCACAAAGCACTCAACTCTATTCCCATGGAGACAAAGGAATGTCTCTTACTGGCATGGCGGAACACATAACACACTAGACCAGAGGGGAAGCCGAGCTCCAGCTGGAATCTTGTGACGTACTACAATGACATCACAAAGCACTCACCTCAGTTCCCCTGGAGATGAGGGAATGTCTCATCTGGCATGGGGGATAACATAACACACTTGCAAGCCAACCTCCAACTTGAAACAGGTGACCATCTGAAATGACATCACAAAGCGCTCACCTGAGTTCCCCTGGAGAGCAGGGGAAGTCTGTTACAAGCAGGGGGGATATCAGAAAGCGCTCAACTGAGTTCCCCTGGTGAGGAGGGGATGTCTGTTACAAGCACGGGGGATATCACAACACACCAGGAGTCACAGGGGAAGCCAACCTCCACCTTGAAACAGGTGACCAACTGAAATGATATCACAAAGCGCTCACCTGAGTTCCCCTAGAGATGAGGGGATGTCTGTTACAAGCAGGGGGGATATCACAACACACCAGGAGTAACAGGGGAAGCCAACCTCAACCTTGAAACAGGTGACCAACTGAAATGACATCAAAAAGCGCTCACCTGAGTTCCCCTAGAGATGAGGGGATGTCTGTTAAAAGCAGGAGGGATATCACAACACGCCCGGATTCACAGGGGAAGACAATCTCAACCTTGAAACAGGTGACCAACTGAAATGACATCACAAAGCGCTCACCTGAGTTCCCCTGGTGAGGAGGGGATGTCTGTTACAAGCAGGGTGGATATCACAGCACGCCAGGAGTCACAGGGGAAGCCAACCTCCACCTTGAAAGAGGTGACCAACTGAAATGACATCACAAAGCGCTCAACTGAGTTCCCGTGGAGAGGAGGGGATGTCTGTTACAAGAAGGGGGGTTATCACAACACCCCAGGAGTCACAGCGGAAGCCAACCTCCACCATGAAACAGGTGACCAACTGAAATGACATCACAAAGCGCTCACCTGAGTTCCCCTGGAGAGCAGGGGATGTCTGTTACAAGCAGGAGGGATATCACAAAGCGCTCACCTGAGTTCCCCTGGTGAGGAGGGGATGTCTGTTACAAGTAGGGGGGATATCACAACACACCAGGAGTCACAGGGGAAGACAACCTCCAAATTGAAACAGGTGACCGACTGAAATGACATCACAAAGCGCTCACCTGAGTTCCCCTAGAGATGAGGGGATGTCTGTTACAAGCAGGGGGGATATCACAAAGCGCTCACCTGAGTTCCCCTCGTGAGGAGGGGATGTCTGTTACAAGCAGGGGGGATATCACAACACGCCAGGAGTCACAGGGGCAGCCAACCTTCACCTTGAAACAGGTGACCAACTGAAATGACTCACTCACTCACTTCCCCTGGAGATGAGGAAATGTCTCTTAATGTCATGGCGGATAACATAACACACTAGAAGTCAGAGTGAAAGCCATCCTCCAACTAGAACCTTAAGACCTACTGAAATGACATCACAAAGCGCTCAACTCTATTCCCATGGAGACAAAGGAATGTCTCTTACTGGCATGGCGGAACACATAACACACTAGACCAGAGGGGAAGCCGAGCTCCAGCTGGAATCTTGTGACGTACTACAATGACATCACAAAGCGCTCACCTGAGTTCCCCTGGAGAAGAGGGGATGTTTGTTACAAGCAGGGGGAATATCACAAAGCGCTCACCTGAGTTCCCCTGGAGAGGAGGGGATGTCTGTTACAAGCAGGGGGGTTATCACAACACACCAGGAGTCACAGCGGAAGCCATCCTACACCATGAAACAGGTGACCAACTGAAATGACAACACAATGCGCTCACCTGGGTTCCCCTAGAGATGAGGGAATGTCTCTTCTGGCATGGGGGATAACATAACACACTGGCAAGCCAACCTCCACCTTGAAACAGGTGACCAACTGAAATGACATCACAAATCGCTCACCTGAGTTAACTTGGAGAAGAGGGGATGTCTGTTACAAGCAGGGGGGATATCACAACACACCAGGAGTCACAGGGGAAGACAACCTCCACCTTGAAACAGATGACCAACTGAAATGACATCACAAAGCGCTCACCTGAGTTCCCCTGGAGAAGAGGGGATGTTTGTTACAAGCAGGGGGAATATCACAAAGAGCTCACCTGAGTTCCCCTGGAGTGGAGGGGATGTCTATTACAACAAGGGGGGATATCAAAACACACCAGGAGTCAGAGGGGAAGCCAACCTCCACCTTGAAACAGGTGACCACCTGAAATGACTCACTCACTTACTTCCCCTGGAGATGAGGACATGTCTCTTAATGTCAGGGCGGATAACATAACACACTACAAGTCAGAGTCAAAGCCATCCTCCAACTAGAACCTTAAGACCTACTGAAATGACATCACAAAGCGCTCAACTCTATTCCCATGGAGACAAAGGAATGTCTCTTACTGGCATGGCGGAACACATAACACACTAGACCAGAGGGGAAGCCGAGCTCCAGCTGGAATCTTGTGACGTACTACAATGACATCACAAAGCACTCACCTCAGTTCCCCTGGAGATAAGGGAATGTCTCTTCTGGCATGGGGGATAACATAACACACTTGCAAGCCAACCTCCAACTTGAAACAGGTGACCATCTGAAATGACATCACAAAGCGCTCACCTGAGTTCCCCTGGAGAGCAGGGGAAGTCTGTTACAAGCAGGGGGGATATCAGAAAGCGCTCAACTGAGTTCCCCTGGTGAGGAGGGGATGTCTGTTACAAGCAGGGGGGATATCACAACACACCAGGAGTCACAGGGGAAGCCAACCTCCACCTTGAAACAGGTGACCAACTGAAATGACATCACAAAGTGCTCACCTGAGTTCCCCTAGAGATGAGGGGATGTCTGTTACAAGCAGGGGGGATATCACAAAGCGCTCACCTGAGTTCCCCTCGTGAGGAGGGGATGTCTGTTACAAGCAGGCGGGATATCACAACACGCCAGGAGTCACAGGGGCAGACAACCTTCACCTTGAAACAGGTGACCAACTGAAATGACTCACTCACTTACTTCCCCTGGAGATGAGGACATGTCTCTTAATGTCAGGGTGGATAGCATAACACACTACAAGTCAGAGTCAAAGCCATCCTCCAACTAGAACCTTAAGACCTACTGAAATGACATCACAAAGCGCTCAACTCTATTCCCATGGAGACAAAGGAATGTCTCTTACTGGCATGGCGGAACACATAACACACTAGACCAGAGGGGAAGCCGAGCTCCAGCTGGAATCTTGTGACGTACTACAATGACATCACAAAGCACTCACCTCAGTTCCCCTGGAGATGAGGGAATGTCTCTTCTGGCATGGGGGATAACATAACACACTTGCAAGCCAAGCTCCAACTTGAAACAGGTGACCATCTGAAATGACATCACAAAGCGCTCACCTGAGTTCCCCTGGAGAGCAGGGGAAGTCTGTTACAAGCAGGGGGGATATCAGAAAGCGCTCAACTGAGTTCCCCTGGTGAGGAGGGGATGTCTGTTACAAGCAGGGGGGATATCACAACACACCAGGAGTCACAGGGGAAGCCAACCTCCACCTTGAAACAGGTGACCAACTGAAATGATATCACAAAGCGCTCACCTGAGTTCCCCTAGAGATGAGGGGATGTCTGTTACAAGCAGGGGGGATATCACAACACACCAGGAGTCACAGGGGAATCCAACCTCAACCTTGAAACAGGTGACCAACTGAAATGACATTAAAAAGCGCTGACCTGAGTTCCCCTAGAGATGAGGGGATGTCTGTTAAAAGCAGGAGGGATATCACAACACGCCTGGATTCACAGGGGAAGACAATCTCAACCTTGAAACAGGTGACCAACTGAAATGACATCACAAAGCGCTCACCTGAGTTCCCCTGGTGAGGAGGGGATGTCTGTTACAAGAAGGGGGGTTATCAGAACACCCCAGGAGTCACAGCGGAAGCCAACCTCCACCATGAAACAGGTGACCAACTGAAATGACATCACAAAGTGCTCACCTGAGTTCCCCTAGAGATGAGGGGATGTCTGTTACAAGCAGGGGGGATATCACAAAGCGCTCACCTGAGTTCCCCTCGTGAGGAGGGGATGTCTGTTACAAGCAGGGGGGATATCACAACACGCCAGGAGTCACAGGGGCAGCCAACCTTCACCTTGAAACAGGTGACAAACTGAAATGACTCACTCACTTACTTCCCCTGGAGATGAGGACATGTCTCTTAATGTCAGGGCGGATAACATAACACACTACAAGTCAGAGGGAAAGCCATCCTCCAACTAGAACCTTAAGACCTACTGAAATGACATCACAAAGCGCTCAACTCTATTCCCATGGAGACAAAGGAATGTCTCTTACTGGCATGGCGGAACACATAACACACAAGACCAGAGGGGAAGCCAAGCTCCAGCTGGAATCTTGTGACGTACCACAATGACATCACAAAGCACTCACCTCAGTTCCCCTGGAGATGAGGGAATGTCTCTTCTGGCATGGGGGATAACATAACACACTGGCAAGCAAACCTCCACCTTGAAACAGGTGACCTACTGAAATGACATCACAAAGCGCTCATCAGAGTACACCTGGAGACGAGGGGATGTCTGTTACAAGCAAGGGGGATATCATAACACACCAGGAGTCACAGGGGAAGACAACCTCCACCTGGAAACAGATGACCAACTGAAATGACATCACAAAGCGCTCACCTGAGTTCCCCTGGAGAAGAGGGGATGTTTGTTACAAGCAGGGGGGATATCACAAAGCGCTCACCTGAGTTCCCCTGGTGAGGAGGGGATGTCTGTTACAAGCAGGGGGGATATCACAACACGCCAGGAGTCACTGGGCAAGCCAACCTCCACCTTGAAACAGGTGACCAACTGAAATGACATCACAAAGCGCTCACCTGAGTTCCCCTAGAGATGAGGGGATGTCTGTTAAAAGCAGGAGGGATATCACTACACGCCCGTATTCACAGGGGAAGACAATCTCAACCTTGAAACAGGTGACCAACTGAAATGACATCACAAAGCGCTCACCTGAGTTCCCCTGGAGAGCAGGGGACCTCTGTTACAAGCAGGGGGGATATCACAAAGCGCTCACCTGAGTTCCCCTGGTGAGGAGGGGATGTCTGTTACAAGCAGGGGGGATATCACAACACGCCAGGAGTCACAGAGAAAGCCAACCTCCACCTTGAAACAGGTGACCAACTGAAATGACATCACAAAGCGCTCACCTGAGTTCCCGTGGAGAGGATGGGATGTCTGTTACAAGAAGGGGGGTTATCACAACACCCCAGGAGTCACAGCGGAAGCCAACCTCTACCATGAAACAGGTCACCAACTGAAATGACATCACAAAGCGCTCACCTGAGTTCCCCTAGAAATGAGGGGATGTCTGTTACAAGCAGGGGGGATATCATAACACACCAGGAGTCACAGGGGCAGCCAACCTTCACCTTGAAACAGGTGACCAACTGAAATGACTCACTCACTTACTTCCCCTGGAGATGAGGACATGTCTCTTAATGTCAGGGCGGATAACATAACACACTACAAGTCAGAGGGAAAGCCATCCACCAACTAGAACCTTAAGACCTACTGAAATGACATCACAAAGCGCTCAACTCTATTCCCATGGAGACAAAGGAATGTCTCTTACTGGCATGGCGGAACACATAACACACAAGACCAGAGGGGAAGCCAAGCTCCAGCTGGAATCTTCTGACGTACCACAATGACATCACAAAGCACTCACCTCAGTTCCCCTGGAGATGAGGGAATGTCTCTTCTGGCATGGGGGATAACATAACACACTGGCAAGCCAACCTCCACCTTGAAACAGGTGACCTACTGAAATGACATCACAAAGCGCTCACCAGAGTACACCTGGAGACTAGGGGATGTCTGTTACAAGCAGGGGGGATATCATAACACACCAGGAGTCACAGGGGAAGACAACCTCCACCTTGAAACAGATGACCAACTGAAATGACATCACAAAGCGCTCACCTGAGTTCCCCTGGAGAAGAGGGGATATTTCTTACAAGCAGGGGGAATATCACAAAGCGCTCACCTGAGTTCCCCTGGAGTGGAGGGGATGTCTATTACAACAAGGGGGGATATCAAAACACACCAGGAGTCAGAGGGGAAGCCAACCTCCACCTTGAAACAGGTGACCAACTGAAATGACATCACAAAGCGCTCACCTGAGCTAACTTGGAGAAGAGGGGATGTCTGTTACAAGCAGGAGGGATATCACAACACAACAGGAGTCACAGGGGAAGACAACCTCCAACTTGAAACAGGTGACCAACTGAAATGACATCACAAAGCGCTCACCTGAGTTCCCCTAGAGATGAGGTGATGTCTGTTACAAGCAGGGGGGATATCACAAAGCGCTCACCTGAGTTCCCCTCGTGAGGAGGGGATGTCTGTTACAAGCAGGGGGGATATCACAACACGCCAGGAGTCACAGGGGCAGCCAACCTTCACCTTGAAACAGGTGACCAACTGAAATGACTCACTCACTCACTTCCCCTGGAGATGAGGAAATGTCTCTTAATGTCATGGCGGATAACATAACACACTAGAAGTCAGAGTGAAAGCCATCCTCCAACTAGAACCTTAAGACCTACTGAAATGACATCACAAAGCGCTCAACTCTATTCCCATGGAGACAAAGGAATGTCTCTTACTGGCATGGCGGAACACATAACACACTAGACCAGAGGGGAAGCCAAGCTCCAGCTGGAATCTTGTGAAGTACAACAATGACATCACAAAGCACTCACCTCAGTTCCCCTGGAGATGAGGGAATGTCTCTTCTTGCATGGGGGATAACATAACACACTGGCAAGCCAACGTCCACCTTGAAACAGGTGACCTACTGAAATGACATCACAAGGCGCTCACCAGAGTACACCTGGAGACGAGGGGATGTCTGTTACAAGCAGGGGGGATATCATAACACACCAGGAGTCACAGGGGAAGACAACCTCCACCTTGAAACAGATGACCAACAGAAATGACATCACAAAGCGCTCACCTGAGTTCCCCTGGAGAAGAGGGGATGTTTGTTACAAGCAGGGGGGATATCACAAAGCGCTCACCTGAGTTCCCCTGGTGAGGAGGGGATGTCTGTTACAAGCAGGGGGGATATCACAACACGCCAGGAGTCACAGGGGAAGCCAACCTCCACCTTGAAACAGGTGACCAACTGAAATGACAACACAATGCGCTCACCTGGGTTCCCCTAGAGATGAGGGAATGTCTCTTCTGGCATGGGGGATAACATAACACACTGGCAAGCCAACCTCCACCTTGAAACAGGTGACCAACTGAAATGACATCACAAATCGCTCACCTGAGTTAACTTGGAGAAGAGGGGATGTCTGTTACAAGCAGGGGGGATATCACAACACACCAGGAGTCACAGGGGAAGACAACCTCCACCTTGAAACAGATGACCAACTGAAATGACATCACAAAGCGCTCACCTGAGTTCCCCTGGAGAAGAGGGGATGTTTGTTACAAGCAGGGGGAATATCACAAAGAGCTCACCTGAGTTCCCCTGGAGTGGAGGGGATGTCTATTACAACAAGGGGGGATATCAAAACACACCAGGAGTCAGAGGGGAAGCCAACCTCCACCTTGAAACAGGTGACCACCTGAAATGACTCACTCACTTACTTCCCCTGGAGATGAGGACATGTCTCTTAATGTCAGGGCGGATAACATAACACACTACAAGTCAGAGTCAAAGCCATCCTCCAACTAGAACCTTAAGACCTACTGAAATGACATCACAAAGCGCTCAACTCTATTCCCATGGAGACAAAGGAATGTCTCTTACTGGCATGGCGGAACACATAACACACTAGACCAGAGGGGAAGCCGAGCTCCAGCTGGAATCTTGTGACGTACTACAATGACATCACAAAGCACTCACCTCAGTTCCCCTGGAGATGAGGGAATGTCTCTTCTGGCATGGGGGATAACATAACACACTTGCAAGCCAAGCTCCAACTTGAAACAGGTGACCATCTGAAATGACATCACAAAGCGCTCACCTGAGTTCCCCTGGAGAGCAGGGGAAGTCTGTTACAAGCAGGGGGGATATCAGAAAGCGCTCAACTGAGTTCCCCTGGTGAGGAGGGGATGTCTGTTACAAGCAGGGGGGATATCACAACACACCAGGAGTCACAGGGGAAGCCAACCTCCACCTTGAAACAGGTGACCAACTGAAATGATATCACAAAGCGCTCACCTGAGTTCCCCTAGAGATGAGGGGATGTCTGTTACAAGCAGGGGGGATATCACAACACACCAGGAGTCACAGGGGAATCCAACCTCAACCTTGAAACAGGTGACCAACTGAAATGACATCAAAAAGCGCTCACCTGAGTTCCCCTAGAGATGAGGGGATGTCTGTTAAAAGCAGGAGGGATATCACAACACGCCTGGATTCACAGGGGAAGACAATCTCAACCTTGAAACAGGTGACCAACTGAAATGACATCACAAAGCGCTCACCTGAGTTCCCCTGGTGAGGAGGGGATGTCTGTTACAAGAAGGGGGGTTATCAGAACACCCCAGGAGTCACAGCGGAAGCCAACCTCCACCATGAAACAGGTGACCAACTGAAATGACATCACAAAGTGCTCACCTGAGTTCCCCTAGAGATGAGGGGATGTCTGTTACAAGCAGGGGGGATATCACAAAGCGCTCACCTGAGTTCCCCTCGTGAGGAGGGGATGTCTGTTACAAGCAGGGGGGATATCACAACACGCCAGGAGTCACAGGGGCAGCCAACCTTCACCTTGAAACAGGTGACAAACTGAAATGACTCACTCACTTACTTCCCCTGGAGATGAGGACATGTCTCTTAATGTCAGGGCGGATAACATAACACACTACAAGTCAGAGGGAAAGCCATCCTCCAACTAGAACCTTAAGACCTACTGAAATGACATCACAAAGCGCTCAACTCTATTCCCATGGAGACAAAGGAATGTCTCTTACTGGCATGGCGGAACACATAACACACAAGACCAGAGGGGAAGCCAAGCTCCAGCTGGAATCTTGTGACGTACCACAATGACATCACAAAGCACTCACCTCAGTTCCCCTGGAGATGAGGGAATGTCTCTTCTGGCATGGGGGATAACATAACACACTGGCAAGCAAACCTCCACCTTGAAACAGGTGACCTACTGAAATGACATCACAAAGCGCTCATCAGAGTACACCTGGAGACGAGGGGATGTCTGTTACAAGCAAGGGGGATATCATAACACACCAGGAGTCACAGGGGAAGAAAACCTCCACCTGGAAACAGATGACCAACTGAAATGACATCACAAAGCGCTCACCTGAGTTCCCCTGGAGAAGAGGGGATGTTTGTTACAAGCAGGGGGGATATCACAAAGCGCTCACCTGAGTTCCCCTGGTGAGGAGGGGATGTCTGTTACAAGCAGGGGGGATATCACAACACGCCAGGAGTCACTGGGCAAGCCAACCTCCACCTTGAAACAGGTGACCAACTGAAATGACATCACAAAGCGCTCACCTGAGTTCCCCTAGAGATGAGGGGATGTCTGTTAAAAGCAGGAGGGATATCACTACACGCCCGTATTCACAGGGGAAGACAATCTCAACCTTGAAACAGGTGACCAACTGAAATGACATCACAAAGCGCTCACCTGAGTTCCCCTGGAGAGCAGGGGACCTCTGTTACAAGCAGGGGGGATATCACAAAGCGCTCACCTGAGTTCCCCTGGTGAGGAGGGGATGTCTGTTACAAGCAGGGGGGATATCACAACACGCCAGGAGTCACAGAGAAAGCCAACCTCCACCTTGAAACAGGTGACCAACTGAAATGACATCACAAAGCGCTCACCTGAGTTCCCGTGGAGAGGATGGGATGTCTGTTACAAGAAGGGGGGTTATCACAACACCCCAGGAGTCACAGCGGAAGCCAACCTCTACCATGAAACAGGTCACCAACTGAAATGACATCACAAAGCGCTCACCTGAGTTCCCCTAGAAATGAGGGGATGTCTGTTACAAGCAGGGGGGATATCATAACACACCAGGAGTCACAGGGGCAGCCAACCTTCACCTTGAAACAGGTGACCAACTGAAATGACTCACTCACTTACTTCCCCTGGAGATGAGGACATGTCTCTTAATGTCAGGGCGGATAACATAACACACTACAAGTCAGAGGGAAAGCCATCCTCCAACTAGAACCTTAAGACCTACTGAAATGACATCACAAAGCGCTCAACTCTATTCCCATGGAGACAAAGGAATGTCTCTTACTGGCATGGCGGAACACATAACACACAAGACCAGAGGGGAAGCCAAGCTCCAGCTGGAATCTTCTGACGTACCACAATGACATCACAAAGCACTCACCTCAGTTCCCCTGGAGATGAGGGAATGTCTCTTCTGGCATGGGGGATAACATAACACACTGGCAAGCCAACCTCCACCTTGAAACAGGTGACCTACTGAAATGACATCACAAAGCGCTCACCAGAGTACACCTGGAGACTAGGGGATGTCTGTTACAAGCAGGGGGGATATCATAACACACCAGGAGTCACAGGGGAAGACAACCTCCACCTTGAAACAGATGACCAACTGAAATGACATCACAAAGCGCTCACCTGAGTTCCCCTGGAGAAGAGGGGATATTTCTTACAAGCAGGGGGAATATCACAAAGCGCTCACCTGAGTTCCCCTGGAGTGGAGGGGATGTCTATTACAACAAGGGGGGATATCAAAACACACCAGGAGTCAGAGGGGAAGCCAACCTCCACCTTGAAACAGGTGACCAACTGAAATGACATCACAAAGCGCTCACCTGAGCTAACTTGGAGAAGAGGGGATGTCTGTTACAAGCAGGAGGGATATCACAACACAACAGGAGTCACAGGGGAAGACAACCTCCAACTTGAAACAGGTGACCAACTGAAATGACATCACAAAGCGCTCACCTGAGTTCCCCTAGAGATGAGGTGATGTCTGTTACAAGCAGGGGGGATATCACAAAGCGCTCACCTGAGTTCCCCTCGTGAGGAGGGGATGTCTGTTACAAGCAGGGGGGATATCACAACACGCCAGGAGTCACAGGGGCAGCCAACCTTCACCTTGAAACAGGTGACCAACTGAAATGACTCACTCACTCACTTCCCCTGGAGATGAGGAAATGTCTCTTAATGTCATGGCGGATAACATAACACACTAGAAGTCAGAGTGAAAGCCATCCTCCAACTAGAACCTTAAGACCTACTGAAATGACATCACAAAGCGCTCAACTCTATTCCCATGGAGACAAAGGAATGTCTCTTACTGGCATGGCGGAACACATAACACACTAGACCAGAGGGGAAGCCAAGCTCCAGCTGGAATCTTGTGAAGTACAACAATGACATCACAAAGCACTCACCTCAGTTCCCCTGGAGATGAGGGAATGTCTCTTCTTGCATGGGGGATAACATAACACACTGGCAAGCCAACGTCCACCTTGAAACAGGTGACCTACTGAAATGACATCACAAGGCGCTCACCAGAGTACACCTGGAGACGAGGGGATGTCTGTTACAAGCAGGGGGGATATCATAACACACCAGGAGTCACAGGGGAAGACAACCTCCACCTTGAAACAGATGACCAACAGAAATGACATCACAAAGCGCTCACCTGAGTTCCCCTGGAGAAGAGGGGATGTTTGTTACAAGCAGGGGGGATATCACAAAGCGCTCACCTGAGTTCCCCTGGTGAGGAGGGGATGTCTGTTACAAGCAGGGGGGATATCACAACACGCCAGGAGTCACAGGGGAAGCCAACCTCCACCTTGAAACAGGTGACCAACTGAAATGACATCACAAAGCGCTCACCTGAGTTCCCGTGGAGAGGATGGGATGTCTGTTACAAGAAGGGGGGTTATCACAACACCCCAGGAGTCACAGCGGAAGCCAACCTCCACCATGAAACAGGTCACCAACTGAAATGACATCACAAAGCGCTCACCTGAGTTCCCGTGGAGAGGATGGGATGTCTGTTACAAGAAGGGGGGATATCAAAACACACCAGGAGTCACAGGGGCAGCCAACCTTCACCTTGAAACAGGTGACCAACTGAAATGACTCACTCACTTACTTCCCCTGGAGATGAGGACATGTCTCTTAATGTCAGGGCGGATAACATAACACACTACAAGTCAGAGTCAAAGCCATCCTCCAACTAGAACCTTAAGACCTACTGAAATGACATCACAAAGCGCTCAACTCTATTCCCATGGAGACAAAGGAATGTCTCTTCTGGCATGGGGGATAACATAACACACTGGCAAGCCAACCTCCACCTTGAAACAGGTGCCCTACTGAAATGACATCACAAAGCGCTCACCAGCGTACACCTGGAGACCAGGGGATGTCTGTTACAAGCAGGGGGGATATCATAACACACCAGGAGTCACAGGGGAAGACAACCTCCACCTTGAAACAGATGACCAACTGAAATGACATCACAAAGCGCTCACCTGAGTTCCCCTGGAGAAGAGGGGATGTTTGTTACAACAAGGGGGGATATCAAAACACACCAGGAGTCAGAGGGGAAGTCAACCTCCACCTTGAAACAGGTGACCAACTGAAATGACATCACAAAGCGCTCACCTGAGTTCCCGTGGAGAGGAGGGGATGTCTGTTACAAGAAGGGGGGTTATCACAACACACAAGGAGTCACAGCGGAACCCAACCTCCACCATGAAACAGGTGACCAACTGAAATGACATCACAAAGCGCTCACCTGAGTTAACTTGGAGAAGAGGGGATGTCTGTTACAAGCAGGGGGGATATCACAACACACCAGGAGTCACAAGGGAAGCCAACCTCCACCTTGAATCAGGTGACCAACTGAAATGACATCACAAAGCGCTCACCTGAGTTCCCCTGGAGAGCAGGGGATGTCTGTTACAAGCAGGGGGGATATCAGAAAGCGCTCACCTGAGTTCCCCTGGTGAGGAGGGGATGTCTGTTACAAGCAGGGGGGATATCACAACACACCAGGAGTCACAGGGGAAGCCAACCTCAACCTTGAAACAGGTAGACCAACTGAAATGACACCAAAAAGCGCTCACCTGAGTTCCCCTAGAGACGAGGGGATGTCTGTTAAAAGCAGGAGGGATATCACAACACGCCCGGATTCACAGGGGAAGACAATCTCAACCTTGAAACAGGTGACCAACTGAAATGACATCACAAAGCGCTCACCTGAGTTCCCCTGGAGAGCAGGGGACCTCTGTTACAGGCAGGGGGGATATCACAAAGCGCTCACCTGAGTTCCCCTGGTGAGGAGGGGATGTCTGTTACAAGCAGGGGGGATATCACAACACGCCAGGAGTCACAGGGGAAGCCAACCTCCACCTTGAAACAGGTGACCAACTGAAATGACATCACAAAGCGCTCACCTGAGTTCCCGTGGAGAGGAGGGGATGTCTGTTACAAGAAGGGGGGTTATCACAACACCCCAGGAGTCACAGCGGAAGCCAACCTCCACCATGAAACAGGTGACCAACTGAAATGACATCACAAAGCGCTCACCTGAGTTAACTTGGAGAAGAGGGGATGTCTGTTACAAGCAGGGGGGATATCACAACACACCAGGAGTCACAGGGGCAGCCAACCTTCACCTTGAAACAGGTGACCACCTGAAATGACTCACTCACTTACTTCCCCTGGAGATGAGGACATGTCTCTTAATGTCAGGGCGGATAACATAACACACTACAAGACAGAGTCAAAGCCATCCTCCAACTAGAACCTTAAGACCTAGTGAAATGACATCACAAAGCGCTCAACTCTATTCCCATGGAGACAAAGGAATGTCTCTTACTGGCATGGCGGAACACATAACACACGAGACCAGAGGGGAAGCCAAGCTCCAGCTGGAATCTTGTGACGTACTACAATGACATCACAAAGCACTCACCTCAGTTCCCCTGGAGATGAGGGAATGTCTCTTCTGGCATGGGGGATAACATAACACACTGGCAAGCCAACCTCCACCTTGAAACAGGTGACCTACTGAAATGACATCACAAAGCGCTCACCAGAGTACACCTGGAGACGAGGGGATGTCTGTTACAAGCAGGGGGGATATCATAACACACCAGGAGTCACAGGGGAAGACAACCTCCACCTTGAAACAGATGACCAACTGAAATGACATCACAAAGCGCTCACGTGAGTTCCCCTGGAGAAGAGGGGATGTTTGTTACAAGCAGGGGGAATATCACAACACACCAGGAGTCACAGGGGAAGCCAACCTCAACCTTGAAACTGGTGACCAACTGAAATGACATCACAAAGCGCTCACCTGAGTTCCGCTGGAGAGGAGGGGATGTCTCTTACAAGCAGGGGGGTTATCACAACACACCAGGAGTCAGAGGGGAAGTCAACCTCCACCTTGAAACAGGTGACCAACTGAAATGACATCACAAAGCGCTCACCTGAGTTCCCCTGGAGAGCAGGGGAAGTCTGTTACAAGCAGGGGGGATATCAGAAAGCGCTCAACTGAGTTCCCCTGGTGAAGAGGGGATGTCTGTTACAAGCAGGGGGGATATCAAAACACACCAGGAGTCACAGGGGAAGCCAACCTCCACCTTGAAACAGGTGACCAACTGAAATGACATCACAAAGCGCTCACCTGAGTTCCCCTGGAGAGCAGGGGATGTCTGTTACAAGCAGGGGGGATATCACAACACACCAGGAGTCACAGGGGAAGCCAACCTCAACCTTGAAACTGGTGACCAACTGAAATGACATCAAAAAGCGCTCACCTGAGTTCCCCTAGAGATGAGGGGATGTCTGTTAAAAGCAGGAGGGATATCACAACACTCCCGGATTCACAGTGGAAGACAATCTCAACCATGAAACAGGTGACCAACTGAAATGACATCACAAAGCGCTCACCTGAGTTCCCCTGGAGAAGAGGGGATGTTTGTTTCAAGCAGGGGGAATATCACAAAGCGCTCACCTGAGTTCCCCTGGAGTGGAGGGGATGTCTATTACAAGAAGGGGGGATATCAAAACACACCAGGAGTCAGAGGGGAAGCCAACCTCCACCTTGAAACAGGTGACCAACTGTAATGACATCACAAAGCGCTCACCTGAGTTCCGCTGGAGAGGAGGGGATGTCTCTTACAAGCAGGGGGGTTATCACAACACACCAGGAGTCACAGCGGAAGCCATCCTCCACCATGAAACAGGTGACCAACTGAAATGACATCACAAAGCGCTCACCTAGGTTCCCCTAGAGATGAGGGAATGTCTCTTCTGGCATGGGGGATAACATAACACACTGGCAAGCCAACCTCCACCTTGAAACAGGTGACCAACTGAAATGACATCACAAAGCGCTCACCTGAGTTCCCCTGGAGAGCAGGGGAAGTCTGTTACAAGCAGGGGGGATATCACAACACACCAAGAGTCACAGGGGAAGCCAACCTCAACCTTGAAACAGATGACCAACTGAAATGACATCAAAAACCGCTCACCTGAGTTCCCCTAGAGATGAGGGGATGTCTGGTAAAAGCAGGAGGGATATCACAATACGCCCGGATTCACAGGGGAAGACAATCTAAACCTTGAAACAGGTGACCAACTGAAATGACATCACAAAGCGCTCACCTGAGTTAACTTGGAGAAGAGGGGATGACTGTTACAAGCAAGGGGGATATCACAACACACCAGGAGTCACAGCGGAAGCCAACCTCCACCATGAAACAGGTGACCAACTGAAATGACATCACAAAGCGCTCACCTGAGTTAACTTGGAGAAGAGGGGATGTCTGTTACAAGCAGGGGGGATACCACAACACTCCAGGAGTCACAGGGGAAGCCAACCTCCAACTTGAAACAGGTGACCAACTGAAATGACATCACAAAGCGCTCACCTGAGTTCCCCTGGAGAGCAGGGGAAGTCTGTTACAAGCAGGGGGGATATCAGAAAGCGCTCAACTGAGTTCCCCTGGTGAAGAGGGGATGTCTGTTACAAGCAGGGGGGATATCACAACACACCAGGAGTCACAGGGGAAGCCAACCTCCACCTTGAAACAGGTGACCAACTGAAATGACATCACAAAGCGCTCACCTGAGTTCCCCTGGAGAGCAGGGGATGTCTGTTACAAGAAGGGGGGATATCACAACACACCAGGAGTCACAGGGGAAGCCAACCTCAACCTTGAAACAGGTGACCAACTGAAATGACATCAAAAAGCGCTCACCTGAGTTCCCCTAAAGATGAGGGGATGTCTGTTAAAAGCAGGAGGGATATCACAACACTCCCGGATTCACAGGGGAAGACAATCTCAACCTTGAAACAGGTGACCAACTGAAATGACATCACAAAGCACTCACCTGAGTTCCCCTGGAGAAGAGGGGATGTTTGTTACAAGCAGGGGGAATATCACAAAGCGCTCACCTGAGTTCCCCTGGAGTGGAGGGGATGTCTATTACAAGAAGGGGGGATATCAAAACACACCAGGAGTCAGAGGGGAAGCCAACCTCCACCTTGAAACAGGTGACCAACTGTAATGACATCACAAAGCGCTCACCTGAGTTCCGCTGGAGAGGAGGGGATGTCTCTTACAAGCAGGGGGGTTATCACAACACACCAGGAGTCACAGCGGAAGCCATCCTCCACCATGAAACAGGTGACCAACTGAAATGACATCACAAAGCGCTCACCTAGGTTCCCCTAGAGATGAGGGAATGTCTCTTCTGGCATGGGGGATAACATAACACACTGGCAAGCCAACCTCCACCTTGAAACAGGTGACCAACTGAAATGACATCACAAAGCGCTCACCTGAGTTCCCCTGGAGAGCAGGGGATGTCTGTTACAAGCAGGGGGGATATCACAACACACCAGGAGTCACAGGGGAAGCCAACCTCAACCTTGAAACAGATGACCAACTGAAATGACATCAAAAAGCGCTCACCTGAGTTCCCCTAGAGATGAGGGGATGTCTGGTAAAAGCAGGAGGGATATCACAATACGCCCGGATTCACAGGGGAAGACAATCTCAACCTTGAAACAGGTGACCAACTGAAATGACATCACAAAGCGCTCACCTGAGTTCCCCTGGAGAGCAGGGGACCTCTGTTATAAGCAGGGGGGATATCACAACACGCCAGGAGTCACAGGGGAAGCCAACCTCCACCTTGAAACAGGTGACCAACTGAAATGACATCACAAAGCGCTCAATTGAGTTCCCGTGGAGAGGACGGGATGTCTGTTACAAGAAGGGGGGTTATCACAACACACCAGGAATCACAGCGGAAGCCAACCTCCACCATGAAACAGGTGACCAACTGAAATGACATCACAAAGCGCTCACCTGAGTTCCCCTGGAGAGCAGGGGAAGTCTGTTACAAGCAGGGGGGATATCAGAAAGCGCTCAACTGAGTTCCCCTGGTGAAGAGGGGATGTCTGTTACAAGCAGGGGGGATATCACAACACACCAGGAGTCACAGGGGAAGCCAACCTCCACATTGAAACAGGTGACCTACTGAAATGACATCACAAAGCGCTCACCTGAGTTCCCCTTGAGAGCAGGGGATGTCTGTTACAAGCAGGGGGGATATCACAACACACCAGGAGTCACAGGGGAAGCCAACCTCAACCTTGAAACAGGTGACCAACTGAAATGACATCAAAAAGCGCTCACCTGAGTTCCCCTAGAGATGAGCGGATGTCTGTTAAAAGCAGGAGGGATATCACAACACGCTCGGATTCACAGGGGAAGACAATCTCAACCTTGAAACAGGTGACCACCTGAAATGACATCACAAAGCGCTCACCTGAGTTCCCCTGGAGAGCAGGGGATGTCTGTTACAAGTAGGGGGGTTATCACAACACCTCAGGAGTCACAGCGGAAGCCAACCTCCACCATGAAACAGGTGACCAACTGAAATGACATCACAAAGCGCTCACCTGAGTTAACTTGGAGAAGAGGGGATGTCTGTTACAAGCAGGGGGGATATCACAACACACCAGGAGTCACAGCGGAAGCCAACCTCCACCATGAAACAGGTGACCAACTGAAATGACATCACAAAGCGCTCACCTGAGTTCCCCTGGAGAGCAGGGGAAGTCTGTTACAAGCAGGGGGGATATCAGAAAGTGCTCAACTGAGTTCCCCTGGTGAGGAGGGGATGTCTGTTACAAGCAGGGGGGATTTCACAACACACCAGGAGTCACAGGGGAAGCCAACCTCCACCTTGAAACAGGTGACCAACTGAAATGACATCACAAAGCGCTCACCTGAGTTCCCGTGGAGAGGAGGGGATGTCTGTTACAAGAAGGGGGGTTATCACAACACGCCCGGATTCACAGGGGAAGACATTCTCAACCTTGAAACAGGTGACCAACTGAAATGACATCACAAAGCGCTCACCTGAGTTAACTTGGAGAAGAGGGGATGTCTGTTACAAGCAGGGGGGATATCACAACACACCAGGAGTCACAGGGGAAGCCAACCTCCAACTTGAAACAGGTGACCAACTGAAATGACATCACAAAGCGCTCACCTGAGTTCCCCTGGAGAGCAGGGGAAGTCTGTTACAAGCAGGGGGGATATCAGAAAGCGCTCAACTGAGTTCCCCTGGTGAGGAGGGGATGTCTGTTACAAGCAGGGGGGATATCACAACACACCAGGAGTCACAGCGGAAGCCAACCTCCACCATGAAACAGGTGACCAACTGAAATGACATCACAAAGCGCTCACCTGAATTAACTTGGAGAAGAGGGGATGTCTGTTACAAGCAGGGGGGATATCACAACGCACAAGGAGTCACAGGGGAAGCCAACCTAAAACTTGAAACAGGTGACCAAATGAAATGAAATCACAAAGCGCTCACCTGAGTTCCCCTAGAGATGAGGGGATGTCTGTTACAAGCAGGGGGGATATCACAAAGCGCTCACCTGAGTTAACTTGGAGAAGAGGGGATGTCTGTTACAAGCAGGGGGGACATCACAACACGCCAGGAGTCACAGGGGCAGCCAACCTTCACCTTGAAACAGGTGACCAACTGAAATGACATCACAAAGCGCTCACCTGAGTTCCCCTAGAGATGAGGGGATGTCTGTTAAAAGCAGGGGGGATATCACAAAGCGCTCACCTGAGTTCCCCTGGTGAGGAGGGGATGTCTGTTACAAGCAGGGGGGATATCACAACACGCTAGGAGTCACAGGGGCAGCCAACCTTCACCTTGAAAGAGGTGACCACCTGAAATGACTCACTCACTTACTTCCCCTGGAGATGAGGACATGTCTCTTAATGTCAGGGCGGATAACATAACACACTACAAGTCAGAGTCAAAGCCATCCTCCAACTAGAACCTTAAGACCTACTGAAATGACATCACAAAGCGCTCAACTCTATTCCCATGGAGACAAAGGAATGTCTCTTACTGGCATGGCGGAACACATAACACACTAGACCAGAGGGGAAGCCAAGCTCCAGCTGGAATCTTGTGACGTACTACAATGACATCACAAAGCACTCACCTCAGTTCCCCTGGAGATGAGGGAATGTCTCTTCTGGCATGGGGGATAACATAACACACTGGCAAGCCAACCTCCACCTTGAAACAGGTGACCTACTGAAATGACATCACAAAGCGCTCACCAGAGTACACCTGGAGACGAGGGGATGTCTGTTACAAGCAGGGGGGATATCATAACACACCAGGAGTCACAGGGGAAGACAACCTCCACCTTGAAACAGATGACCAACTGAAATGACATCACAAAGCGCTCACCTGAGTTCCCCTGGAGTGGAGGGGATGTCTATTACAACAAGGGGGGATATCAAAACACACCAGGAGTCAGAGGGGAAGCCAACCTCCACCTTGAAACAGGTGACGAACTGTAATGACATCACAAAGCGCTCACCTGAGTTCCCCTGGAGAGGAGGGGATGTCTGTTACAAGCAGGGGGGTTATCACAACAAACCAGGAGTCACAGCGGAGGCCATCCTCCACCATGAAACAGGTGACCAACTGAAATGACATCACAAAGCGCTCACCTGAGTTAACTTGGAGAAGAGGGGTTGTCTGTTACAAGCAGGGGGGATATCACAACACCCCAGGAGTCACAGCGGAAGCCAACCTCCACCATGAAACAGGTGACCAACTGAAATGACATCACAAAGCGCTCACCTGAGTTAACTAGGAGAAGAGGGGATGTCTGTTACAAGCAGGGGGGATACCACAACACACCAGGAGTCACAGGGGAAGCCAACCTCCAACTTGAAACAGGTGACCAACTGAAATGACATCACAAAGCGCTCACCTGAGTTCCCCTGGAGAGCAGGGGAAGTCTTTTACAAGCAGGGGGGATATCAGAAAGCGCTCGACTGAGTTCCCCCGGTGAAGAGGGGATGTCTGTTACAAGCAGAGAGGATATCACAACACACCAGGAGTCACAGGGGAAGCCAACCTCCACCTTGAAACAGGTGACCAACTGAAATGACATCACAAAGCGCTCACCTGAGTTCCCCTGGAGAGCAGGGGATGTCTGTTACAAGCAGAGAGGATATCACAACACACCAGGAGTCACAGGGGAAGCCAACCTCCACCTTGAAACAGGTGACCAACTGAAATGACATCACAAAGCGCTCACCTGAGTTCCCCTGGAGAGCAGGGGATGTCTGTTACAAGCAGGGGGGATATCACAACACACCAGGAGTCACAGGGGAAGCCAACCTCAACCTTGAAACAGGTGACCAACTGAAATGACATCAAAAAGCGCTCACCTGAGTTCCACTGGAGAGCAGGGGACCTCTGTTATAAGCAGGGGGGATATCACAAAGCGCTCACCTGAGTTCCCCTGGTGAGGAGGGGATGTCTGTTACAAGCAGGGGGGATATCACAACACGCCAGGAGTCACAGGGGAAGCCAACCTCCACCTTGAAACAGGTGACCAACTGAAATGACATCACAAAGCGCTCACCTGAGTTAACTTGGAGAAGAGGGGATGTCTGTTACAAGCAGGGGGGATATCACAACACCCCAGGAGTCACAGCGGAAGCCAACCTCCACTATGAAACAGGTGACCAACTGAAATGACATCACAAAGCGCTCACCTGAGTTAACTTGGAGATGAGGGGATGTCTGTTACAAGCAGGGGGGATACCACAACACACCAGGAGTCACAGGGGAAGCCAACCTCCAACTTGAAACAGGTGACCAACTGAAATGACATCACAAAGCGCTCACCTGAATTAACTTGGAGAAGAGGGGATGTCTGTTACAAGCAGGGGGGATATCACAAAGCGCTCACCTGAGTTAACTTGGAGAAGAGGGGATGTCTGTTACAAGCAAGGGGGATATCACAACACGCCAGGAGTCACAGG
Source organism: Paroedura picta (assembly GCF_049243985.1). NCBI lineage: Eukaryota > Metazoa > Chordata > Lepidosauria > Squamata > Gekkonidae > Paroedura > Paroedura picta. The sequence continues at coordinate 8,293,297 of NC_135378.1, forward strand.
GGCAGCCAACCTTCACCTTGAAACAGGTGGCCAACTGAAATGACATCACAAAGCGCTCACCTGAGTTCCCCTAGAGATGAGGGGATGTCTGTTAAAAGCAGGGGGGATATCACAAAGCGCTCACCTGAGTTCCCCTGGTGAGGAGGGGATGTCTGTTACAAGCAGGGGGGATATCACAACACGCTAGGAGTCACAGGGGCAGCCAACCTTCACCTTGAAACAGGTGACCACCTGAAATGACTCACTCACTTACTTCCCCTGGAGATGAGGACATGTCTCTTAATGTCAGGGCGGATAACATAACACACTACAAGTCAGAGTGAAAGCCATCCTCCAACTAGAACCTTAAGACCTACTGAAATGACATCACAAAGCGCTCAACTCTATTCCCATGGAGACAAAGGAATGTCTCTTACTGGCATGGCGGAACACATAACACACGAGACCAGAGGGGAAGCCAAGCTCCAGCTGGAATCTTGTGACGTACTACAATGACATCACAAAGCACTCACCTCAGTTCCCCTGGAGATGAGGGAATGTCTCTTCTGGCATGGGGGATAACATAACACACTGGCAAGCCAACCTCCACCTTGAAACAGGTGACCTACTGAAATGACATCACAAAGCGCTCACCAGAGTACACCTGGAGACGAGGGGATGTCTTTTACAAGCAGGGGGGATATCATAACACACCAGGAGTCACAGGGGAAGACAACCTCCACCTTGAAACAGATGACCAACTGAAATGACATCACAAAGCGCTCACCTGAGTTCCCCTGGAGTGGAGGGGATGTCTATTACAACAAGGGGGGATATCAAAACACACCAGGAGTCACAGGGGAAGCCAACCTCCACCTTGAAACAGGTGACCAACTGAAATGACATCACAAAGCGCTCACCTGAGTTCCCGTGGAGAGGAGGGGATGTCTGTTACAAGAAGGGGGGTTATCACAACACCCCAGGAGTCACAGCGGAAGCCAACCTCCACCATGAAACAGGTGACCAACTGAAATGACATCACAAAGCGCTCACCTGAGTTAACTTGGAGAAGAGGGGATGTCTGTTACAAGCAGGGGGGATATCACAACACACCAGGAGTCACAGCGGAAGCCAACCTCCACCATGAAACAGGTGACCAACTGAAATGACATCACAAAGCGCTCACCTGAGTTCCCCTGGAGAGCTGGGAAGTCTGTTACAAGCAGGGGGGATATCAGAAAGCGCTCAACTGAGTTCCCCTGGTGAGGAGGGGATGTCTGTTACAAACAGGGGGGATATCACAACACACCAGGAGTCACAGGGGAAGCCAACCTCAACCTTGAAACAGGTGACCAACTGAAATGACATCAAAAAGCGCTCACCTGAGTTCCCCTAGAGATGAGGGGATGTCTGTTAAAAGCAGGAGGGATATCACAACACACCAGGAGTCACAGGGGAAGCCAACCTCCAACTTGAAACAGGTGACCAACTGAAATGACATCACAAAGCGCTCACCTGAGTTCCCCTGGAGAGCAGGGGTAGTCTGTTACAAGCAGGGGGGATATCAGAAAGCGCTCAACTGAGTTCCCCTGGTGAAGAGGGGATGTCTGTTACAAGCAGGGGGGATATCACAACACACCAGGAGTCACAGGGGAAGCCAACCTCCACCTTGAAACAGGTGACCAACTGAAATGACATCACAAAGCGCTCACCTGAGTTCCCCTGGAGAGCAGGGGATGTCTGTTACAAGCAGGGGGGATATCACAACACACCAGGAGTCACAGGGGAAGCCAACCTCAACCTTGAAACAGGTGACCAACTGAAATGACATCAAAAAGCGCTCACCTGAGTTCCCCTAGAGATGAGGGGATGTCTGTTAAAAAGCAGGAGGGATATCACAACACTCCCGGATTCACAGGGGAAGACAATCTCAACCTTGAAACAGGTGACCAACTGAAATGACATCAAAAAGCGCTCACCTGATTTCCCCTGGAGAAGAGGGGATGTTTGTTACAAGCAGGGGGAATATCACAAAGCGCTCACCTGAGTTCCCCTAGAGTGGAGTGGATGTCTATTACAAGAAGGGGGGATATCAAAACACACCAGGAGTCAGAGGGGAAGCCAACCTAAAACTTGAAACAGGTGACCAAATGAAATGAAATCACAAAGCGCTCACCTGAGTTCCCCTAGAGATGAGGGGATGTCTGTTACAAGCAGGGGGGATATCACAAAGCGCTCACCTGAGTTAACTTGGAGAAGAGGGGATGTCTGTTACAAGCAAGGGGGATATCACAACACGCCAGGAGTCACAGGGGCAGCCAACCTTCACCTTGAAACAGGTGGCCAACTGAAATGACTCACTCACTTACTTCCCCTGGAGATGAGGACATGTCTCTTAATGTCAGGGCGGATAACATAACACACTACAAGTCAGAGTGAAAGCCATCCTCCAACTGGAACCTTAAGACCTACTGAAATGACATCACAAAGCGCTCAACTCTATTCCCATGGAGACAAAGGAATGTCTCTTACTGGCATGGCGGAACACATAACACACTAGACCAGAGGGGAAGCCAAGCTCCAGCTGGAATCTTGTGACGTACTACAATGACATCACAAAGCACTCACCTCAGTTCCCCTGGAGATGAGGGAATGTCTCTTCTGGCATGGGGGATAACATAACACACTGGCAAGCCAACCTCCACCTTGAAACAGGTGACCTACTGAAATGACATCACAAAGCGCTCACCAGAGTACAACTGGAGACGAGGGGATGTCTTTTACAAGCAGGGGGGATATCATAACACACCAGGAGTCACAGGGGAAGCCAACCTCCACCTTGAAACAGGTGACCAACTGAAATGACATCACAAAGCGCTCACCTGAGTTCCCGTGGAGAGGAGGGGATGTCTGTTACAAGAAGGGGGGTTATCACAACACCCCAGGAGTCACAGCGGAAGCCAACCTCCACCATGAAACAGGTGACCAACTGAAATGACATCACAAAGCGCTCACCTGAGTTAACTTGGAGAAGAGGGGATGTCTGTTATAAGCAGGGGGGATATCACAACACACCAGGAGTCACAGCGGAAGCCAACCTCCACCATGAAACAGGTGACCAACTGAAATGACATCACAAAGCGCTCACCTGAGTTCCCCTGGAGAGCTGGGAAGTCTGTTACAAGCAGGGGGGATATCAGAAAGCGCTCAACTGAGTTCCCCTGGTGAGGAGGGGATGTCTGTTACAAACAGGGGGGATATCACAACACACCAGGAGTCACAGGGGAAGCCAACCTCAACCTTGAAACAGGTGACCAACTGAAATGACATCAAAAAGCGCTCACCTGAGTTCCCCTAGAGATGAGGGGATGTCTGTTAAAAGCAGGAGGGATATCACAACACCCCCGGATTCACAGGGGAAGACAATCTCAACCTTGAAACAGGTGACCAACTGAAATGACATCACAAAGCGCTCACCTGAGTTCCCCTAGAGAGCAGGGGACCTCTGTTATAAGCAGGGGGGATATCACAAAGCTCTCACCTCAGTTCCCCTGGTGAGGAGGGGATGTCTGTTACAAGCAGGGGGGATATCACAACACGCCAGGAGTCACAGGGGAAGCCAACCTCCACCAGGTGACCAACTGAAATGATATCACAAAGCGCTCACCTGAGTTCCCGTGGAGAGGAGGGGATGTCTGTTACAAGAAGGGGGGTTATCACAACACCCCAGGAGTCACAGCGGAAGCCAACCTCCACCATGAAACAGGTGACCAACTGAAATGACATCACAAAGCGCTCACCTGAGTTAACTTGGAGAAGAGGGGATGTCTGTTACAAGCAGGGGGGATATCAAAACACGCTAGGAGTCACAGGGGCAGCCAACCTTCACCTTGAAACAGGTGACCACCTGAAATGACTCACTCACTTACTTCCCCTGGAGATGAGGACATGTCTCTTAATGTCAGGGCGGATAACATAACACACTACAAGTCAGAGTGAAAGCCATCCTCCAACTAGAACCTTAAGACCTACTGAAATGACATCACAAAGCGCTCAACTCTATTCCCATGGAGACAAAGGAATGTCTCTTACTGGCATGGCGGAACACATAACACACGAGACCAGAGGGGAAGCCAAGCTCCAGCTGGAATCTTGTGACGTACTACAATGACATCACAAAGCACTCACCTCAGTTCCCCTGGAGATGAGGGAATGTCTCTTCTGGCATGGGGGATAACATAACACACTGGCAAGCCAACCTCCACCTTGAAACAGGTGACCTACTGAAATGACATCACAAAGCGCTCACCAGAGTACACCTGGAGACGAGGGGATGTCTGTTACAAGCAGGGGGGATATCATAACTCACCAGGAGTCACAGGGGAAGACAACCTCCACCTTGAAACAGATGACCAACTGAAATGACATCACAAAGCGCTCACCTGAGTTCCCCTGGAGTGGAGGGGATGTCTATTACAACAAGGGGGGATATCAAAACACACCAGGAGTCACAGGGGAAGCCAACCTCCAACTTGAAACAGGTGACCAACTGTAATGACATCACAAAGCGCTCACCTGAGTTCCCCTGGAGAGGAGGGGATGTCTGTTACAAGCAGGGGGGATATCACAAAGCGCTCACCTGAGTTAACTTGGAGAAGAGGGGATGTCTGTTACAAGCAAGGGGGATATCACAACACGCCAGGAGTCACAGGGGCAGCCAACCTTCACCTTGAAACAGGTGGCCAACTGAAATGACTCACTCACTTACTTCCCCTGGAGATGAGGACATGTCTCTTAATGTCAGGGCGGATAACATAACACACTACAAGTCAGAGTGAAAGCCATCCTCCAACTGGAACCTTAAGACCTACTGAAATGACATCACAAAGCGCTCAACTCTATTCCCATGGAGACAAAGGAATGTCTCTTACTGGCATGGCGGAACACATAACACACTAGACCAGAGGGGAAGCCAAGCTCCAGCTGGAATCTTGTGACGTACTACAATGACATCACAAAGCACTCACCTCAGTTCCCCTGGAGATGAGGGAATGTCTCTTCTGGCATGGGGGATAACATAACACACTGGCAAGCCAACCTCCACCTTGAAACAGGTGACCTACTGAAATGACATCACAAAGCGCTCACCAGAGTACAACTGGAGACGAGGGGATGTCTTTTACAAGCAGGGGGGATATCATAACACACCAGGAGTCACAGGGGAAGACAACCTCCACCTTGAAACAGATGACCAACTGAAATGACATCACAAAGCGCTCACCTGAGTTCCCCTGGAGTGGAGGGGATGTCTATTACAACAAGGGGGGATATCAAAACACACCAGGAGTCACAGGGGAAGCCAACCTCCACCTTGAAACAGGTGACCAACTGAAATGACATCACAAAGCGCTCACCTGAGTTCCCGTGGAGAGGAGGGGATGTCTGTTACAAGAAGGGGGGTTATCACAACACCCCAGGAGTCACAGCGGAAGCCAACCTCCACCATGAAACAGGTGACCAACTGAAATGACATCACAAAGCGCTCACCTGAGTTAACTTGGAGAAGAGGGGATGTCTGTTATAAGCAGGGGGGATATCACAACACACCAGGAGTCACAGCGGAAGCCAACCTCCACCATGAAACAGGTGACCAACTGAAATGACATCACAAAGCGCTCACCTGAGTTCCCCTGGAGAGCTGGGAAGTCTGTTACAAGCAGGGGGGATATCAGAAAGCGCTCAACTGAGTTCCCCTGGTGAGGAGGGGATGTCTGTTACAAACAGGGGGGATATCACAACACACCAGGAGTCACAGGGGAAGCCAACCTCAACCTTGAAACAGGTGACCAACTGAAATGACATCAAAAAGCGCTCACCTGAGTTCCCCTAGAGATGAGGGGATGTCTGTTAAAAGCAGGAGGGATATCACAACACCCCCGGATTCACAGGGGAAGACAATCTCAACCTTGAAACAGGTGACCAACTGAAATGACATCACAAAGCGCTCACCTGAGTTCCCCTAGAGAGCAGGGGACCTCTGTTATAAGCAGGGGGGATATCACAAAGCTCTCACCTCAGTTCCCCTGGTGAGGAGGGGATGTCTGTTACAAGCAGGGGGGATATCACAACACGCCAGGAGTCACAGGGGAAGCCAACCTCCACCAGGTGACCAACTGAAATGATATCACAAAGCGCTCACCTGAGTTCCCGTGGAGAGGAGGGGATGTCTGTTACAAGAAGGGGGGTTATCACAACACCCCAGGAGTAACAGCGGAAGCCAACCTCCACCATGAAACAGGTGACCAACTGAAATGACATCACAAAGCGCTCACCTGAGTTAACTTGGAGAAGAGGGGATGTCTGTTACAAGCAGGGGGGATATCAAAACACGCTAGGAGTCACAGGGGCAGCCAACCTTCACCTTGAAACAGGTGACCACCTGAAATGACTCACTCACTTACTTCCCCTGGAGATGAGGACATGTCTCTTAATGTCAGGGCGGATAACATAACACACTACAAGTCAGAGTGAAAGCCATCCTCCAACTAGAACCTTAAGACCTACTGAAATGACATCACAAAGCGCTCAACTCTATTCCCATGGAGACAAAGGAATGTCTCTTACTGGCATGGCGGAACACATAACACACGAGACCAGAGGGGAAGCCAAGCTCCAGCTGGAATCTTGTGACGTACTACAATGACATCACAAAGCACTCACCTCAGTTCCCCTGGAGATGAGGGAATGTCTCTTCTGGCATGGGGGATAACATAACACACTGGCAAGCCAACCTCCACCTTGAAACAGGTGACCTACTGAAATGACATCACAAAGCGCTCACCAGAGTACACCTGGAGACGAGGGGATGTCTGTTACAAGCAGGGGGGATATCATAACTCACCAGGAGTCACAGGGGAAGACAACCTCCACCTTGAAACAGATGACCAACTGAAATGACATCACAAAGCGCTCACCTGAGTTCCCCTGGAGTGGAGGGGATGTCTATTACAACAAGGGGGGATATCAAAACACACCAGGAGTCACAGGGGAAGCCAACCTCCAACTTGAAACAGGTGACCAACTGTAATGACATCACAAAGCGCTCACCTGAGTTCCCCTGGAGAGGAGGGGATGTCTGTTACAAGCAGGGGGGTTATCACAACAAACCAGGAGTCACAGCGGAGGCCATCCTCCACCATGAAACAGGTGACCAACTGAAATGACATCACAAAGCGCTCACCTGAGTTAACTTGGAGAAGAGGGGATGTCTGTTACAAGCAGGGGGGATATCACAACACACCAGGAGTCACAGGGGAAGCCAACCTCCACCTTGAAACTGGTGACCAACTGTAAAGACATCACAAAGCGCTCACCTGAATTCCCCTGGAGAGGTGGGGATGTCTGTTACAAGCAGGGGGGTTATCACAACACACCAGGAGTCACAGCGGAAGCCATCCTCCACCAAGAAACAGGTGACCAACTGAAATGACATCACAAAGCGCTCACCTGAGTTAACTTGGAGAAGAGGGGATGTCTGTTACAAGCAGGGGGGATATCACAACACCCCAGGAGTCACAGCGGAAGCCAACCTCCACCATGAAACAGGTGACCAACTGAAATGACATCACAAAGCGCTCACCTGAGTTAACTAGGAGAAGAGGGGATGTCTGTTACAAGCAGGGGGGATACCACAACACACCAGGAGTCACAGCGGAAGCCAACCTCCAACTTGAAACAGGTGACCAACTGAAATGACATCACAAAGCGCTCACCTGAGTTCCCCTGGAGAGCAGGGGAAGTCTTTTACAAGCAGGGGGGATATCAGAAAGCGCTCGACTGAGTTCCCCTGGTGAAGAGGGGATGTCTGTTACAAGCAGAGAGGATATCACAACACACCAGGAGTCACAGGGGAAGCCAACCTCCACCTTGAAACAGGTGACCAACTGAAATGACATCACAAAGCACTCACCTGAGTTCCCCTGGAGAGCAGGGGATGTCTGTTACAAGCAGAGAGGATATCACAACACACCAGGAGTCACAGGGGAAGCCAACCTCCACCTTGAAACAGGTGACCAACTGAAATGACATCACAAAGCGCTCACCTGAGTTCCCCTGGAGAGCAGGGGATGTCTGTTACAAGCAGGGGGGATATCACAACACACCAGGAGTCACAGGGGAAGCCAACCTCAACCTTGAAACAGGTGACCAACTGAAATGACATCAAAAAGCGCTCACCTGAGTTCCACTGGAGAGCAGGGGACCTCTGTTATAAGCAGGGGGGATATCACAAAGCGCTCACCTGAGTTCCCCTGGTGAGGAGGGGATGTCTGTTACAAGCAGGGGGGATATCACAACACGCCAGGAGTCACAGGGGAAGCCAACCTCCACCTTGAAACAGGTGACCAACTGAAATGACATCACAAAGCGCTCACCTGAGTTAACTTGGAGAAGAGGGGATGTCTGTTACAAGCAGGGGGGATATCACAACACCCCAGGAGTCACAGCGGAAGCCAACCTCCACTATGAAACAGGTGACCAACTGAAATGACATCACAAAGCGCTCACCTGAGTTAACTTGGAGAAGAGGGGATGTCTGTTACAAGCAGGGGGGATACCACAACACACCAGGAGTCACAGGGGAAGCCAACCTCCAACTTGAAACAGGTGTTCAACTGAAATGACATCACAAAGCGCTCACCTGAATTAACTTGGAGAAGAGGGGATGTCTGTTACAAGCAGGGGGGATATCACAAAGCGCTCACCTGAGTTAACTTGGAGAAGAGGGGATGTCTGTTACAAGCAAGGGGGATATCACAACACGCCAGGAGTCACAGGGGCAGCCAACCTTCACCTTGAAACAGGTGGCCAACTGAAATGACATCACAAAGCGCTCACCTGAGTTCCCCTAGAGATGAGGGGATGTCTGTTAAAAGCAGGGGGGATATCACAAAGCGCTCACCTGAGTTCCCCTGGTGAGGAGGGGATGTCTGTTACAAGCAGGGGGGATATCACAACACGCTAGGAGTCACAGGGGCAGCCAACCTTCACCTTGAAACAGGTGACCACCTGAAATGACTCACTCACTTACTTCCCCTGGAGATGAGGACATGTCTCTTAATGTCAGGGCGGATAACATAACACACTACAAGTCAGAGTGAAAGCCATCCTCCAACTAGAACCTTAAGACCTACTGAAATGACATCACAAAGCGCTCAACTCTATTCCCATGGAGACAAAGGAATGTCTCTTACTGGCATGGCGGAACACATAACACACGAGACCAGAGGGGAAGCCAAGCTCCAGCTGGAATCTTGTGACGTACTACAATGACATCACAAAGCACTCACCTCAGTTCCCCTGGAGATGAGGGAATGTCTCTTCTGGCATGGGGGATAACATAACACACTGGCAAGCCAACCTCCACCTTGAAACAGGTGACCTACTGAAATGACATCACAAAGCGCTCACCAGAGTACACCTGGAGACGAGGGGATGTCTTTTACAAGCAGGGGGGATATCATAACACACCAGGAGTCACAGGGGAAGACAACCTCCACCTTGAAACAGATGACCAACTGAAATGACATCACAAAGCGCTCACCTGAGTTCCCCTGGAGTGGAGGGGATGTCTATTACAACAAGGGGGGATATCAAAACACACCAGGAGTCACAGGGGAAGCCAACCTCCACCTTGAAACAGGTGACCAACTGAAATGACATCACAAAGCGCTCACCTGAGTTCCCGTGGAGAGGAGGGGATGTCTGTTACAAGAAGGGGGGTTATCACAACACCCCAGGAGTCACAGCGGAAGCCAACCTCCACCATGAAACAGGTGACCAACTGAAATGACATCACAAAGCGCTCACCTGAGTTAACTTGGAGAAGAGGGGATGTCTGTTACAAGCAGGGGGGATATCACAACACACCAGGAGTCACAGCGGAAGCCAACCTCCACCATGAAACAGGTGACCAACTGAAATGACATCACAAAGCGCTCACCTGAGTTCCCCTGGAGAGCTGGGAAGTCTGTTACAAGCAGGGGGGATATCAGAAAGCGCTCAACTGAGTTCCCCTGGTGAGGAGGGGATGTCTGTTACAAACAGGGGGGATATCACAACACACCAGGAGTCACAGGGGAAGCCAACCTCAACCTTGAAACAGGTGACCAACTGAAATGACATCAAAAAGCGCTCACCTGAGTTCCCCTAGAGATGAGGGGATGTCTGTTAAAAGCAGGAGGGATATCACAACACCCCCGGATTCACAGGGGAAGACAATCTCAACCTTGAAACAGGTGACCAACTGAAATGACATCACAAAGCGCTCACCTGAGTTCCCCTGGAGAGCAGGGGACCTCTGTTATAAGCAGGGGGGATATCACAAAGCTCTCACCTGAGTTCCCCTGGTGAGGAGGGGATGTCTGTTACAAGAAGGGGGGTTATCACAACACCCCAGGAGTCACAGCGGAAGCCAACCTCCACCATGAAACAGGTGACCAACTGAAATGACATCACAAAGCGCTCACCTGAGTTAACTTGGAGAAGAGGGGATGACTGTTACAAGCAAGGGGGATATCACAACACACCAGGAGTCACAGCGGAAGCCAACCTCCACCATGAAACAGGTGACCAACTGAAATGACATCACAAAGCGCTCACCTAAGTTAACTTGGAGAAGAGGGGATGTCTGTTACAAGCAGGGGGGATACCACAACACTCCAGGAGTCACAGGGGAAGCCAACCTCCAACTTGAAACAGGTGACCAACTGAAATGACATCACAAAGCGCTCACCTGAGTTCCCCTGGAGAGCAGGGGAAGTCTGTTACAAGCAGGGGGGATATCAGAAAGCGCTCAACTGAGTTCCCCTGGTGAAGAGGGGATGTCTGTTACAAGCAGGGGGGATATCACAACACACCAGGAGTCACAGGGGAAGCCAACCTCCACCTTGAAACAGGTGACCAACTGAAATGACATCACAAAGCGCTCACCTGAGTTCCCCTGGAGAGCAGGGGATGTCTGTTACAAGCAGGGGGGATATCACAACACACCAGGAGTCACAGGGGAAGCCAACCTCAACCTTGAAACAGGTGACCAACTGAAATGACATCAAAAAGCGCTCACCTGAGTTCCCCTAGAGATGAGGGGATGTCTGTTAAAAAGCAGGAGGGATATCACAACACTCCCGGATTCACAGGGGAAGACAATCTCAACCTTGAAACAGGTGACCAACTGAAATGACATCAAAAAGCGCTCACCTGATTTCCCCTGGAGAAGAGGGGATGTTTGTTACAAGCAGGGGGAATATCACAAAGCGCTCACCTGAGTTCCCCTAGAGTGGAGTGGATGTCTATTACAAGAAGGGGGGATATCAAAACACACCAGGAGTCAGAGGGGAAGCCAACCTAAAACTTGAAACAGGTGACCAAATGAAATGAAATCACAAAGCGCTCACCTGAGTTCCCCTGGAGAGCAGGGGATGTCTGTTACAAGCAGGGGGGATATCACAACACACCAGGAGTCACAGGGGAAGCCAACCTCAACCTTGAAACAGGTGACCAACTGAAATGACATCAAAAAGCGCTCACCTGAGTTCCCCTAGAGATGAGGGGATGTCTGTTAAAAAGCAGGAGGGATATCACAACACTCCCGGATTCACAGGGGAAGACAATCTCAACCTTGAAACAGGTGACCAACTGAAATGACATCAAAAAGCGCTCACCTGATTTCCCCTGGAGAAGAGGGGATGTTTGTTAAAAGCAGGGGGGATATCACAAAGCGCTCACCTGAGTTCCCCTGGTGAGGAGGGGATGTCTGTTACAAGCAGGGGGGATATCACAACACGCTAGGAGTCACAGGGGCAGCCAACCTTCACCTTGAAACAGGTGACCACCTGAAATGACTCACTCACTTACTTCCCCTGGAGATGAGGACATGTCTCTTAATGTCAGGGCGGATAACATAACACACTACAAGTCAGAGTGAAAGCCATCCTCCAACTAGAACCTTAAGACCTAGTGAAATGACATCACAAAGCGCTCAACTCTATTCCCATGGAGACAAAGGAATGTCTCTTACTGGCATGGCGGAACACATAACACACGAGACCAGAGGGGAAGCCAAGCTCCAGCTGGAATCTTGTGACGTACTACAATGACATCACAAAGCACTCACCTCAGTTCCCCTGGAGATGAGGGAATGTCTCTTCTGGCATGGGGGATAACATAACACACTGGCAAGCCAACCTCCACCTTGAAACAGGTGACCTACTGAAATGACATCACAAAGCGCTCACCAGAGTACACCTGGAGACGAGGGGATGTCTGTTACAAGCAGGGGGGATATCATAACACACCAGGAGTCACAGGGGAAGACAACCTCCACCTTGAAACAGATGACCAACTGAAATGACATCACAAAGCGCTCACCTGAGTTCCCCTGGAGTGGAGGGGATGTCTATTACAACAAGGGGGGATATCAAAACACACCAGGAGTCACAGGGGAAGCCAACCTCCACCTTGAAACAGGTGACCAACTGAAATGACATCACAAAGCGCTCACCTGAGTTCCCGTGGAGAGGAGGGGATGTCTGTTACAAGAAGGGGGGTTATCACAACACCCCAGGAGTCACAGCGGAAGCCAACCTCCACCATGAAACAGGTGACCAACTGAAATGACATCACAAAGCGCTCACCTGAGTTAACTTGGAGAAGAGGGGATGTCTGTTACAAGCAGGGGGGATATCACAACACACCAGGAGTCACAGCGGAAGCCAACCTCCACCATGAAACAGGTGACCAACTGAAATGACATCACAAAGCGCTCACCTGAGTTCCCCTGGAGAGCTGGGAAGTCTGTTACAAGCAGGGGGGATATCAGAAAGCGCTCAACTGAGTTCCCCTGGTGAGGAGGGGATGTCTGTTACAAACAGGGGGGATATCACAACACACCAGGAGTCACAGGGGAAGCCAACCTCAACCTTGAAACAGGTGACCAACTGAAATGACATCAAAAAGCGCTCACCTGAGTTCCCCTAGAGATGAGGGGATGTCTGTTAAAAGCAGGAGGGATATCACAACACCCCCGGATTCACAGGGGAAGACAATCTCAACCTTGAAACAGGTGACCAACTGAAATGACATCACAAAGCGCTCACCTGAGTTCCCCTGGAGAGCAGGGGACCTCTGTTATAAGCAGGGGGGATATCACAAAGCTCTCACCTGAGTTCCCCTGGTGAGGAGGGGATGTCTGTTACAAGCAGGGGGGATATCACAACACGCCAGGAGTCACAGGGGAAGCCAACCTCCACCTTGAAACAGGTGACCAACTGAAATGATATCACAAAGCGCTCACCTGAGTTCCCGTGGAGAGGAGGGGATGTCTGTTACAAGAAGGGGGGTTATCACAACACCCCAGGAGTCACAGCGGAAGCCAACCTCCACCATGAAACAGGTGACCAACTGAAATGACATCACAAAGCGCTCACCTGAGTTAACTTGGAGAAGAGGGGATGACTGTTACAAGCAAGGGGGATATCACAACACACCAGGAGTCACAGCGGAAGCCAACCTCCACCATGAAACAGGTGATCAACTGAAATGACATCACAAAGCGCTCACCTAAGTTAACTTGGAGAAGAGGGGATGTCTGTTACAAGCAGGGGGGATACCACAACACTCCAGGAGTCACAGGGGAAGCCAACCTCCAACTTGAAACAGGTGACCAACTGAAATGACATCACAAAGCACTCACCTGAGTTCCCCTGGAGAGCAGGGGAAGTCTGTTACAAGCAGGGGGGATATCAGAAAGCGCTCAACTGAGTTCCCCTGGTGAAGAGGGGATGTCTGTTACAAGCAGGGGGGATATCACAACACACCAGGAGTCACAGGGGAAGCCAACCTCCACCTTGAAACAGGTGACCAACTGAAATGACATCACAAAGCGCTCACCTGAGTTCCCCTGGAGAGCAGGGGATGTCTGTTACAAGCAGGGGGGATATCACAACACACCAGGAGTCACAGGGGAAGCCAACCTCAACCTTGAAACAGGTGACCAACTGAAATGACATCAAAAAGCGCTCACCTGAGTTCCCCTAGAGATGAGGGGATGTCTGTTAAAAAGCAGGAGGGATATCACAACACTCCCGGATTCACAGGGGAAGACAATCTCAACCTTGAAACAGGTGACCAACTGAAATGACATCAAAAAGCGCTCACCTGATTTCCCCTGGAGAAGAGGGGATGTTTGTTAAAAGCAGGGGGGATATCACAAAGCGCTCACCTGAGTTCCCCTGGTGAGGAGGGGATGTCTGTTACAAGCAGGGGGGATATCACAACACGCTAGGAGTCACAGGGGCAGCCAACCTTCACCTTGAAACAGGTGACCACCTGAAATGACTCACTCACTTACTTCCCCTGGAGATGAGGACATGTCTCTTAATGTCAGGGCGGATAACATAACACACTACAAGTCAGAGTGAAAGCCATCCTCCAACTAGAACCTTAAGACCTAGTGAAATGACATCACAAAGCGCTCAACTCTATTCCCATGGAGACAAAGGAATGTCTCTTACTGGCATGGCGGAACACATAACACACGAGACCAGAGGGGAAGCCAAGCTCCAGCTGGAATCTTGTGACGTACTACAATGACATCACAAAGCACTCACCTCAGTTCCCCTGGAGATGAGGGAATGTCTCTTCTGGCATGGGGGATAACATAACACACTGGCAAGCCAACCTCCACCTTGAAACAGGTGACCTACTGAAATGACATCACAAAGCGCTCACCAGAGTACACCTGGAGACGAGGGGATGTCTGTTACAAGCAGGGGGGATATCATAACACACCAGGAGTCACAGGGGAAGACAACCTCCACCTTGAAACAGATGACCAACTGAAATGACATCACAAAGCGCTCACCTGAGTTCCCCTGGAGTGGAGGGGATGTCTATTACAACAAGGGGGGATATCAAAACACACCAGGAGTCACAGGGGAAGCCAACCTCCACCTTGAAACAGGTGACCAACTGAAATGACATCACAAAGCGCTCACCTGAGTTCCCGTGGAGAGGAGGGGATGTCTGTTACAAGAAGGGGGGTTATCACAACACCCCAGGAGTCACAGCGGAAGCCAACCTCCACCATGAAACAGGTGACCAACTGAAATGACATCACAAAGCGCTCACCTGAGTTAACTTGGAGAAGAGGGGATGTCTGTTACAAGCAGGGGGGATATCACAACACACCAGGAGTCACAGCGGAAGCCAACCTCCACCATGAAACAGGTGACCAACTGAAATGACATCACAAAGCGCTCACCTGAGTTCCCCTGGAGAGCTGGGAAGTCTGTTACAAGCAGGGGGGATATCAGAAAGCGCTCAACTGAGTTCCCCTGGTGAGGAGGGGATGTCTGTTAAAAGCAGGAGGGATATCACAACACCCCCGGATTCACAGGGGAAGACAATCTCAACCTTGAAACAGGTGACCAACTGAAATGACATCACAAAGCGCTCACCTGAGTTCCCCTGGAGAGCAGGGGACCTCTGTTATAAGCAGGGGGGATATCACAAAGCTCTCACCTGAGTTCCCCTGGTGAGGAGGGGATGTCTGTTACAAGCAGGGGGGATATCACAACACGCCAGGAGTCACAGGGGAAGCCAACCTCCACCTTGAAACAGGTGACCAACTGAAATGATATCACAAAGCGCTCACCTGAGTTCCCGTGGAGAGGAGGGGATGTCTGTTACAAGAAGGGGGGTTATCACAACACCCCAGGAGTCACAGCGGAAGCCAACCTCCACCATGAAACAGGTGACCAACAGAAATGACATCACAAAGCGCTCACCTGAGTTAACTTGGAGAAGAGGGGATGACTGTTACAAGCAAGGGGGATATCACAACACACCAGGAGTCACAGCGGAAGCCAACCTCCACCATGAAACAGGTGACCAACTGAAATGACATCACAAAGCGCTCACCTAAGTTAACTTGGAGAAGAGGGGATGTCTGTTACAAGCAGGGGGGATACCACAACACTCCAGGAGTCACAGGGGAAGCCAACCTCCAACTTGAAACAGGTGACCAACTGAAATGACATCACAAAGCACTCACCTGAGTTCCCCTGGAGAGCAGGGGAAGTCTGTTACAAGCAGGGGGGATATCAGAAAGCGCTCAACTGAGTTCCCCTGGTGAAGAGGGGATGTCTGTTACAAGCAGGGGGGATATCACAACACACCAGGAGTCACAGGGGAAGCCAACCTCCACCTTGAAACAGGTGACCAACTGAAATGACATCACAAAGCGCTCACCTGAGTTCCCCTGGAGAGCAGGGGATGTCTGTTACAAGCAGGGGGGATATCAGAACACACCAGGAGTCACAGGGGAAGCCAACCTCAACCTTGAAACAGGTGACCAACTGAAATGACATCAAAAAGCGCTCACCTGAGTTCCCCTAGAGATGAGGGGATGTCTGTTAAAAAGCAGGAGGGATATCACAACACTCCCGGATTCACAGGGGAAGACAATCTCAACCTTGAAACAGGTGACCAACTGAAATGACATCAAAAAGCGCTCACCTGATTTCCCCTGGAGAAGAGGGGATGTTTGTTAAAAGCAGGGGGGATATCACAAAGCGCTCACCTGAGTTCCCCTGGTGAGGAGGGGATGTCTGTTACAAGCAGGGGGGATATCACAACACCCCCGGATTCACAGGGGAAGCCAACCTCAACCTTGAAACAGGTGACCAACTGAAATGACATCAAAAAGCGCTCACCTGAGTTCCCCTAGAGATGAGGGGATGTCTGTTAAAAAGCAGGAGGGATATCACAACACTCCCGGATTCACAGGGGAAGACAATCTCAACCTTGAAACAGGTGACCAACTGAAATGACATCAAAAAGCGCTCACCTGATTTCCCCTGGAGAAGAGGGGATGTTTGTTAAAAGCAGGGGGGATATCACAAAGCGCTCACCTGAGTTCCCCTGGTGAGGAGGGGATGTCTGTTAAAAGCAGGAGGGATATCACAACACCCCCGGATTCACAGGGGAAGACAATCTCAACCTTGAAACAGGTGACCAACTGAAATGACATCACAAAGCGCTCACCTGAGTTCCCCTGGAGAGCAGGGGACCTCTGTTATAAGCAGGGGGGATATCACAAAGCTCTCACCTGAGTTCCCCTGGTGAGGAGGGGATGTCTGTTACAAGCAGGGGGGATATCACAACACGCCAGGAGTCACAGGGGAAGCCAACCTCCACCTTGAAACAGGTGACCAACTGAAATGATATCACAAAGCGCTCACCTAAGTTAACTTGGAGAAGAGGGGATGTCTGTTACAAGCAGGGGGGATACCACAACACTCCAGGAGTCACAGGGGAAGCCAACCTCCAACTTGAAACAGGTGACCAACTGAAATGACATCACAAAGCACTCACCTGAGTTCCCCTGGAGAGCAGGGGAAGTCTGTTACAAGCAGGGGGGATATCAGAAAGCGCTCAACTGAGTTCCCCTGGTGAAGAGGGGATGTCTGTTACAAGCAGGGGGGATATCACAACACACCAGGAGTCACAGGGGAAGCCAACCTCCACCTTGAAACAGGTGACCAACTGAAATGACATCACAAAGCGCTCACCTGAGTTCCCCTGGAGAGCAGGGGATGTCTGTTACAAGCAGGGGGGATATCAGAACACACCAGGAGTCACAGGGGAAGCCAACCTCAACCTTGAAACAGGTGACCAACTGAAATGACATCAAAAAGCGCTCACCTGAGTTCCCCTAGAGATGAGGGGATGTCTGTTAAAAAGCAGGAGGGATATCACAACACTCCCGGATTCACAGGGGAAGACAATCTCAACCTTGAAACAGGTGACCAACTGAAATGACATCAAAAAGCGCTCACCTGATTTCCCCTGGAGAAGAGGGGATGTTTGTTAAAAGCAGGGGGGATATCACAAAGCGCTCACCTGAGTTCCCCTGGTGAGGAGGGGATGTCTGTTACAAGCAGGGGGGATATCACAACACCCCCGGATTCACAGGGGAAGCCAACCTCAACCTTGAAACAGGTGACCAACTGAAATGACATCAAAAAGCGCTCACCTGAGTTCCCCTAGAGATGAGGGGATGTCTGTTAAAAAGCAGGAGGGATATCACAACACTCCCGGATTCACAGGGGAAGACAATCTCAACCTTGAAACAGGTGACCAACTGAAATGACATCAAAAAGCGCTCACCTGATTTCCCCTGGAGAAGAGGGGATGTTTGTTAAAAGCAGGGGGGATATCACAAAGCGCTCACCTGAGTTCCCCTGGTGAGGAGGGGATGTCTGTTAAAAGCAGGAGGGATATCACAACACCCCCGGATTCACAGGGGAAGACAATCTCAACCTTGAAACAGGTGACCAACTGAAATGACATCACAAAGCGCTCACCTGAGTTCCCCTGGAGAGCAGGGGACCTCTGTTATAAGCAGGGGGGATATCACAAAGCTCTCACCTGAGTTCCCCTGGTGAGGAGGGGATGTCTGTTACAAGCAGGGGGGATATCACAACACGCCAGGAGTCACAGGGGAAGCCAACCTCCACCTTGAAACAGGTGACCAACTGAAATGATATCACAAAGCGCTCACCTGAGTTCCCGTGGAGAGGAGGGGATGTCTGTTACAAGAAGGGGGGTTATCACAACACCCCAGGAGTCACAGCGGAAGCCAACCTCCACCATGAAACAGGTGACCAACTGAAATGACATCACAAAGCGCTCACCTGAGTTAACTTGGAGAAGAGGGGATGACTGTTACAAGCAAGGGGGATATCACAACACACCAGGAGTCACAGCGGAAGCCAACCTCCACCATGAAACAGGTGACCAACTGAAATGACATCACAAAGCGCTCACCTAAGTTAACTTGGAGAAGAGGGGATGTCTGTTACAAGCAGGGGGGATACCACAATACTCCAGGAGTCACAGGGGAAGCCAACCTCCAACTTGAAACAGGTGACCAACTGAAATGACATCACAAAGCACTCACCTGAGTTCCCCTGGAGAGCAGGGGAAGTCTGTTACAAGCAGGGGGGATATCAGAAAGCGCTCAACTGAGTTCCCCTGGTGAAGAGGGGATGTCTGTTACAAGCAGGGGGGATATCACAACACACCAGGAGTCACAGGGGAAGCCAACCTCCACCTTGAAACAGGTGACCAACTGAAATGACATCACAAAGCGCTCACCTGAGTTCCCCTGGAGAGCAGGGGATGTCTGTTACAAGCAGGGGGGATATCACAACACACCAGGAGTCACAGGGGAAGCCAACCTCAACCTTGAAACAGGTGACCAACTGAAATGACATCAAAAAGCGCTCACCTGAGTTCCCCTAGAGATGAGGGGATGTCTGTTAAAAAGCAGGAGGGATATCACAACACTCCCGGATTCACAGGGGAAGACAATCTCAACCTTGAAACAGGTGACCAACTGAAATGACATCAAAAAGCGCTCACCTGATTTCCCCTGGAGAAGAGGGGATGTTTGTTAAAAGCAGGGGGGATATCACAAAGCGCTCACCTGAGTTCCCCTGGTGAGGAGGGGATGTCTGTTACAAGCAGGGGGGATATCACAACACGCTAGGAGTCACAGGGGCAGCCAACCTTCACCTTGAAACAGGTGACCACCTGAAATGACTCACTCACTTACTTCCCCTGGAGATGAGGACATGTCTCTTAATGTCAGGGCGGATAACATAACACACTACAAGTCAGAGTGAAAGCCATCCTCCAACTAGAACCTTAAGACCTAGTGAAATGACATCACAAAGCGCTCAACTCTATTCCCATGGAGACAAAGGAATGTCTCTTACTGGCATGGCGGAACACATAACACACGAGACCAGAGGGGAAGCCAAGCTCCAGCTGGAATCTTGTGACGTACTACAATGACATCACAAAGCACTCACCTCAGTTCCCCTGGAGATGAGGGAATGTCTCTTCTGGCATGGGGGATAACATAACACACTGGCAAGCCAACCTCCACCTTGAAACAGGTGACCTACTGAAATGACATCACAAAGCGCTCACCAGAGTACACCTGGAGACGAGGGGATGTCTGTTACAAGCAGGGGGGATATCATAACACACCAGGAGTCACAGGGGAAGACAACCTCCACCTTGAAACAGATGACCAACTGAAATGACATCACAAAGCGCTCACCTGAGTTCCCCTGGAGTGGAGGGGATGTCTATTACAACAAGGGGGGATATCAAAACACACCAGGAGTCACAGGGGAAGCCAACCTCCACCTTGAAACAGGTGACCAACTGAAATGACATCACAAAGCGCTCACCTGAGTTCCCGTGGAGAGGAGGGGATGTCTGTTACAAGAAGGGGGGTTATCACAACACCCCAGGAGTCACAGCGGAAGCCAACCTCCACCATGAAACAGGTGACCAACTGAAATGACATCACAAAGCGCTCACCTGAGTTAACTTGGAGAAGAGGGGATGTCTGTTACAAGCAGGGGGGATATCACAACACACCAGGAGTCACAGCGGAAGCCAACCTCCACCATGAAACAGGTGACCAACTGAAATGACATCACAAAGCGCTCACCTGAGTTCCCCTGGAGAGCTGGGAAGTCTGTTACAAGCAGGGGGGATATCAGAAAGCACTCAACTGAGTTCCCCTGGTGAGGAGGGGATGTCTGTTACAAACAGGGGGGATATCACAACACACCAGGAGTCACAGGGGAAGCCAACCTCAACCTTGAAACAGGTGACCAACTGAAATGACATCAAAAAGCGCTCACCTGAGTTCCCCTAGAGATGAGGGGATGTCTGTTAAAAGCAGGAGGGATATCACAACACCCCCGGATTCACAGGGGAAGACAATCTCAACCTTGAAACAGGTGACCAACTGAAATGACATCACAAAGCGCTCACCTGAGTTCCCCTGGAGAGCAGGGGACCTCTGTTATAAGCAGGGGGGATATCACAAAGCTCTCACCTGAGTTCCCCTGGTGAGGAGGGGATGTCTGTTACAAGCAGGGGGGATATCACAACACGCCAGGAGTCACAGGGGAAGCCAACCTCCACCTTGAAACAGGTGACCAACTGAAATGATATCACAAAGCGCTCACCTGAGTTCCCGTGGAGAGGAGGGGATGTCTGTTACAAGAAGGGGGGTTATCACAACACCCCAGGAGTCACAGCGGAAGCCAACCTCCACCATGAAACAGGTGACCAACTGAAATGACATCACAAAGCGCTCACCTGAGTTAACTTGGAGAAGAGGGGATGACTGTTACAAGCAAGGGGGATATCACAACACACCAGGAGTCACAGCGGAAGCCAACCTCCACCATGAAACAGGTGACCAACTGAAATGACATCACAAAGCGCTCACCTAAGTTAACTTGGAGAAGAGGGGATGTCTGTTACAAGCAGGGGGGATACCACAACACTCCAGGAGTCACAGGGGAAGCCAACCTCCAACTTGAAACAGGTGACCAACTGAAATGACATCACAAAGCACTCACCTGAGTTCCCCTGGAGAGCAGGGGAAGTCTGTTACAAGCAGGGGGGATATCAGAAAGCGCTCAACTGAGTTCCCCTGGTGAAGAGGGGATGTCTGTTACAAGCAGGGGGGATATCACAACACACCAGGAGTCACAGGGGAAGCCAACCTCCACCTTGAAACAGGTGACCAACTGAAATGACATCACAAAGCGCTCACCTGAGTTCCCCTGGAGAGCAGGGGATGTCTGTTACAAGCAGGGGGGATATCACAACACACCAGGAGTCACAGGGGAAGCCAACCTCAACCTTGAAACAGGTGACCAACTGAAATGACATCAAAAAGCGCTCACCTGAGTTCCCCTAGAGATGAGGGGATGTCTGTTAAAAAGCAGGAGGGATATCACAACACTCCCGGATTCACAGGGGAAGACAATCTCAACCTTGAAACAGGTGACCAACTGAAATGACATCAAAAAGCGCTCACCTGATTTCCCCTGGAGAAGAGGGGATGTTTGTTACAAGCAGGGGGAATATCACAAAGCGCTCACCTGAGTTCCCCTAGAGTGGAGTGGATGTCTATTACAAGAAGGGGGGATATCAAAACACACCAGGAGTCAGAGGGGAAGCCAACCTAAAACTTGAAACAGGTGACCAAATGAAATGAAATCACAAAGCGCTCACCTGAGTTCCCCTAGAGATGAGGGGATGTCTGTTACAAGCAGGGGGGATATCACAAAGCGCTCACCTGAGTTAACTTGGAGAAGAGGGGATGTCTGTTACAAGCAAGGGGGATATCACAACACGCCAGGAGTCACAGGGGCAGCCAACCTTCACCTTGAAACAGGTGGCCAACTGAAATGACATCACAAAGCGCTCACCTGAGTCCCCCTAGAGATGAGGGGATGTCTGTTAAAAGCAGGGGGGATATCACAAAGCGCTCACCTGAGTTCCCCTGGTGAGGAGGGGATGTCTGTTACAAGCAGGGGGGATATCACAACACGCTAGGAGTCACAGGGGCAGCCAACCTTCACCTTGAAACAGGTGACCACCTGAAATGACTCACTCACTTACTTCCCCTGGAGATGAGGACATGTCTCTTAATGTCAGGGCGGATAACATAACACACTACAAGTCAGAGTGAAAGCCATCCTCCAACTAGAACATTAAGACCTACTGAAATGACATCACAAAGCGCTCAACTCTATTCCCATGGAGACAAAGGAATGTCTCTTACTGGCATGGCGGAACACATAACACACGAGACCAGAGGGGAAGCCAAGCTCCAGCTGGAATCTTGTGACGTACTACAATGACATCACAAAGCACTCACCTCAGTTCCCCTGGAGATTAGGGAATGTCTCTTCTGGCATGGGGGATAACATAACACACTGGCAAGCCAACCTCCACCTTGAAACAGGTGACCTACTGAAATGACATCACAAAGCGCTCACCAGAGTACACCTGGAGACGAGGGGATGTCTTTTACAAGCAGGGGGGATATCATAACACACCAGGAGTCACAGGGGAAGACAACCTCCACCTTGAAACAGATGGCCAACTGAAATGACATCACAAAGCGCTCACCTGAGTTCCCCTGGAGTGGAGGGGATGTCTATTACAACAAGGGGGGATATCAAAACACACCAGGAGTCACAGGGGAAGCCAACCTCCACCTTGAAACAGGTGACCAACTGAAATGACATCACAAAGCGCTCACCTGAGTTAACTTGGAGAAGAGGGGATGTCTGTTACAAGCAGGGGGATATCACAACACACCAGGAGTCACAGCGGAAGCCAACCTCCACCATGAAACAGGTGACGAACTGAAATGACATCACAAAGCGCTCACCTGAGTTCCCCTGGAGAGCTGGGAAGTCTGTTACAAGCAGGGGGGATATCAGAAAGCGCTCAACTGAGTTCCCCTGGTGAGGAGGGGATGTCTGTTACAAACAGGGGGGATATCACAACACACCAGGAGTCACAGGGGATGCCAACCTCAACCTTGAAACAGGTGACCAACTGAAATGACATCAAAAAGCGCTCACCTGAGTTCCCCTAGAGATGAGGGGATGTCTGTTAAAAGCAGGAGGGATATCACAACACCCCCGGATTCACAGGGGAAGACAATCTCAACCTTGAAACAGGTGACCAACTGAAATGACATCACAAAGCGCTCACCTGAGTTCCCCTGGAGAGCAGGGGACCTCTGTTATAAGCAGGGGGGATATCACAAAGCTCTCACCTGAGTTCCCCTGGTGAGGAGGGGATGTCTGTTACAAGCAGGGGGGATATCAAAACACGCCAGGAGTCACAGGGGAAGCCAACCTCCACCTTGAAACAGGTGACCAACTGAAATGATATCACAAAGCGCTCACCTGAGTTCCCGTGGAGAGGAGGGGATGTCTGTTACAAGAAGGGGGGTTATCACAACACCCCAGGAGTCACAGCGGAAGCCAACCTCCACCATGAAACAGGTGACCAACTGAAATGACATCACAAAGCGCTCACCTGAGTTAACTTGGAGAAGAGGGGATGACTGTTACAAGCAAGGGGGATATCACAACACACCAGGAGTCACAGCGGAAGCCAACCTCCACCATGAAACAGGTGACCAACTGAAATGACATCACAAAGCGCTCACCTGAGTTAACTTGGAGAAGAGGGGATGTCTGTTACAAGCAGGGGGGATATCACAACACGCTAGGAGTCACAGGGGCAGCCAACCTTCACCTTGAAACAGGTGACCACCTGAAATGACTCACTCACTTACTTCCCCTGGAGATGAGGACATGTGTCTTAATGTCAGGGCGGATAACATAACACACTACAAGTCAGAGTGAAAGCCATCCTCCAACTAGAACCTTAAGACCTAGTGAAATGACATCACAAAGCGCTCAACTCTATTCCCATGGAGACAAAGGAATGTCTCTTACTGGCATGGCGGAACACATAACACACGAGACCAGAGGGGAAGCCAAGCTCCAGCTGGAATCTTGTGACGTACTACAATGACATCACAAAGCACTCACCTCAGTTCCCCTGGAGATGAGGGAATGTCTCTTCTGGCATGGGGGATAACATAACACACTGGCAAGCCAACCTCCACCTTGAAACAGGTGACCTACTGAAATGACATCACAAAGCGCTCACCAGAGTACACCTGGAGACGAGGGGATGTCTGTTACAAGCAGGGGGGATATCATAACACACCAGGAGTCACAGGGGAAGACAACCTCCACCTTGAAACAGATGACCAACTGAAATGACATCACAAAGCGCTCACCTGAGTTCCCCTGGAGTGGAGGGGATGTCTATTACAACAAGGGGGGATATCAAAACACACCAGGAGTCACAGGGGAAGCCAACCTCCACCTTGAAACAGGTGACCAACTGAAATGACATCACAAAGCGCTCACCTGAGTTCCCCTAGAGATGAGGGGATGTCTGTTAAAAGCAGGAGGGATATCACAACACCCCCGGATTCACAGGGGAAGACAATCTCAACCTTGAAACAGGTGACCAACTGAAATGACATCACAAAGCGCTCACCTGAGTTCCCCTGGAGAGCAGGGGACCTCTGTTATAAGCAGGGGGGATATCACAAAGCTCTCACCTGAGTTCCCCTGGTGAGGAGGGGATGTCTGTTACAAGAAGGGGGGTTATCACAACACCCCAGGAGTCACAGCGGAAGCCAACCTCCACCTTGAAACAGGTGACCAACAGAAATGACATCACAAAGCGCTCACCTGAGTTCCCCTGGAGAGCAGGGGATGTCTGTTACAAGCAGGGGGGATATCACAACACACCAGGAGTCACAGGGGAAGCCAACCTCAACCTTGAAACAGGTGACCAACTGAAATGACATCAAAAAGCGCTCACCTGAGTTCCCCTAGAGATGAGGGGATGTCTGTTAAAAAGCAGGAGGGATATCACAACACTCCCGGATTCACAGGGGAAGACAATCTCAACCTTGAAACAGGTGACCAACTGAAATGACATCACAAAGCGCTCACCTGAGTTCCCCTGGAGAGGAGGGGATGTCTGTTACAAGCAGGGGGAATATCACAAAGCGCTCACCTGAGTTCCCCTGGAGTGGAGTGGATGTCTATTACAAGAAGGGGGGATATCAAAACACACCAGGAGTCAGAGGGGAAGCCAACCTAAAACTTGAAACAGGTGACCAAATGAAATGAAATCACAAAGCGCTCACCTGAGTTCCCCTAGAGATGAGGGGATGTCTGTTACAAGCAGGGGGGATATCACAACACACCAGGAGTCACAGGGGAAGCCAACCTCAACCTTGAAACAGGTGACCAACTGAAATGACATCAAAAAGCGCTCACCTGAGTTCCCCTAGAGATGAGGGGATGTCTGTTAAAAAGCAGGAGGGATATCACAACACTCCCGGATTCACAGGGGAAGACAATCTCAACCTTGAAACAGGTGACCAACTGAAATGACATCACAAAGCGCTCACCTGAGTTCCCCTGGAGAGGAGGGGATGTCTGTTACAAGCAGGGGGAATATCACAAAGCGCTCACCTGAGTTCCCCTGGAGTGGAGTGGATGTCTATTACAAGAAGGGGGGATATCAAAACACACCAGGAGTCAGAGGGGAAGCCAACCTAAAACTTGAAACAGGTGACCAAATGAAATGAAATCACAAAGCGCTCACCTGAGTTCCACTAGAGATGAGGGGATGTCTGTTACAAGCAGGGGGGATATCACAAAGCGCTCACCTGAGTTAACTTGGAGAAGAGGGGATGTCTGTTACAAGCAAGGGGGATATCACAACACGCCAGGAGTCACAGGGGCAGCCAACCTCCACCTTGAAACAGGTGACCAACTGAAATGACATCACAAAGCGCTCACCTGAGTTCCCGTGGAGAGGAGGGGATGTCTGTTACAAGAAGGGGGGTTATCACAACACCCCAGGAGTCACAGCGGAAGCCAACCTCCACCATGAAACAGGTGACCAACTGAAATGACATCACAAAGCGCTCACCTGAGTTCCCCTAGAGATGAGGGGATGTCTGTTAAAAGCAGGAGGGATATCACAACACTCCCGGATTCACAGGGGAAGACAATCTCAACCTTGAAACAGATGACCAACTGAAATGACATCACAAAGCGCTCACCTGAGTTCCCCTGGAGTGGAGGGGATGTCTATTACAACAAGGGGGGATATCAAAACACACCAGGAGTCACAGGGGAAGCCAACCTCCACCTTGAAACAGGTGACCAACTGAAATGACATCACAAAGCGCTCACCTGAGTTCCCGTGGAGAGGAGGGGATGTCTGTTACAAGAAGGGGGGTTATCACAACACCCCAGGAGTCACAGCGGAAGCCAACCTCCACCATGAAACAGGTGACCAACTGAAATGACATCACAAAGCGCTCACCTGAGTTCCCCTAGAGATGAGGGGATGTCTGTTAAAAGCAGGAGACATATCACAACACTCCCGGATTCACAGGGGAAGACAATCTCAACCTTGAAACAGGTGACCAACTGAAATGACATCACAAAGCGCTCACCTGAGTTCCCCTGGAGAGCTGGGAAGTCTGTTACAAGCAGGGGGGATATCAGAAAGCGCTCAACTGAGTTCCCCTGGTGAGGAGGGGATGTCTGTTACAAACAGGGGGGATATCACAACACACCAGGAGTCACAGGGGAAGCCAACCTCAACC
Organism: Paroedura picta; assembly: GCF_049243985.1. Lineage (NCBI taxonomy): Eukaryota > Metazoa > Chordata > Lepidosauria > Squamata > Gekkonidae > Paroedura > Paroedura picta. The sequence continues at coordinate 8,320,460 of NC_135378.1, forward strand.
TTGAAACAGGTGACCAACTGAAATGACATCAAAAAGCGCTCACCTGAGTTCCCCTGGAGAGCTGGGAAGTCTGTTACAAGCAGGGGGGATATCAGAAAGCGCTCAACTGAGTTCCCCTGGTGAGGAGGGGATGTCTGTTACAAGCAGGGGGGATATCACAACACGCCAGGAGTCACAGGGGAAGCCAACCTCCACCTTGAAACAGGTGACCAACTGAAATGATATCACAAAGCGCTCACCTGAGTTCCCGTGGAGAGGAGGGGATGTCTGTTACATGAAGGGGGGTTATCACAACACCCCAGGAGTCACAGCGGAAGCCAACCTCCACCATGAAACAGGTGACCAACTGAAATGTCATCACAAAGCGCTCACCTGAGTTAACTTGGAGAAGAGGGGATGACTGTTACAAGCAAGGGGGATATCACAACACACCAGGAGTCACAGCGGAAGCCAACCTCCACCATGAAACAGGTGACCAACTGAAATGACATCACAAAGCGCTCACCTGAGTTAACTTGGAGAAGAGGGGATGTCTGTTACAAGCAGGGGGGATACCACAACACTCCAGGAGTCACAGGGGAAGCCAACCTCCACCTTGAAACAGGTGACCAACTGTAATGACATCACAAAGCGCTCACCTGAGTTCCGCTGGAGAGGAGGGGATGTCTCTTACAAGCAGGGGGGTTATCACAACACACCAGGAGTCACAGCGGAAGCCATCCTCCACCATGAAACAGGTGACCAACTGAAATGACATCACAAAGCGCTCACCTAGGTTCCCCTAGAGATGAGGGAATGTCTCTTCTGGCATGGGGGATAAAATAACACACTGGCAAGCCAACCTCCACCTTGAAACAGGTGACCAACTGAAATGACATCACAAAGCGCTCACCTGAGTTCCCCTAGAGAGCAGGGGATGTCTGTTACAAGCAGGGGGGATATCACAACACACCAGGAGTCACAGGGGAAGCCAACCTCAACCTTGAAACAGATGACCAACTGAAATGACATCAAAAAGCGCTCACCTGAGTTCCCCTAGAGATGAGGGGATGTCTGGTAAAAGCAGGAGGGATATCACAATACGCCCGGATTCACAGGGGAAGACAATCTCAACCTTGAAACAGGTGACCAACTGAAATGACATCACAAAGCGCTCACCTGAGTTCCCCTGGAGAGCAGGGGACCTCTGTTATAAGCAGGGGGGATATCACAACACGCCAGGAGTCACAGGGGAAGCCAACCTCCACCTTGAAACAGGTGACCAACTGAAATGACATCACAAAGCGCTCACTTGAGTTCCCGTGGAGAGGACGGGATGTCTGTTACAAGAACGGGGGTTATCACAACACACCAGGAGTCACAGCGGAAGCCAACCTCCACCATGAAACAGGTGACCAACTGAAATGACATCACAAAGCGCTCACCTGAGTTCCCCTGGAGAGCAGGGGAAGTCTGTTACAAGCAGGGGGGATATCAGAAAGCGCTCAACTGAGTTCCCCTGGTGAAGAGGGGATGTCTGTTACAAGCAGGGGGGATATCACAACACACCAGGAGTCACAGGGGAAGCCAACCTCCACATTGAAACAGGTGACCTACTGAAATGACATCACAAAGCGCTCACCTGAGTTCCCCTGGAGAGCAGGGGATGTCTGTTACAAGCAGGGGGGATATCACAACACACCAGGAGTCACAGGGGAAGCCAACCTCAACCTTGAAACAGGTGACCAACTGAAATGACATCAAAAAGCGCTCACCTGAGTTCCCCTAGAGATGAGCGGATGTCTGTTAAAAGCAGGAGGGATATCACAACACGCCCGGATTCACAGGGGAAGACAATCTCAACCTTGAAACAGGTGACCACCTGAAATGACATCACAAAGTGCTCACCTGAGTTCCCCTGGAGAGCAGGGGATGTCTGTTACAAGTAGGGGGGTTATCACAACACCTCAGGAGTCACAGCGGAAGCCAACCTCCACCATGAAACAGGTGACCAACTGAAATGACATCACAAAGCGCTCACCTGAGTTAACTTGGAGAAGAGGGGATGTCTGTTACAAGCAGGGGGGATATCACAACAAACCAGGAATCACAGCGGAAGCCAACCTCCACCATGAAACAGGTGACCAACTGAAATGACATCACAAAGCGCTCACCTGAGTTCCCCTGGAGAGCAGGGGAAGTCTGTTACAAGCAGGGGGGATATCACAAAGCGCTCACCTGAGTTCCGCTGGAGAGGAGGGGATGTCTCTTACAAGCAGGGGGGTTATCACAACACACCAGGAGTCACAGCGGAAGCCATCCTCCACCATGAAACAGGTGACCAACTGAAATGACATCACAAAGCGCTCACCTAGGTTCCCCTAGAGATGAGGGAATGTCTCTTCTGGCATGGGGGATAACATAACACACTGGCAAGCCAACCTCCACCTTGAAACAAGTGACCAACTGAAATGACATCACAAAGCGCTCACCTGAGTCCCCCTGGAGAGCAGGGGATGTCTGTTACAAGCAGGGGGGATATCACAACACACCAGGAGTCACAGGGGAAGCCAACCTCAACCTTGAAACAGGTGACCAACTGAAATGACATCAAAAAGCGCTCACCTGAGTTCCCCTAGAGATGAGCGGATGTCTGTTAAAAGCAGGAGGGATATCACAACACGCCCGGATTCACAGGGGAAGACAATCTCAACCTTGAAACAGGTGACCACCTGAAATGACATCACAAAGTGCTCACCTGAGTTCCCCTGGAGAGCAGGGGATGTCTGTTACAAGTAGGGGGGTTATCACAACACCTCAGGAGTCACAGCGGAAGCCAACCTCCACCATGAAACAGGTGACCAACTGAAATGACATCACAAAGCGCTCACCTGAGTTAACTTGGAGAAGAGGGGATGTCTGTTACAAGCAGGGGGGATATCACAACACACCAGGAATCACAGCGGAAGCCAACCTCCACCATGAAACAGGTGACCAACTGAAATGACATCACAAAGCGCTCACCTGAGTTCCCCTGGAGAGCAGGGGAAGTCTGTTACAAGCAGGGGGGATATCACAAAGCGCTCACCTGAGTTCCGCTGGAGAGGAGGGGATGTCTCTTACAAGCAGGGGGGTTATCACAACACACCAGGAGTCACAGCGGAAGCCATCCTCCACCATGAAACAGGTGACCAACTGAAATGACATCACAAAGCGCTCACCTAGGTTCCCCTAGAGATGAGGGAATGTCTCTTCTGGCATGGGGGATAACATAACACACTGGCAAGCCAACCTCCACCTTGAAACAAGTGACCAACTGAAATGACATCACAAAGCGCTCACCTGAGTCCCCCTGGAGAGCAGGGGATGTCTGTTACAAGCAGGGGGGATATCACAACACACCAGGAGTCACAGGGGAAGCCAACCTCAACCTTGAAACAGATGACCAACTGAAATGACATCAAAAAGCGCTCACCTGAGTTCCCTTAGAGATGGGGGGATGTCTGGTAAAAGCAGGAGGGATATCACAATACGCCCGGATTCACAGGGGAAGACAATCTCAACCTTGAAACAGGTGACCAACTGAAATGACATCACAAAGCGCTCACCTGAGTTCCCCTGGAGAGCAGGGGACCTCTGTTATAAGCAGGGGGGATATCACAACACGCCAGGAGTCACAGGGGAAGCCAACCTCCACCTTGAAACAGGTGACCAACTGAAATGACATCACAAAGCGCTCACTTGAGTTCCCGTGGAGAGGACGGGATGCCTGTTACAAGAAGGGGGGTTATCACAACACACCAGGAGTCACAGCGGAAGCCAACCTCCACCATGAAACAGGTGACCAACTGAAATGACATCACAAAGCGCTCACCTGAATTAACTTGGAGAAGAGGGGATGTCTGTTACAAGCAGGGGGGATATCACAACACACAAGGAGTCACAGGGGAAGCCAACCTAAAACTTGAAACAGGTGACCAAATGAAATGAAATCACAAAGCGCTCACCTGAGTTCCCCTAGAGATGAGGGGATGTCTGTTACAAGCAGGGGGGATATCACAAAGCGCTCACCTGAGTTAACTTGGAGAAGAGGGGATGTCTGTTACAAGCAGGGGGGATATCACAACACGCCAGGAGTCACAGGGGCAGCCAACCTTCACCTTGAAACAGGTGACCAACTGAAATGACATCACAAAGCGCTCACCTGAGTTCCCCTAGAGATGAGGGGATGTCTGTTAAAAGCAGGGGGGATATCACAAAGCGCTCACCTGAGTTCCCCTGGTGAGGAGGGGATGTCTGTTACAAGCAGGGGGGATATCACAACACGCTAGGAGTCACAGGGGCAGCCAACCTTCACCTTGAAACAGGTGACCACCTGAAATGACTCACTCACTTACTTCCCCTGGAGATGAGGACATGTCTCTTAATGTCAGGGCGGATAACATAACACACTACAAGTCAGAGTGAAAGCCATCCTCCAACTAGAACCTTAAGACCTACTGAAATGACATCACAAAGCGCTCAACTCTATTCCCATGGAGACAAAGGAATGTCTCTTACTGGCATCACATAACACACTAGACCAGAGGGGAAGCCAAGCTCCAGCTGGAATCTTGTGACGTACTACAATGACATCACAAAGCACTCACCTCAGTTCCCCTGGAAATGAGGGAATGTCTCTTCTGGCATGGGGGATAACATAACACACTGGCAAGCCAACCTCCACCTTGAAACAGGTGACCTACTGAAATGACATCACAAAGCGCTCACCAGAGTACACCTGGAGACGAGGGGATGTCTGTTACAAGCAGGGGGGATATCAAAACACACCAGGAGTCAGAGGGGAAGCCAACCTCCACCTTGAAACAGGTTACCAACTGTAATGACATCACAAAGCGCTCACCTGAGTTCCCCTGGAGAGGAGGGGATGTCTGTTACAAGCAGGGGGGTTATCCCAACAAACCAGGAGTCACAGCGGAGGCCATCCTCCACCATGAAACAGGTGACCAACTGAAATGACATCACAAAGCGCTCACCTGAGTTAACTTGGAGAAGAGGGGATGTCTGTTACAAGCAGGGGGGGATATCACAACACACCAGGAGTCACAGGGGAAGCCAACCTCCACCTTGAAACAGGTGACCAACTGAAATGACATCACAAAGCGCTCACTTGAGTTCCCGTGGAGAGGACGGGATGTCTGTTACAAGAAGGGGGGTTATCACAACACACCAGGAGTCACAGCGGAAGCCAACCTCCACCATGAAACAGGTGACCAACTGAAATGACATCACAAAGCGCTCACCTGAGTTCCCCTGGAGAGCAGGGGAAGTCTGTTACAAGCAGGGGGGATATCAGAAAGCGCTCAACTGAGTTCCCCTGGTGAAGAGGGGATGTCTGTTACAAGAAGGGGGGTTATCACAACACACCAGGAGTCACAGCGGAAGCCAACCTCCACCATGAAACAGGTGACCAACTGAAATGACATCACAAAGCGCTCACCTGAGTTCCCCAGGAGAGCAGGGGAAGTCTGTTACAAGCAGGGGGGATATCAGAAAGCGCTCAACTGAGTTCCCCTGGTGAAGAGGGGATGTCTGTTACAAGCAGGGGGGATATCACAACACACCAGGAGACACAGGGGAAGCCAACCTCCACCATGAAACAGGTGACCAACTGAAATGACATCACAAAGCGCTCACCTGAGTTCCCCTGGAGAGCAGGGGAAGTCTGTTACAAGCAGGGGGGATATCAGAAAGCGCTCAACTGAGTTCCCCTGGTGAAGAGGGGATGTCTGTTACAAGCAGGGGGGATATCAAAACACGCCAGGAGTCACAGGGGAAGCCAACCTCCACCTTGAAACAGGTGACCAACTGAAATGATATCACAAAGCGCTCACCTGAGTTCCCGTGGAGAGGAGGGGATGTCTGTTACAAGAAGGGGGGTTATCACAACACCCCAGGAGTCACAGCGGAAGCCAACCTCCACCATGAAACAGGTGACCAACTGAAATGACATCACAAAGCGCTCACCTGAGTTAACTTGGAGAAGAGGGGATGACTGTTACAAGCAAGGGGGATATCACAACACACCAGGAGTCACAGCGGAAGCCAACCTCAACCATGAAACAGGTGACCAACTGAAATGACATCACAAAGCGCTCACCTGAGTTAACTTGGAGAAGAGGGGATGTCTGTTACAAGCAGGGGGGATATCACAACACGCTAGGAGTCACAGGGGCAGCCAACCTTCACCTTGAAACAGGTGACCACCTGAAATGACTCACTCACTTACTTCCCCTGGAGATGAGGACATGTGTCTTAATGTCAGGGCGGATAACATAACACACTACAAGTCAGAGTGAAAGCCATCCTCCAACTAGAACCTTAAGACCTACTGAAATGACATCACAAAGCGCTCAACTCTATTCCCATGGAGACAAAGGAATGTCTCTTACTGGCATGGCGGAACACATAACACACTAGACCAGAGGGGAAGACAAGCTCCAGCTGGAATCTTGTGACGTACTACAATGACATCACAAAGCACTCACCTCAGTTCCCCTGGAGATGAGGGAATGTCTCTTCTGGCATGGGGGATAACATAACACACTGGCAAGCCAACCTCCACCTTGAAACAGGTGACCTACTGAAATGACATCACAAAGCGCTCACCAGAGTACACCTGGAGACGAGGGGATGTCTGTTACAAGCAGGGGGGATATCATAACACACCAGGAGTCACAGGGGAAGACAACCTCCACCTTGAAACAGATGACCAACTGAAATGACATCACAAAGCGCTCACCTGAGTTCCCCTGGAGTGGAGGGGATGTCTATTACAACAAGGGGGGATATCAAAACACACCAGGAGTCACAGGGGAAGCCAACCTCCACCTTGAAACAGGTGACCAACTGAAATGACATCACAAAGCGCTCACCTGAGTTCCCCTAGAGATGAGGGGATGTCTGTTAAAAGCAGGAGGGATATCACAACACCCCCGGATTCACAGGGGAAGACAATCTCAACCTTGAAACAGGTGACCAACTGAAATGACATCACAAAGCGCTCACCTGAGTTCCCCTGGAGAGCAGGGGACCTCTGTTATAAGCAGGGGGGATATCACAAAGCTCTGACCTGAGTTCCCCTGGTGAGGAGGGGATGTCTGTTACAAGCAGGGGGGATATCACAACACGCCAGGAGTCACAGGGGAAGCCAACCTCCACCTTGAAACAGGTGACCAACTGAAATGATATCACAAAGCGCTCACCTGAGTTCCCGTGGAGAGGAGGGGATGTCTGTTACAAGAAGGGGGGTTATCACAACACCCCAGGAGTCACAGCGGAAGCCAACCTCCACCATGAAACAGGTGACCAACTGAAATGACATCATAAAGCGCTCACCTGAGTTAACTTGGAGAAGAGGGGATGTCTGTTACAAGCAGGGGGGATACCACAACACTCCAGGAGTCACAGGGGAAGCCAACCTCCAACTTGAAACAGGTGACCAACTGAAATGACATCACAAAGCGCTCTCCTGAGTTCCCCTGGAGAGCAGGGGAAGTCTGTTACAAGCAGGGGGGATATCAGAAAGCGCTCAACTGAGTTCCCCTGGTGAAGAGGGGATGTCTGTTACAAGCAGGGGGGATATCACAACACACCAGGAGTCACAGGGGAAGCCAACCTCCACCTTGAAACAGGTGACCAACTGAAATGACATCACAAAGCGCTCACCTGAGTTCCCCTGGAGAGCAGGGGATGTCTGTTACAAGCAGGGGGGATATCACAACACACCAGGAGTCTCAGGGGAAGCCAACCTCAACCTTGAAACAGGTGACCAACTGAAATGACATCAAAAAGCGCTCACCTGAGTTCCCCTAGAGATGAGGGGATGTCTGTTAAAAAGCAGGAGGGATATCACAACACTCCCGGATTCACAGGGGAAGACAATCTCAACCTTGAAACAGGTGACCAACTGAAATGACATCACAAAGCGCTCACCTGAGTTCCCCTGGAGAGGAGGGGATGTCTGTTACAAGCAGGGGGAATATCACAAAGCGCTCACCTGAGTTCCCCTGGAGTGGAGTGGATGTCTATTACAAGAAGGGGGGATATCAAAACACACCAGGAGTCAGAGGGGAAGCCAACCTAAAACTTGAAACAGGTGACCAAATGAAATGAAATCACAAAGCGCTCACCTGAGTTCCACTAGAGATGAGGGGATGTCTGTTACAAGCAGGGGGGATATCACAAAGCGCTCACCTGAGTTAACTTGGAGAAGAGGGGATGTCTGTTACAAGCAAGGGGGATATCACAACACGCCAGGAGTCACAGGGGCAGCCAACCTTCACCTTGAAACAGGTGGCCAACTGAAATGACATCACAAAGCGCTCACCTGAGTTCCCCTAGAGATGAGGGGATGTCTGTTAAAAGCAGTGGGGATATCACAAAGCGCTCACCTGAGTTCCCCTGGTGAGGAGGGGATGTCTGTTACAAGCAGGGGGGATATCACAACACGCTAGGAGTCACAGGGGCAGCCAACCTTCACCTTGAAACAGGTGACCACCTGAAATGACTCACTCACTTACTTCCCCTGGAGATGAGGACATGTCTCTTAATGTCTGGGCGGATAACATAACACACTACAAGTCAGAGTGAAAGCCATCCTCCAACTAGAACCTTAAGACCTACTGAAATGACATCACAAAGCGCTCAACTCTATTCCCATGGAGACAAAGGAATGTCTCTTACTGGCATGGCGGAACACATAACACACGAGACCAGAGGGGAAGCCAAGCTCCAGCTGGAATCTTGTGACGTACTACAATGACATCACAAAGCACTCACCTCAGTTCCCCTGGAGATGAGGGAATGTCTCTTCTGGCATGGGGGATAACATAACACACTGGCAAGCCAACCTCCACCTTGAAACAGGTGACCTACTGAAATGACATCACAAAGCGCTCACCAGAGTACACCTGGAGACGAGGGGATGTCTTTTACAAGCAGGGGGGATATCATAACACACCAGGAGTCACAGGGGAAGACAACCTCCACCTTGAAACAGATGACCAACAGAAATGACATCACAAAGCGCTCACCTGAGTTCCCCTGGAGTGGAGGGGATGTCTATTACAACAAGGGGGGATATCAAAACACACCAGGAGTCACAGGGGAAGCCAACCTCCACCTTGAAACAGGTGACCAACTGAAATGACATCACAAAGCGCTCACCTGAGTTCCCCTGGAGAGCAGGGGATGTCTGTTACAAGCAGGGGGGATATCACAACACACCAGGAGTCACAGGGGAAGCCAACCTCAACCTTGAAACAGGTGACCAACTGAAATGACATCAAAAAGCGCTCACCTGAGTTCCCCTAGAGATGAGGGGATGTCTGTTAAAAAGCAGGAGGGATATCACAACACTCCCGGATTCACAGGGGAAGACAATCTCAACCTTGAAACAGGTGACCAACTGAAATGACATCACAAAGCGCTCACCTGAGTTCCCCTGGAGAGGAGGGGATGTCTGTTACAAGCAGGGGGAATATCACAAAGCGCTCACCTGAGTTCCCCTGGAGTGGAGTGGATGTCTATTACAAGAAGGGGGGATATCAAAACACACCAGGAGTCAGAGGGGAAGCCAACCTAAAACTTGAAACAGGTGACCAAATGAAATGAAATCACAAAGCGCTCACCTGAGTTCCCCTAGAGATGAGGGGATGTCTGTTACAAGCAGGGGGGATATCACAACACACCAGGAGTCACAGGGGAAGCCAACCTCAACCTTGAAACAGGTGACCAACTGAAATGACATCAAAAAGCGCTCACCTGAGTTCCCCTAGAGATGAGGGGATGTCTGTTAAAAAGCAGGAGGGATATCACAACACTCCCGGATTCACAGGGGAAGACAATCTCAACCTTGAAACAGGTGACCAACTGAAATGACATCACAAAGCGCTCACCTGAGTTCCCCTGGAGAGGAGGGGATGTCTGTTACAAGCAGGGGGAATATCACAAAGCGCTCACCTGAGTTCCCCTGGAGTGGAGTGGATGTCTATTACAAGAAGGGGGGATATCAAAACACACCAGGAGTCAGAGGGGAAGCCAACCTAAAACTTGAAACAGGTGACCAAATGAAATGAAATCACAAAGCGCTCACCTGAGTTCCACTAGAGATGAGGGGATGTCTGTTACAAGCAGGGGGGATATCACAAAGCGCTCACCTGAGTTAACTTGGAGAAGAGGGGATGTCTGTTACAAGCAAGGGGGATATCACAACACGCCAGGAGTCACAGGGGCAGCCAACCTTCACCTTGAAACAGGTGGCCAACTGAAATGACATCACAAAGCGCTCACCTGAGTTCCCCTAGAGATGAGGGGATGTCTGTTAAAAGCAGTGGGGATATCACAAAGCGCTCACCTGAGTTCCCCTGGTGAGGAGGGGATGTCTGTTACAAGCAGGGGGGATATCACAACACGCTAGGAGTCACAGGGGCAGCCAACCTTCACCTTGAAACAGGTGACCACCTGAAATGACTCACTCACTTACTTCCCCTGGAGATGAGGACATGTCTCTTAATGTCTGGGCGGATAACATAACACACTACAAGTCAGAGTGAAAGCCATCCTCCAACTAGAACCTTAAGACCTACTGAAATGACATCACAAAGCGCTCAACTCTATTCCCATGGAGACAAAGGAATGTCTCTTACTGGCATGGCGGAACACATAACACACGAGACCAGAGGGGAAGCCAAGCTCCAGCTGGAATCTTGTGACGTACTACAATGACATCACAAAGCACTCACCTCAGTTCCCCTGGAGATGAGGGAATGTCTCTTCTGGCATGGGGGATAACATAACACACTGGCAAGCCAACCTCCACCTTGAAACAGGTGACCTACTGAAATGACATCACAAAGCGCTCACCAGAGTACACCTGGAGACGAGGGGATGTCTTTTACAAGCAGGGGGGATATCATAACACACCAGGAGTCACAGGGGAAGACAACCTCCACCTTGAAACAGATGACCAACAGAAATGACATCACAAAGCGCTCACCTGAGTTCCCCTGGAGTGGAGGGGATGTCTATTACAACAAGGGGGGATATCAAAACACACCAGGAGTCACAGGGGAAGCCAACCTCCACCTTGAAACAGGTGACCAACTGAAATGACATCACAAAGCGCTCACCTGAGTTCCCCTGGAGAGCAGGGGATGTCTGTTACAAGCAGGGGGGATATCACAACACACCAGGAGTCACAGGGGAAGCCAACCTCAACCTTGAAACAGGTGACCAACTGAAATGACATCAAAAAGCGCTCACCTGAGTTCCCCTAGAGATGAGGGGATGTCTGTTAAAAAGCAGGAGGGATATCACAACACTCCCGGATTCACAGGGGAAGACAATCTCAACCTTGAAACAGGTGACCAACTGAAATGACATCACAAAGCGCTCACCTGAGTTCCCCTGGAGAGGAGGGGATGTCTGTTACAAGCAGGGGGAATATCACAAAGCGCTCACCTGAGTTCCCCTGGAGTGGAGTGGATGTCTATTACAAGAAGGGGGGATATCAAAACACACCAGGAGTCAGAGGGGAAGCCAACCTAAAACTTGAAACAGGTGACCAAATGAAATGAAATCACAAAGCGCTCACCTGAGTTCCACTAGAGATGAGGGGATGTCTGTTACAAGCAGGGGGGATATCACAAAGCGCTCACCTGAGTTAACTTGGAGAAGAGGGGATGTCTGTTACAAGCAAGGGGGATATCACAACACGCCAGGAGTCACAGGGGCAGCCAACCTCCACCTTGAAACAGGTGACCAACTGAAATGACATCACAAAGCGCTCACCTGAGTTCCCGTGGAGAGGAGGGGATGTCTGTTACAAGAAGGGGGGTTATCACAACACCCCAGGAGTCACAGCGGAAGCCAACCTCCACCATGAAACAGGTGACCAACTGAAATGACATCACAAAGCGCTCACCTGAGTTCCCCTAGAGATGAGGGGATGTCTGTTAAAAGCAGGAGGGATATCACAACACTCCCGGATTCACAGGGGAAGACAATCTCAACCTTGAAACAGATGACCAACTGAAATGACATCACAAAGCGCTCACCTGAGTTCCCCTGGAGTGGAGGGGATGTCTATTACAACAAGGGGGGATATCAAAACACACCAGGAGTCACAGGGGAAGCCAACCTCCACCTTGAAACAGGTGACCAACTGAAATGACATCACAAAGCGCTCACCTGAGTTCCCGTGGAGAGGAGGGGATGTCTGTTACAAGAAGGGGGGTTATCACAACACCCCAGGAGTCACAGCGGAAGCCAACCTCCACCATGAAACAGGTGACCAACTGAAATGACATCACAAAGCGCTCACCTGAGTTCCCCTAGAGATGAGGGGATGTCTGTTAAAAGCAGGAGAGATATCACAACACTCCCGGATTCACAGGGGAAGACAATCTCAACCTTGAAACAGGTGACCAACTGAAATGACATCACAAAGCGCTCACCTGAGTTCCCCTGGAGAGCTGGGAAGTCTGTTACAAGCAGGGGGGATATCAGAAAGCGCTCAACTGAGTTCCCCTGGTGAGGAGGGGATGTCTGTTACAAACAGGGGGGATATCACAACACACCAGGAGTCACAGGGGAAGCCAACCTCAACCTTGAAACAGGTGACCAACTGAAATGACATCAAAAAGCGCTCACCTGAGTTCCCCTGGAGAGCTGGGAAGTCTGTTACAAGCAGGGGGGATATCAGAAAGCGCTCAACTGAGTTCCCCTGGTGAGGAGGGGATGTCTGTTACAAGCAGGGGGGATATCACAACACGCCAGGAGTCACAGGGGAAGCCAACCTCCACCTTGAAACAGGTGACCAACTGAAATGATATCACAAAGCGCTCACCTGAGTTCCCGTGGAGAGGAGGGGATGTCTGTTACATGAAGGGGGGTTATCACAACACCCCAGGAGTCACAGCGGAAGCCAACCTCCACCATGAAACAGGTGACCAACTGAAATGTCATCACAAAGCGCTCACCTGAGTTAACTTGGAGAAGAGGGGATGACTGTTACAAGCAAGGGGGATATCACAACACACCAGGAGTCACAGCGGAAGCCAACCTCCACCATGAAACAGGTGACCAACTGAAATGACATCACAAAGCGCTCACCTGAGTTAACTTGGAGAAGAGGGGATGTCTGTTACAAGCAGGGGGGATACCACAACACTCCAGGAGTCACAGGGGAAGCCAACCTCCACCTTGAAACAGGTGACCAACTGTAATGACATCACAAAGCGCTCACCTGAGTTCCGCTGGAGAGGAGGGGATGTCTCTTACAAGCAGGGGGGTTATCACAACACACCAGGAGTCACAGCGGAAGCCATCCTCCACCATGAAACAGGTGACCAACTGAAATGACATCACAAAGCGCTCACCTAGGTTCCCCTAGAGATGAGGGAATGTCTCTTCTGGCATGGGGGATAAAATAACACACTGGCAAGCCAACCTCCACCTTGAAACAGGTGACCAACTGAAATGACATCACAAAGCGCTCACCTGAGTTCCCCTAGAGAGCAGGGGATGTCTGTTACAAGCAGGGGGGATATCACAACACACCAGGAGTCACAGGGGAAGCCAACCTCAACCTTGAAACAGATGACCAACTGAAATGACATCAAAAAGCGCTCACCTGAGTTCCCCTAGAGATGAGGGGATGTCTGGTAAAAGCAGGAGGGATATCACAATACGCCCGGATTCACAGGGGAAGACAATCTCAACCTTGAAACAGGTGACCAACTGAAATGACATCACAAAGCGCTCACCTGAGTTCCCCTGGAGAGCAGGGGACCTCTGTTATAAGCAGGGGGGATATCACAACACACCAGGAGTCACAGGGGAACCGAACCTCCACCTTGAAACAGGTGACCAACTGAAATGACATCACAAAGCGCTCACCTGAGTTCCCCTGGTGAAGAGGGGATGTCTGTTACAAGCAGGGGGGATATCACAACACACCAGGAGTCACAGGGGAAGCCAACCTCCACATTGAAACAGGTGACCTACTGAAATGACATCACAAAGCGCTCACCTGAGTTCCCCTGGAGAGCAGGGGATGTCTGTTACAAGCAGGGGGGATATCACAACACACCAGGAGTTACAGGGGAAGCCAACCTCCACATTGAAACAGGTGACCTACTGAAATGACATCACAAAGCGCTCACCTGAGTTCCCCTGGAGAAGAGGGGATGACTGTTACAAGCAAGGGGGATATCACAACACGCCAGGAGTCACAGCGGAAGCCAACCTCCACCATGAAACAGGTGACCAACTGAAATGACATCACAAAGCGCTCACCTGAGTTCCCCTGGAGAGCAGGGGAAGTCTGTTACAAGCAGGGGGGATATCAGAAAGCGCTCAACTGAGTTCCCCTGGTGAAGAGGGGATGTCTGTTACAAGCAGGGGGGATATCACAACACACCAGGAGTCACAGGGGAAGCCAACCTCCACATTGAAACAGGTGACCTACTGAAATGACATCACAAAGCGCTCACCTGAGTTCCCCTGGAGAGCAGGGGATGTCTGTTACAAGCAGGGGGGATATCACAACACACCAGGAGTCACAGGGGAAGCCAACCTCAACCTTGAAACAGGTGACCAACTGAAATGACATCAAAAAGCGCTCACCTGAGTTCCCCTAGAGATGAGCGGATGTCTGTTAAAAGCAGGAGGGATATCACAACACGCCCGGATTCACAGGGGAAGACAATCTCAACCTTGAAACAGGTGACCACCTGAAATGACATCACAAAGTGCTCACCTGAGTTCCCCTGGAGAGCAGGGGATGTCTGTTACAAGTAGGGGGGTTATCACAACACCTCAGGAGTCACAGCGGAAGCCAACCTCCACCATGAAACAGGTGACCAACTGAAATGACATCACAAAGCGCTCACCTGAGTTAACTTGGAGAAGAGGGGATGTCTGTTACAAGCAGGGGGGATATCACAACACACCAGGAATCACAGCGGAAGCCAACCTCCACCATGAAACAGGTGACCAACTGAAATGACATCACAAAGCGCTCACCTGAGTTCCCCTGGAGAGCAGGGGAAGTCTGTTACAAGCAGGGGGGATATCACAAAGCGCTCACCTGAGTTCCGCTGGAGAGGAGGGGATGTCTCTTACAAGCAGGGGGGTTATCACAACACACCAGGAGTCACAGCGGAAGCCATCCTCCACCATGAAACAGGTGACCAACTGAAATGACATCACAAAGCGCTCACCTAGGTTCCCCTAGAGATGAGGGAATGTCTCTTCTGGCATGGGGGATAACATAACACACTGGCAAGCCAACCTCCACCTTGAAACAAGTGACCAACTGAAATGACATCACAAAGCGCTCACCTGAGTCCCCCTGGAGAGCAGGGGATGTCTGTTACAAGCAGGGGGGATATCACAATACGCCCGGATTCACAGGGGAAGACAATCTCAACCTTGAAACAGGTGACCAACTGAAATGACATCACAAAGCGCTCACCTGAGTTCCCCTGGAGAGCAGGGGACCTCTGTTATAAGCAGGGGGGATATCACAACACGCCAGGAGTCACAGGGGAAGCCAACCTCCACCTTGAAACAGGTGACCAACTGAAATGACATCACAAAGCGCTCACTTGAGTTCCCGTGGAGAGGACGGGATGTCTGTTACAAGAAGGGGGGTTATCACAACACACCAGGAGTCACAGCGGAAGCCAACCTCCACCATGAAACAGGTGACCAACTGAAATGACATCACAAAGCGCTCACCTGAATTAACTTGGAGAAGAGGGGATGTCTGTTACAAGCAGGGGGGATATCACAACACACAAGGAGTCACAGGGGAAGCCAACCTAAAACTTGAAACAGGTGACCAAATGAAATGAAATCACAAAGCGCTCACCTGAGTTCCCCTAGAGATGAGGGGATGTCTGTTACAAGCAGGGGGGATATCACAAAGCGCTCACCTGAGTTAACTTGGAGAAGAGGGGATGTCTGTTACAAGCAGGGGGGATATCACAACACGCCAGGAGTCACAGGGGCAGCCAACCTTCACCTTGAAACAGGTGACCAACTGAAATGACATCACAAAGCGCTCACCTGAGTTCCCCTAGAGATGAGGGGATGTCTGTTAAAAGCAGGGGGGATATCACAAAGCGCTCACCTGAGTTCCCCTGGTGAGGAGGGGATGTCTGTTACAAGCAGGGGGGATATCACAACACGCTAGGAGTCACAGGGGCAGCCAACCTTCACCTTGAAACAGGTGACCACCTGAAATGACTCACTCACTTACTTCCCCTGGAGATGAGGACATGTCTCTTAATGTCAGGGCGGATAACATAACACACTACAAGTCAGAGTGAAAGCCATCCTCCAACTAGAACCTTAAGACCTACTGAAATGACATCACAAAGCGCTCAACTCTATTCCCATGGAGACAAAGGAATGTCTCTTACTGGCATCACATAACACACTAGACCAGAGGGGAAGCCAAGCTCCAGCTGGAATCTTGTGACGTACTACAATGACATCACAAAGCACTCACCTCAGTTCCCCTGGAAATGAGGGAATGTCTCTTCTGGCATGGGGGATAACATAACACACTGGCAAGCCAACCTCCACCTTGAAACAGGTGACCTACTGAAATGACATCACAAAGCGCTCACCAGAGTACACCTGGAGACGAGGGGATGTCTGTTACAAGCAGGGGGGATATCAAAACACACCAGGAGTCAGAGGGGAAGCCAACCTCCACCTTGAAACAGGTTACCAATTGTAATGACATCACAAAGCGCTCACCTGAGTTCCCCTGGAGAGGAGGGGATGTCTGTTACAAGCAGGGGGGTTATCACAACAAACCAGGAGTCACAGCGGAGGCCATCCTCCACCATGAAACAGGTGACCAACTGAAATGACATCACAAAGCGCTCACCTGAGTTAACTTGGAGAAGAGGGGATGTCTGTTACAAGCAGGGGGGGATATCACAACACACCAGGAGTCACAGGGGAAGCCAACCTCCACCTTGAAACAGGTGACCAACTGAAATGACATCACAAAGCGCTCACTTGAGTTCCCGTGGAGAGGACGGGATGTCTGTTACAAGAAGGGGGGTTATCACAACACACCAGGAGTCACAGCGGAAGCCAACCTCCACCATGAAACAGGTGACCAACTGAAATGACATCACAAAGCGCTCACCTGAGTTCCCCTGGAGAGCAGGGGAAGTCTGTTACAAGCAGGGGGGATATCAGAAAGCGCTCAACTGAGTTCCCCTGGTGAAGAGGGGATGTCTGTTACAAGAAGGGGGGTTATCACAACACACCAGGAGTCACAGCGGAAGCCAACCTCCACCATGAAACAGGTGACCAACTGAAATGACATCACAAAGCGCTCACCTGAGTTCCCCAGGAGAGCAGGGGAAGTCTGTTACAAGCAGGGGGGATATCAGAAAGCGCTCAACTGAGTTCCCCTGGTGAAGAGGGGATGTCTGTTACAAGCAGGGGGGATATCACAACACACCAGGAGACACAGGGGAAGCCAACCTCCACCATGAAACAGGTGACCAACTGAAATGACATCACAAAGCGCTCACCTGAGTTCCCCTGGAGAGCAGGGGAAGTCTGTTACAAGCAGGGGGGATATCAGAAAGCGCTCAACTGAGTTCCCCTGGTGAAGAGGGGATGTCTGTTACAAGCAGGGGGGATATCACAACACACCAGGAGACACAGGGGAAGCCAACCTCAACCTTGAAACAGGTGACCAAATGAAATGACATCAAAAAGCGCTCACCTGAGTTCCCCTAGAGATGAGCGGATGTCTGTTAAAAGCAGGAGGGATATCACAACACGCCCGGATTCACAGGGGAAGACAATCTCAACCTTGAAACAGGTGACCACCTGAAATGACATCACAAAGCGCTCACCTGAGTTCCCCTAGAGATGAGGGGATGTCTGTTACAAGCAGGGGGGATATCACAACACACCAGGAGTCACAGCGGAAGCCAACCTCCACCATGAAACAGGTGACCAACTGAAATGGCATCACAAAGCGCTCACCTGAATTAACTTGGAGAAGAGGGGATGTCTGTTACAAGCAGGGGGGATATCACAACACACAAGGAGTCACAGGGGAAGCCAACCTAAAACTTGAAACAGGTGACCAAATGAAATGAAATCACAAAGCGCTCACCTGAGTTCCCCTAGAGATGAGGGGATGTCTGTTACAAGCAGGGGGGATATCACAAAGCGCTCACCTGAGTTAACTTGGAGAAGAGGGGATGTCTTTTACAAGCAGGGGGGATATCACAACACGCCAGGAGTCACAGGGGCAGCCAACCTTCACCTTGAAACAGGTGACCAACTGAAATGACATCACAAAGCGCTCACTTGAGTTCCCGTGGAGAGGACGGGATGTCTGTTACAAGAAGGGGGGTTATCACAACACACCAGGAGTCACAGCGGAAGCCAACCTCCACCATGAAACAGGTGACCAACTGAAATGACATCACAAAGCGCTCACCTGAATTAACTTGGAGAAGAGGGGATGTCTGTTACAAGCAGGGGGGATATCACAACACACCAGGAGTCACAGGGGAAGCCAACCTCAACCTTGAAACAGGTGACCAACTGAAATGACATCAAAAAGCGCTCACCTGAGTTCCCCTAGAGATGAGCGGATGTCTGTTAAAAGCAGGAGGGATATCACAACACGCCCGGATTCACAGGGGAAGACAATCTCAACCTTGAAACAGGTGACCACCTGAAATGACATCACAAAGTGCTCACCTGAGTTCCCCTGGAGAGCAGGGGATGTCTGTTACAAGTAGGGGGGTTATCACAACACCTCAGGAGTCACAGCGGAAGCCAACCTCCACCATGAAACAGGTGACCAACTGAAATGACATCACAAAGCGCTCACCTGAGTTAACTTGGAGAAGAGGGGATGTCTGTTACAAGCAGGGGGGATATCACAACACACCAGGAATCACAGCGGAAGCCAACCTCCACCATGAAACAGGTGACCAACTGAAATGACATCACAAAGCGCTCACCTGAGTTCCCCTGGAGAGCAGGGGAAGTCTGTTACAAGCAGGGGGGATATCACAAAGCGCTCACCTGAGTTCCGCTGGAGAGGAGGGGATGTCTCTTACAAGCAGGGGGGTTATCACAACACACCAGGAGTCACAGCGGAAGCCATCCTCCACCATGAAACAGGTGACCAACTGAAATGACATCACAAAGCGCTCACCTAGGTTCCCCTAGAGATGAGGGAATGTCTCTTCTGGCATGGGGGATAACATAACACACTGGCAAGCCAACCTCCACCTTGAAACAAGTGACCAACTGAAATGACATCACAAAGCGCTCACCTGAGTCCCCCTGGAGAGCAGGGGATGTCTGTTACAAGCAGGGGGGATATCACAACACACCAGGAGTCACAGGGGAAGCCAACCTCAACCTTGAAACAGATGACCAACTGAAATGACATCAAAAAGCGCTCACCTGAGTTCCCCTAGAGATGGGGGGATGTCTGGTAAAAGCAGGAGGGATATCACAATACGCCCGGATTCACAGGGGAAGACAATCTCAACCTTGAAACAGGTGACCAACTGAAATGACATCACAAAGCGCTCACCTGAGTTCCCCTGGAGAGCAGGGGACCTCTGTTATAAGCAGGGGGGATATCACAACACGCCAGGAGTCACAGGGGAAGCCAACCTCCACCTTGAAACAGGTGACCAACTGAAATGACATCACAAAGCGCTCACTTGAGTTCCCGTGGAGAGGACGGGATGTCTGTTACAAGAAGGGGGGTTATCACAACACACCAGGAGTCACAGCGGAAGCCAACCTCCACCATGAAACAGGTGACCAACTGAAATGACATCACAAAGCGCTCACCTGAATTAACTTGGAGAAGAGGGGATGTCTGTTACAAGCAGGGGGGATATCACAACACACAAGGAGTCACAGGGGAAGCCAACCTAAAACTTGAAACAGGTGACCAAATGAAATGAAATCACAAAGCGCTCACCTGAGTTCCCCTAGAGATGAGGGGATGTCTGTTACAAGCAGGGGGGATATCACAAAGCGCTCACCTGAGTTAACTTGGAGAAGAGGGGATGTCTGTTACAAGCAGGGGGGATATCACAACACGCCAGGAGTCACAGGGGCAGACAACCTTCACCTTGAAACAGGTGACCAACTGAAATAACATCACAAAGCACTCACCTGAGTTCCCCTAGAGATGAGGGGATGTCTGTTAAAAGCAGGGGGGATATCACAAAGCGCTCACCTGAGTTCCCCTGGTGAGGAGGGGATGTCTGTTACAAGCAGGGGGGATATCACAACACGCTAGGAGTCACAGGGGCAGCCAACCTTCACCTTGAAACAGGTGACCACCTGAAATGACTCACTCACTTAATTCCCCTGGAGATGAGGACATGTCTCTTAATGTCAGGGCGGATAACATAACACACTACAAGTCAGAGTGAAAGCCATCCTCCAACTAGAACCTTAAGACCTACTGAAATGACATCACAAAGCGCTCAACTCTATTCCCATGGAGACAAAGGAATGTCTCTTACTGGCATCACATAACACACTAGACCAGAGGGGAAGCCAAGCTCCAGCTGGAATCTTGTGACGTACTACAATGACATCACAAAGCACTCACCTCAGTTCCCCTGGAAATGAGGGAATGTCTCTTCTGGCATGGGGGATAACATAACACACTGGCAAGCCAACCTCCACCTTGAAACAGGTGACCTACTGAAATGACATCACAAAGCGCTCACCAGAGTACACCTGGAGACGAGGGGATGTCTGTTACAAGCAGGGGGGATATCAAAACACACCAGGAGTCAGAGGGGAAGCCAACCTCCACCTTGAAACAGGTTACCAACTGTAATGACATCACAAAGCGCTCACCTGAGTTCCCCTGGAGAGGAGGGGATGTCTGTTACAAGCAGGGGGGTTATCACAACAAACCAGGAGTCACAGCGGAGGCCATCCTCCACCATGAAACAGGTGACCAACTGAAATGACATCACAAAGCGCTCACCTGAGTTAACTTGGAGAAGAGGGGATGTCTGTTACAAGCAGGGGGGGATATCACAACACACCAGGAGTCACAGGGGAAGCCAACCTCCACCTTGAAACAGGTGACCAACTGAAATGACATCACAAAGCGCTCACTTGAGTTCCCGTGGAGAGGACGGGATGTCTGTTACAAGAAGGGGGGTTATCACAACACACCAGGAGTCACAGCGGAAGCCAACCTCCACCATGAAACAGGTGACCAACTGAAATGACATCACAAAGCGCTCACCTGAGTTCCCCTGGAGAGCAGGGGAAGTCTGTTACAAGCAGGGGGGATATTAGAAAGCGCTCAACTGAGTTCCCCTGGTGAAGAGGGGATGTCTGTTACAAGAAGGGGGGTTATCACAACACACCAGGAGTCACAGCGGAAGCCAACCTCCACCATGAAACAGGTGACCAACTGAAATGACATCACAAAGCGCTCACCTGAGTTCCCCAGGAGAGCAGGGGAAGTCTGTTACAAGCAGGGGGGATATCAGAAAGCGCTCAACTGAGTTCCCCTGGTGAAGAGGGGATGTCTGTTACAAGCAGGGGGGATATCACAACACACCAGGAGACACAGGGGAAGCCAACCTCCACCATGAAACAGGTGACCAACTGAAATGACATCACAAAGCGCTCACCTGAGTTCCCCTGGAGAGCAGGGGAAGTCTGTTACAAGCAGGGGGGATATCAGAAAGCGCTCAACTGAGTTCCCCTGGTGAAGAGGGGATGTCTGTTACAAGCAGGGGGGATATCACAACACACCAGGAGACACAGGGGAAGCCAACCTCAACCTTGAAACAGGTGACCAAATGAAATGACATCAAAAAGCGCTCACCTGAGTTCCCCTAGAGATGAGCGGATGTCTGTTAAAAGCAGGAGGGATATCACAACACGCCCGGATTCACAGGGGAAGACAATCTCAACCTTGAAACAGGTGACCACCTGAAATGACATCACAAAGCGCTCACCTGAGTTCCCCTAGAGATGAGGGGATGTCTGTTACAAGCAGGGGGGATATCACAACACACCAGGAGTCACAGCGGAAGCCAACCTCCACCATGAAACAGGTGACCAACTGAAATGGCATCACAAAGCGCTCACCTGAATTAACTTGGAGAAGAGGGGATGTCTGTTACAAGCAGGGGGGATATCACAACACACAAGGAGTCACAGGGGAAGCCAACCTAAAACTTGAAACAGGTGACCAAATGAAATGAAATCACAAAGCGCTCACCTGAGTTCCCCTAGAGATGAGGGGATGTCTGTTACAAGCAGGGGGGATATCACAAAGCGCTCACCTGAGTTAACTTGGAGAAGAGGGGATGTCTTTTACAAGCAGGGGGGATATCACAACACGCCAGGAGTCACAGGGGCAGCCAACCTTCACCTTGAAACAGGTGACCAACTGAAATGACATCACAAAGCGCTCACTTGAGTTCCCGTGGAGAGGACGGGATGTCTGTTACAAGAAGGGGGGTTATCACAACACACCAGGAGTCACAGCGGAAGCCAACCTCCACCATGAAACAGGTGACCAACTGAAATGACATCACAAAGCGCTCACCTGAATTAACTTGGAGAAGAGGGGATGTCTGTTACAAGCAGGGGGGATATCACAACACACAAGGAGTCACAGGGGAAGCCAACCTAAAACTTGAAACAGGTGACCAAATGAAATGAAATCACAAAGCGCTCACCTGAGTTCCCCTAGAGATGAGGGGATGTCTGTTACAAGCAGGGGGGATATCACAAAGCGCTCACCTGAGTTAACTTGGAGAAGAGGGGATGTCTGTTACAAGCAGGGGGGATATCACAACACGCCAGGAGTCACAGGGGCAGCCAACCTTCACCTTGAAACAGGTGACCAACTGAAATGACATCACAAAGCGCTCACCTGAGTTCCCCTAGAGATGAGGGGATGTCTGTTAAAAGCAGGGGGGATATCACAAAGCGCTCACCTGAGTTCCCCTGGTGAGGAGGGGATGTCTGTTACAAGCAGGGGGGATATCACAACACGCTAGGAGTCACAGGGGCAGCCAACCTTCACCTTGAAACAGGTGACCACCTGAAATGACTCACTCACTTACTTCCCCTGGAGATGAGGACATGTCTCTTAATGTCAGGGCGGATAACATAACACACTACAAGTCAGAGTGAAAGCCATCCTCCAACTAGAACCTTAAGACCTACTGAAATGACATCACAAAGCGCTCAACTCTATTCCCGTGGAGACAAAGGAATGTCTCTTACTGGCATGGCGGAACACATAACACACTAGACCAGAGGGGAAGCCAAGCTCCAGCTGGAATCTTGTGACGTACTACAATGACATCACAAAGCACTCACCTCAGTTCCCCTGGAGATGAGGGAATGTCTCTTCTGGCATGGGGGATAACATAACACACTGGCAAGCCAACCTCCACCTTGAAACAGGTGACCTACTGAAATGACATCACAAAGCGCTCACCAGAGTACACCTGGAGACGAGGGGATGTCTGTTACAAGCAGGGGGGATATCATAACACACCAGGAGTCACAGGGGAAGACAACCTCCACCTTGAAACAGATGACCAACTGAAATGACATCACAAAGCGCTCACCTGAGTTCCCCTGGAGTGGAGGGGATGTCTATTACAACAAGGGGGGATATCAAAACACACCAGGAGTCAGAGGGGAAGCCAACCTCCACCTTGAAACAGGTGACCAACTGAAATGACATCACAAAGCGCTCACCTGAGTTCCCCTGGAGAGGAGGGGATGTCTGTTACAAGCAGGGGGGTTATCACAACAAACCAGGAGTCACAGCGGAGGCCATCCTCCACCATGAAACAGGTGACCAACTGAAATGACATCACAAAGCGCTCACCTGAGTTAACTTGGAGAAGAGGGGATGTCTGTTACAAGCAGGGGGGGATATCACAACACACCAGGAGTCACAGGGGAAGCCAACCTCCACCTTGAAACAGGTGACCAACTGAAATGACATCACAAAGCGCTCACTTGAGTTCCCGTAGAGAGGACGGGATGTCTGTTACAATAAGGGGGGTTATCACAACACACCAGGAGTCACAGCGGAAGCCAACCTCCACCATGAAACAGGTGACCAACTGAAATGACATCACAAAGCGCTCACCTGAGTTCCCCTGGAGAGCAGGGGAAGTCTGTTACAAGCAGGGGGGATATCAGAAAGCGCTCAACTGAGTTCCCCTGGTGAAGAGGGGATGTCTGTTACAAGCAGGGGGGATATCACAACACACCAGGAGTCACAGGGGAAGCCAACCTCCACATTGAAACAGGTGACCTACTGAAATGACATCACAAAGCGCTCACCTGAGTTCCCCTGGAGAGCAGGGGATGTCTGTTACAAGCAGGGGGGATATCACAACACACCAGGAGTCACAGGGGAAGCCAACCTCAACCTTGAAACAGGTGACCAACTGAAATGACATCAAAAAGCGCTCACCTGAGTTCCCCTAGAGATGAGCGGATGTCTGTTAAAAGCAGGAGGGATATCACAACACGCCCGGATTCACAGGGGAAGACAATCTCAACCTTGAAACAGGTGACCACCTGAAATGACATCACAAAGCGCTCACCTGAGTTCCCCTAGAGATGAGGGGATGTCTGTTACAAGCAGGGGGGATATCACAACACACCAGGAGTCACAGCGGAAGCCAACCTCCACCATGAAACAGGTGACCAACTGAAATGGCATCACAAAGCGCTCACCTGAATTAACTTGGAGAAGAGGGGATGTCTGTTAAAAGCAGGGGGGATATCACAACACACAAGGAGTCACAGGGGAAGCCAACCTAAAACTTGAAACAGGTGACCAAATGAAATGAAATCACAAAGCGCTCACCTGAGTTCCCCTAGAGATGAGGGGATGTCTGTTACAAGCAGGGGGGATATCACAAAGCGCTCACCTGAGTTAACTTGGAGAAGAGGGGATGTCTGTTACAAGCAGGGGGGATATCACAACACGCCAGGAGTCACAGGGGCAGCCAACCTTCACCTTGAAACAGGTGACCAACTGAAATGACATCACAAAGCGCTCACCTGAGTTCCCCTAGAGATGAGGGGATGTCTGTTAAAAGCAGGGGGGATATCACAAAGCGCTCACCTGAGTTCCCCTGGTGAGGAGGGGATGTCTGTTACAAGCAGGGGGGATATCACAAAGCGCTCACCTGAGTTCCCCTAGAGATGAGGGGATGTCTGTTACAAGCAGGGGGGATATCACAAAGCGCTCACCTGAGTTCCCCTAGAGATGAGGGGATGTCTGTTACAAGCAGGGGGGATATCACAACACGCTAGGAGTCACAGGGGCAGCCAACCTTCACCTTGAAACAGGTGACCACCTGAAATGACTCACTCACTTACTTCCCCTGGAGATGAGGACATGTCTCTTAATGTCAGGGCGGATAACATAACACACTACAAGTCAGAGTGAAAGCCATCCTCCAACTAGAACCTTAAGACCTACTGAAATGACATCACAAAGCGCTCAACTCTATTCCCATGGAGACAAAGGAATGTCTCTTACTGGCATGGCGGAACACATAACACACTAGACCAGAGGGGAAGCCAAGCTCCAGCTGGAATCTTGTGACGTACTACAATGACATCACAAAGCACTCACCTCAGTTCCCCTGGAGATGAGGGAATGTCTCTTCTGGCATGGGGGATAACATAACACACTGGCAAGCCAACCTCCACCTTGAAACAGGTGACCTACTGAAATGACATCACAAAGCGCTCACCAGAGTACACCTGGAGACGAGGGGATGTCTGTTACAAGCAGGGGGGATATCATAACACACCAGGAGTCACAGGGGAAGACAACCTCCACCTTGAAACAGATGACCAACTGAAATGACATCACAAAGCGCTCACCTGAGTTCCTCTGGAGTGGAGGGGATGTCTATTACAACAAGGGGGGATATCAAAACACACCAGGAGTCAGAGGGGAAGCCAACCTCCACCTTGAAACAGGTTACCAACTGTAATGACATCACAAAGCGCTCACCTGAGTTCCCCTGGAGAGGAGGGGATGTCTGTTACAAGCAGGGGGGTTATCACAACAAACCAGGAGTCACAGCGGAGGCCATCCTCCACCATGAAACAAGGTGACCAACTGAAATGACATCACAAAGCGCTTACCTGAGTTAACTTGGAGAAGAGGGGATGTCTGTTACAAGCAGGGGGGGATATCACAACACACCAGGAGTCACAGGGGAAGCCAACCTCCACCTTGAAACAGGTGACCAACTGAAATGACATCACAAAGCGCTCACTTGAGTTCCCGTGGAGAGGACGGGATGTCTGTTACAAGAAGGGGGGTTATCACAACACACCAGGAGTCACAGCGGAAGCCAACCTCCACCATGAAACAGGTGACCAACTGAAATGACATCACAAAGCGCTCACCTGAGTTCCCCTGGAGAGCAGGGGAAGTCTGTTACAAGCAGGGGGGATATCAGAAAGCGCTCAACTGAGTTCCCCTGGTGAAGAGGGGATGTCTGTTACAAGCAGGGGGGATATCACAACACACCAGGAGTCACAGGGGAAGCCAACCTCCACATTGAAACAGGTGACCTACTGAAATGACATCACAAAGCGCTCACCTGAGTTCCCCTGGAGAGCAGGGGATGTCTGTTACAAGCAGGGGGGATATCACAACACACCAGGAGTCACAGGGGAAGCCAACCTCAACCTTGAAACAGGTGACCAACTGAAATGACATCAAAAAGCGCTCACCTCAGTTCCCCTGGAGATGAGGGAATGTCTCTTCTGGCATGGGGGATAACATAACACACTGGCAAGCCAACCTCCAACTTGAAACAGGTGACCTACTGAAATGACATCACAAAGCGCTCACCAGAGTACACCTGGAGACGAGGGGATGTCTGTTACAAGCAGGGGGGATATCATAACACACCAGGAGTCACAGGGGAAGACAACCTCCACCTTGAAACAGATGACCAACTGAAATGACATCACAAAGCGCTCACCTGAGTTCCCCTGGAGTGGAGGGGATGTCTATTACAACAAGGGGGGATATCAAAACACACCAGGAGTCAGAGGGGAAGCCAACCTCCACCTTGAAACAGGTTACCAACTGTAATGACATCACAAAGCGCTCACCTGAGTTCCCCTGGAGAGGAGGGGATGTCTGTTACAAGCAGGGGGGTTATCACAACAAACCAGGAGTCACAGCGGAGGCCATCCTCCACCATGAAACAGGTGACCAACTGAAATGACATCACAAAGCGCTCACCTGAGTTAACTTAGAGAAGAGGGGATGTCTGTTACAAGCAGGGGGGGATATGACAACACACCAGGAGTCACAGGGGAAGCCAACCTCCACCTTGAAACAGGTGACCAACTGAAATGACATCACAAAGCGCTCACTTGAGTTCCCGTGGAGAGGACGGGATGTCTGTTACAAGAAGGGGGGTTATCACAACACACCAGGAGTCACAGCGGAAGCCAACCTCCACCATGAAACAGGTGACCAACTGAAATGACATCACAAAGCGCTCACCTGAGTTCCCCTGGAGAGCAGGGGAAGTCTGTTACAAGCAGGGGGGATATCAGAAAGCGCTCAACTGAGTTCCCCTGGAGAGCAGGGGATGTCTGTTACAAGTAGGGGGGTTATCACAACACCTCAGGAGTCACAGCGGAAGCCAACCTCCACCATGAAACAGGTGACCAACTGAAATGACATCACAAAGCGCTCACCTGAGTTAACTTGGAGAAGAGGGGATGTCTGTTACAAGCAGGGGGGATATCACAACACACCAGGAGTCACAGCGGAAGCCAACCTCCACCATGAAACAGGTGACCAACTGAAATGACATCACAAAGCGCTCACCTGAGTTCCCCTGGAGAGCAGGGGAAGTCTGTTACAAGCAGGGGGGATATCACAAAGCGCTCACCTGTGTTCCGCTGGAGAGGAGGGGATGTCTCTTACAAGCAGGGGGGTTATCACAACACACCAGGAGTCACAGCGGAAGCCATCCTCCACCATGAAACAGGTGACCAACTGAAATGACATCACAAAGTGCTCACCTAGGTTCCCCTAGAGATGAGGGAATGTCTCTTCTGGCATGGGGGATAACATAACACACTGGCAAGCCAACCTCCACCTTGAAACAGGTGACCAACTGAAATGACATCACAAAGCGCTCACCTGAGTTCCCCTGGAGAGCAGGGGATGTCTGTTACAAGCAGGGGGGATATCACAACACACCAGGAGTCACAGGGGAAGCCAACCTCAACCTTGAAACAGATGACCAACTGAAATGACATCAAAAAGCGCTCACCTGAGTTCCCCTAGAGATGAGGGGATGTCTGGTAAAAGCAGGAGGGATATCACAATACGCCCGGATTCACAGAGGAAGACAATCTCAACCTTGAAACAGGTGACCAACTGAAATGACATCACAAAGCGCTCGCCTGAGTTCCCCTGGAGAGCAGGGGACCTCTGTTATAAGCAGGGGGGATATCACAACACGCCAGGCGTTACAGGGGAAGCCAACCTCCACCTTGAAACAGGTGACCAACTGAAATGACATCACAAAGCGCTCACTTGAGTTCCCGTGGAGAGGACGGGATGTCTGTTACAAGAAGGGGGGTTATCACAACACACCAGGAGTCACAGCGGAAGCCAACCTCCACCATGAAACAGGTGACCAACTGAAATGACATCACAAAGCGCTCACCTGAGTTCCCCTGGAGAGCAGGGGAAGTCTGTTACAAGCAGGGGGGATATCAGAAAGCGCTCAACTGAGTTCCCCTGGTGAAGAGGGGATGTCTGTTACAAGCAGGGGGGATATCACAACACACCAGGAGTCACAGGGGAAGCCAACCTCCACATTGAAACAGGTGACCTACTGAAATGACATCACAAAGCGCTCACCTGAGTTCCCATGGAGAGCAGGGGATGTCTGTTACAAGCAGGGGGGATATCACAACACACCAGGAGTCACAGGGGAAGCCAACCTCAACCTTGAAACAGGTGACCAACTGAAATGACATCAAAAAGCGCTCACCTGAGTTCCCCTAGAGATGAGCGGATGTCTGTTAAAAGCAGGAGGGATATCACAACACGCCCGGATTCACAGGGGAAGACAATCTCAACCTTGAAACAGGTGACCACCTGAAATGACATCACAAAGCGCTCACCTGAGTTCCCCTGGAGAGCAGGGGATGTCTGTTACAAGTAGGGGGGTTATCACAACACCTCAGGAGTCACAGCGGAAGCCAACCTCCACCATGAAACAGGTGACCAACTGAAATGACATCACAAAGCGCTCACCTGAGTTAACTTGGAGAAGAGGGGATGTCTGTTACAAGAAGGGGGGTTATCACAACACACCAGGAGTCACAGGGGAAGCCAACCTCCACCTTGAAACAGGTGACCAACTGTAATGACATCACAAAGCGCTCACCTGAATTCCCCTGGAGAGGTGGGGATGTCTGTTACAAGCAGGGGGGTTATCACAACACACCAGGAGTCACAGCGGAAGCCATCCTCCACCATGAAACAGGTGACCAACTGAAATGACATCACAAAGCGCTCACCTGAGTTAACTTGGAGAAGAGGGGATGTCTGTTACAAGCAGGGGGGATATCACAACACCCCAGGAGTCACAGCGGAAGCCAACCTCCACCATGAAACAGGTGACCAACTGAAATGACATCACAAAGCGCTCACCTGAGTTAACTAGGAGAAGAGGGGATGTCTGTTACAAGCAGGGGGGATACCACAACACACCAGGAGTCACAGGGGAAGCCAACCTCCAACTTGAAACAGGTGACCAACTGAAATGACATCACAAAGCGCTCACCTGAGTTCCCCTGGAGAGCAGGGGAAGTCTTTTACAAGCAGGGGGGATATCAGAAAGCGCTCAACTGAGTTCCCCTGGTGAAGAGGGGATGTCTGTTACAAGCAGGGGGGATATCACAACACACCAGGAGTCACAGCGGAAGCCAACCTCCACCATGAAACAGGTGACCAACTGAAATGGCATCACAAAGCGCTCACCTGAATTAACTTGGAGAAGAGGGGATGTCTGTTACAAGCAGGGGGGATATCACAACACACAAGGAGTCACAGGGGAAGCCAACCTCAACCTTGAAACAGGTGACCAAATGAAATGAAATCACAAAGCGCTCACCTGAGTTTCCCTAGAGATGAGGGGATGTCTGTTACAAGCAGGGGGGATATCACAAAGCGCTCACCTGAGTTAACTTGGAGAAGAGGGGATGTCTGTTACAAGCAGGCGGGATATCACAACACGCCAGGAGTCACAGGGGCAGCCAACCTTCACCTTGAAACAGGTGACCAACTAAAATGACATCACAAAGCGCTCACCTGAGTTCCCCTAGAGATGAGGGGATGTCTGTTAAAAGCAGGGGGGATATCACAAAGCGCTCACCTGAGTTCCCCTGGTGAGGAGGGGATGTCTGTTACAAGCAGGGGGGATATCACAACACGCTAGGAGTCACAGGGGCAGCCAACCTTCACCTTGAAACAGGTGACCACCTGAAATGACTCACTCACTTACTTCCCCTGGAGATGAGGACATGTCTCTTAATGTCAGGGCGGATAACATAACACACTAGAAGTCAGAGTGAAAGCCATCCTCCAACTAGAACCTTAAGACCTACTGAAATGACATCACAAAGCGCTCAACTCTATTCCCATGGAGACAAAGGAATGTCTCTTACTGGCATGGCGGAACACATAACACACTAGACCAGAGGGGAAGCCAAGCTCCAGCTGGAATCTTGTGACGTACTACAATGACATCACAAAGCACTCACCTCAGTTCCCCTGGAGATGAGGGAATGTCTCTTCTGGCATGGGGGATAACATAACACACTGGCAAGCCAACCTCCACCTTGAAACAGGTGACCTACTGAAATGACATCACAAAGCGCTCACCAGAGTACACCTGGAGACGAGGGGATGTCTGTTACAAGCAGGGGGGATATCATAACACACCAGGAGTCACAGGGGAAGACAACCTCCACCTTGAAACAGATGACCAACTGAAATGACATCACAAAGCGCTCACCTGAGTTCCCCTGGAGTGGAGGGGATGTCTATTACAACAAGGGGGGATATCAAAACACACCAGGAGTCAGAGGGGAAGCCAACCTCCACCTTGAAACAGGTTACCAACTGTAATGACATCACAAAGCGCTCACCTGAGTTCCCCTGGAGAGGAGGGGATGTCTGTTACAAGCAGGGGGGTTATCACAACAAACCAGGAGTCACAGCGGAGGCCATCCTCCACTATGAAACAGGTGACCAACTGAAATGACATCACAAAGCGCTCACCTGAGTTAACTTGGAGAAGAGGGGATGTCTGTTACAAGCAGGGGGGGATATCACAACACACCAGGAGTCACAGGGGAAGCCAACCTCCACCTTGAAACAGGTAACCAACTGTAATGACATCACAAAGCGCTCACCTGAATTCCCCTGGAGAGGTGGGGATGTCTGTTACAAGCAGGGGGGTTATCACAACACACCAGGAGTCACAGCGGAAGCCATCCTCCACCATGAAACAGGTGACCAACTGAAATGACATCACAAAGCGCTCACCTGAGTTAACTTGGAGAAGAGGGGATGTCTGTTACAAGCAGGGGGGATATCACAACACCCCAGGAGTCACAGCGGAAGCCAACCTCCACCATGAAACAGGTGACCAACTGAAATGACATCACAAAGCGCTCACCTGAGTTAACTAGGAGAAGAGGGGGTGTCTGTTACAAGCAGGGGGGATACCACAACACACCAGGAGTCACAGGGGAAGCCAACCTCCAACTTGAAACAGGTGACCAACTGAAATGACATCACAAAGCGCTCACCTGAGTTCCCCTGGAGAGCAGGGGAAGTCTTTTACAAGCAGGGGGGATATCAGAAAGCGCTCAACTGAGTTCCCCTGGTCAAGAGGGGATGTCTGTTACAAGCAGGGGGGATATCACAACACACCAGGAGTCACAGGGGAAGCCAACCTCCACCTTGAAACAGGTGACCAACTGAAATGACATCACAAAGCGCTCACCTGAGTTCCCCTGGAGAGCAGGGGAAGTCTTTTACAAGCAGGAGGGATATCAGAAAGCGCTCAACTGAGTTCCCCTGGTGAAGAGGGGATGTCTGTTACAAGCAGAGAGGATATCACAACACACCAAGAGTCACAGAGGAAGCCAACCTCCACCTTGAAACAGGTGACCAACTGAAATGACATCACAAAGCGCTCACCTGAGTTCCCCTGGAGAGCAGGGGATGTCTGTTACAAGCAGGGGGGATATCACAACACACCAGGAGTCACAGGGGAAGCCAACCTCAACCTTGAAACAGGTGACCAACTGAAATGACATCAAAAAGCGCTCACCTGAGTTCCACTGGAGAGCAGGGGACCTCTGTTATAAGCAGGGGGGATATCACAAAGCGCTCACCTGAGTTTCCCTGGTGAGCAGGGGATGTCTGTTACAAGCAGGGGGGATATCACAACACGCCAGGAGTCACAGGGGAAGCCAACCTCCACCTTGAAACAGGTGACCAACTGAAATGACATCACAAAGCGCTCACCTGAGTTAACTTGGAGAAGAGGGGATGTCTGTTCCAAGCAGGGGGGATATCACAACACCCCAGGAGTCACAGCGGAAGCCAACCTCCACTATGAAACAGGTGACCAACTGAAATGACATCACAAAGCGCTCACCTGAGTTAACTTGGAGAAGAGGGGATGTCTGTTACAAGCAGGGGGGATACCACAACACACCAGGAGTCACAGGGGAAGCCAACCTCCAACTTGAAACAGGTGACCAACTGAAATGACATCACAAAGCGCTCACCTGAATTAACTTGGAGAAGAGGGGATGTCTGTTACAAGCAGGGGGGATATCACAACACACCAGGAGTCACAGGGGAAGCCAACCTAAAACTTGAAACAGGTGACCAAATGAAATGAAATCACAAAGCGCTCACCTGAGTTCCCCAAGAGATGAGGGGATGTCTGTTACAAGCAGGGGGGATATCACAAAGCGCTCACCTGAGTTAACTTGGAGAAGAGGGGATGTCTGTTACAAGCAGGGGGGATATCACAACACGCCAGGAGTCACAGGGGCAGCCAACCTTCACCTTGAAACAGGTGGCCAACTGAAATGACATCACAAAGCGCTCACCTGAGTTCCCCTAGAGATGAGGGGATGTCTGTTAAAAGCAGGGGGGATATCACAAAGCGCTCACCTGAGTTCCCCTGGTGAGGAGGGGATGTCTGTTACAAGCAGGGGGGATATCACAACACGCTAGGAGTCACAGGGGCAGCCAACCTTCACCTTGAAACAGGTGACCACCTGAAATGACTCACTCACTTATTTCCCCTGGAGATGAGGACATGTCTCTTAATGTCAGGGCGGATAACATAACACACTACAAGTCAGAGTGAAAGCCATCCTCCAACTAGAACCTTAAGACCTACTGAAATGACATCACAAAGCGCTCAACTCTATTCCCATGGAGACAAAGGAATGTCTCTTACTGGCATGGCGGAACACATAACACACTAGACCAGAGGGGAAGCCAAGCTCCAGCTGGAATCTTGTGACGTACTACAATGACATCACAAAGCACTCACCTCAGTTCCCCTGGAGATGAGGGAATGTCTCTTCTGGCATGGGGGATAACATAACACACTGGCAAGCCAACCTCCACATTGAAACAGGTGACCTACTGAAATGACATCACAAAGCGCTCACCAGAGTACACCTGGAGACGAGGGGATGTCTTTTACAAGCAGGGGGGATATCATAACACACCAGGAGTCACAGGGGAAGACAACCTCCTCCTTGAAACAGATGACCAACTGAAATGACATCACAAAGCGCTCACCTGAGTTCCCCTGGAGTGGAGGGGATGTCTATTACAACAAGGGGGGATATCAAAACACACCAGGAGTCAGAGGGGAAGCCAACCTCCACCTTGAAACAGGTGACCAACTGAAATGACATCACAAAGCGCTCACCTGAGTTCCCCTGGAGAGCAGGGGAAGTCTTTTACAAGCAGGAGGGATATCAGAAAGCGCTCAACTGAGTTCCCCTGGTGAAGAGGGGATGTCTGTTACAAGCAGAGAGGATATCACAAAACACCAAGAGTCACAGAGGAAGCCAACCTCCACCTTGAAACAGGTGACCAACTGAAATGACATCACAAAGCGCTCACCTGAGTTCCCCTGGAGAGCAGGGGATGTCTGTTACAAGCAGGGGGGATATCACAACACACCAGGAGTCACAGGGGAAGCCAACCTCAACCTTGAAACAGGTGACCAACTGAAATGACATCAAAAAGCGCTCACCTGAGTTCCACTGGAGAGAAGGGGACCTCTGTTATAAGCAGGGGGGATATCACAAAGCGCTCACCTGAGTTTCCCTGGTGAGGAGGGGATGTCTGTTACAAGCAGGGGGGATATCACAACACGCCAGGAGTCACAGGGGAAGCCAACCTCCACCTTGAAACAGGTGACCAACTGAAATGACATCACAAAGCGCTCACCTGAGTTAACTTGGAGAAGAGGGGATGTCTGTTCCAAGCAGGGGGGATATCACAACACCCCAGGAGTCACAGCGGAAGCCAACCTCCACTATGAAACAGGTGACCAACTGAAATGACATCACAAAGCGCTCACCTGAGTTAACTTGGAGAAGAGGGGATGTCTGTTACAAGCAGGGGGGATACCACAACACACCAGGAGTCACAGGGGAAGCCAACCTCCAACTTGAAACAGGTGACCAACTGAAATGACATCACAAAGCGCTCACCTGAATTAACTTGGAGAAGAGGGGATGTCTGTTACAAGCAGGGGGGATATCACAACACACCAGGAGTCACAGGGGAAGCCAACCTAAAACTTGAAACAGGTGACCAAATGAAATGAAATCACAAAGCGCTCACCTGAGTTCCCCAAGAGATGAGGGGATGTCTGTTACAAGCAGGGGGGATATCACAAAGCGCTCACCTGAGTTAACTTGGAGAAGAGGGGATGTCTGTTACAAGCAGGGGGGATATCACAACACGCCAGGAGTCACAGGGGCAGCCAACCTTCACCTTGAAACAGGTGACCAACTGAAATGACATCACAAAGCGCTCACCTGAGTTCCCCTAGAGATGAGGGGATGTCTGTTAAAAGCAGGGGGGATATCACAAAGCGCTCACCTGAGTTCCCCTGGTGAGGAGGGGATGTCTGTTACAAGCAGGGGGGATATCACAACACGCTAGGAGTCACAGGGGCAGCCAACCTTCACCTTGAAACAGGTGACCACCTGAAATGACTCACTCACTTATTTCCCCTGGAGATGAGGACATGTCTCTTAATGTCAGGGCGGATAACATAACACACTACAAGTCAGAGTGAAAGCCATCCTCCAACTAGAACCTTAAGACCTACTGAAATGACATCACAAAGCGCTCACCAGAGTACACCTGGAGAGCAGGGGAAGTCTGTTACAAGCAGGGGGGATATCAGAAAGCGCTCAACTGAGTTCCCCTGGTGAGGAGGGGATGTCTGTTACAAGCAGGGGGGATACCACAACACACCAGGAGTCACAGGGGAAGCCAACCTCCAACTTGAAACAGGTGACCAACTGAAATGACATCACAAAGCGCTCACCTGAGTTCCCCTGGAGAGCAGGGGAAGTCTGTTACAAGCAGGGGGGATATCAGAAAGCGCTCAACTGAGTTCCCCTGGTGAGGAGGGGATGTCTGTTACAAGCAGGGGGGATATCACAACACGCCAGGAGTCACAGGGGAAGCCAACCTCCACCTTGAAACAGGTGACCAACTGAAATGACATCACAAAGCGCTCACCTGAGTTCCCCTGGAGAGCAGGGGAAGTCTGTTACAAGCAGGGGGGATATCACAAAGCGCTCACCTGAGTTCCCCTGGTGAGGAGGGGATGTCTGTTACAAGCAAGGGGGATATCACAACACGCCAGGAGTCACAGGGGAAGCCAACCTCCACCTTGAAACAGGTGACCAACTGAAATGACATCACAAAGCGCTCACCTGAGTTCCCGTCGAGAGGAGGGGATGTCTGTTACAAGAAGGGGGGTTATCACAACACCCCAGGAGTCACAGCGGAAGCCAACCTCCACCATGAAACAGGTGACCAACTGAAATGACATCACAAAGCGCTCACCTGAGTTAACTTGGAGAAGAGGGGATGTCTGTTACAAGCAGGGGGGATATCACAACACGCCAGGAGTCACAGGGGCAGCCAACCTTCATCTTGAAACAGGTGACCAACTGAAATGACATCACAAAGCGCTCACCTGAGTTCCCCTAGAGATGAGGGGATGTCTGTTAAAAGCAGGGGGGATATCACAAAGCGCTCACCTGAGTTCCCCTGGTGAGGAGGGGATGTCTGTTACAAGCAGGGGGGATATCACAACACGCTAGGAGTCACAGGGGCAGCCAACCTTCACCTTGAAACAGGTAACCACCTGAAATGACTCACTCACTTACTTCCCCTGGAGATGAGGACATGTCTATTAATGTCAGGGCGGATAACATAACACACTACAAGTCAGAGCCAAAGCCATCCTCCAACTAGAACCTTAAGACCTACTGAAATGACATCACAAAGCGCTCAACTCTATTCCCATGGAGACAAAGGAATGTCTCTTACTGGCATGGCGGAACACATAACACACTAGACCAGAGGGGAAGCCAAGCTCCAGCTGGAATCTTGTGGCGTACTACAATGACATCACAAAGCACTCACCTCAGTTCCCCTGGAGATGAGGGAATGTCTCTTCTGGCATGGGGGATAACATAACACACTGGAAAGCCAACCTCCACATTGAAACAGGTGACCTACTGAAATGACATCACAAAGCGCTCACCAGAGTACACCTGGAGACGAGGGGATGTCTTTTACAAGCAGGGGGGATATCATAACACACCAGGAGTCACAGGGGAAGACAACCTCCTCCTTGAAACAGATGACCAACTGAAATGACATCACAAAGCGCTCACCTGAGTTCCCCTGGAGTGGAGGGGATGTCTATTACAACAAGGGGGGATATCAAAACACACCAGGAGTCAGAGGGGAAGCCAACCTCCACCTTGAAACAGGTGACCAACTGTAATGACATCACAAAGCGCTCACCTGAGTTCCCCTGGAGAGCAGGGGATGTCTGTTACAAGCAGGGGGGATATCACAACACACCAGGAGTCACAGGGGAAGCCAACCTCAACCTTGAAACAGGTGACCAACTGAAATGACATCAAAAAGCGCTCACCTGAGTTCCACTGGAGAGCAGGGGACCTCTGTTATAAGCAGGGGGGATATCACAAAACGCTCACCTGAGTTCCCCTGGTGAGGAGGGGATGTCTGTTACAAGCAGGGGGGATATCACAACACGCCAGGAGTCACAGGGGAAGCCAACTTCCACCTTGAAACAGGTGACCAACTGAAATGACATCACAAAGCGCTCACCTGAGTTAACTTGGAGAAGAGGGGATGTCTGTTACAAGCAGGGGGGATATCACAACACCCCAGGAGTCACAGCGGAAGCCAACCTCCACTATGAAACAGGTGACCAACTGAAATGACATCAGAAAGCGCTCACCTGAGTTAACTTGGAGAAGAGGGGATGTCTGTTACAAGCAGGGGGGATACCACAACACACCAGGAGTCACAGGGGAAGCCAACCTCCAACTTGAAACAGGTGACCAACTGAAATGACATCACAAAGCGCTCACCTGAGTTCCCCTGGAGAGCAGGGGAAGTCTGTTACAAGCAGGGGGGATATCAGAAAGCGCTCAACTGAGTTCCCCTGGTGAGGAGGGGATGTCTGTTACAAGCAGGGGGGATATCACAACACGCCAGGAGTCACAGGGGAAGCCAACCTCCACCTTGAAACAGGTGACCAACTGAAATGACATCACAAAGCGCTCACCTGAGTTCCCCTGGAGAGCAGGGGAAGTCTGTTACAAGCAGGGGGGATATCACAAAGCGCTCACCTGAGTTCCCCTGGTGAGGAGGGGATGTCTGTTACAAGCAAGGGGGATATCACAACACGCCAGGAGTCACAGGGGAAGCCAACCTCCACCTTGAAACAGGTGACCAACTGAAATGACATCACAAAGCGCTCACCTGAGTTCCCGTCGAGAGGAGGGGATGTCTGTTACAAGAAGGGGGGTTATCACAACACCCCAGGAGTCACAGCGGAAGCCAACCTCCACCATGAAACAGGTGACCAACTGAAATGACATCACAAAGCGCTCACCTGAGTTAACTTGGAGAAGAGGGGATGTCTGTTACAAGCAGGGGGGATATCACAACACGCCAGGAGTCACAGGGGCAGCCAACCTTCATCTTGAAACAGGTGACCAACTGAAATGACATCACAAAGCGCTCACCTGAGTTCCCCTAGAGATGAGGGGATGTCTGTTAAAAGCAGGGGGGATATCACAAAGCGCTCACCTGAGTTCCCCTGGTGAGGAGGGGATGTCTGTTACAAGCAGGGGGGATATCACAACACGCTAGGAGTCACAGGGGCAGCCAACCTTCACCTTGAAACAGGTAACCACCTGAAATGACTCACTCACTTACTTCCCCTGGAGATGAGGACATGTCTCTTAATGTCAGGGCGGATAACATAACACACTACAAGTCAGAGTCAAAGCCATCCTCCAACTAGAACCTTAAGACCTACTGAAATGACATCACAAAGCGCTCAACTCTATTCCCATGGAGACAAAGGAATGTCTCTTACTGGCATGGCGGAACACATAACACACTAGACCAGAGGGGAAGCCGAGCTCCAGCTGGAATCTTGTGACGTACTACAATGACATCACAAAGCACTCACCTCAGTTCCCCTG
This sequence comes from Paroedura picta, assembly GCF_049243985.1. NCBI lineage: Eukaryota > Metazoa > Chordata > Lepidosauria > Squamata > Gekkonidae > Paroedura > Paroedura picta. The sequence continues at coordinate 8,359,466 of NC_135378.1, forward strand.
GAGATGAGGGAATGTCTCTTCTGGCATGGGGGATAACATAACACACTGGCAAGCCAACCTCCACATTGAAACAGGTGACCTACTGAAATGACATCACAAAGCGCTCACCAGAGTACACCTGGAGACGAGGGGATGTCTTTTACAAGCAGGGGGGATATCATAACACACCAGGAGTCACAGGGGAAGACAACCTCCTCCTTGAAACAGATGACCAACTGAAATGACATCACAAAGCGCTCACCTGAGTTCCCCTGGAGTGGAGGGGATGTCTATTACAACAAGGGGGGATATCAAAACACACCAGGAGTCAGAGGGGAAGCCAACCTCCACCTTGAAACAGGTGACCAACTGTAATGACATCACAAAGCGCTCACCTGAGTTCCCCTGGAGAGCAGGGGATGTCTGTTACAAGCAGGGGGGATATCACAACACACCAGGAGTCACAGGGGAAGCCAACCTCAACCTTGAAACAGGTGACCAACTGAAATGACATCAAAAAGCGCTCACCTGAGTTCCACTGGAGAGCAGGGGACCTCTGTTATAAGCAGGGGGGATATCACAAAGCGCTCACCTGAGTTCCCCTGGTGAGGAGGGGATGTCTGTTACAAGCAGGGGGGATATCACAACACGCCAGGAGTCACAGGGGAAGCCAACCTCCACCTTGAAACAGGTGACCAACTGAAATGACATCACAAAGCGCTCACCTGAGTTAACTTGGAGAAGAGGGGATGTCTGTTACAAGCAGGGGGGATATCACAACACCCCAGGAGTCACAGCGGAAGCCAACCTCCACTATGAAACAGGTGACCAACTGAAATGACATCACAAAGCGCTCACCTGAGTTAACTTGGAGAAGAGGGGATGTCTGTTACAAGCAGGGGGGATACCACAACACACCAGGAGTCACAGGGGAAGCCAACCTCCAACTTGAAACAGGTGACCAACTGAAATGACATCACAAAGCGCTCACCTGAGTTCCCCTGGAGAGCAGGGGAAGTCTGTTACAAGCAGGGGGGATATCAGAAAGCGCTCAACTGAGTTCCCCTGGTGAGGAGGGGATGTCTGTTACAAGCAGGGGGGATATCACAACACGCCAGGAGTCACAGGGGAAGCCAACCTCCACCTTGAAACAGGTGACCAACTGAAATGACATTACAAAGCGCTCACCTGAGTTCCCCTGGAGAGCAGGGGAAGTCTGTTACAAGCAGGGGGGATATCACAAAGCGCTCACCTGAGTTCCCCTGGTGAGGAGGGGATGTCTGTTACAAGCAAGGGGGATATCACAACACGCCAGGAGTCACAGGGGAAGCCAACCTCCACCTTGAAACAGGTGACCAACTGAAATGACATCACAAAGCGGTCACCTGAGTTCCCGTCGAGAGGAGGGGATGTCTGTTACAAGAAGGGGGGTTATCACAACACCCCAGGAGTCACAGCGGAAGCCAACCTCCACCATGAAACAGGTGACCAACTGAAATGACATCACAAAGCGCTCACCTGAGTTAACTTGGAGAAGAGGGGATGTCTGTTACAAGCAGGGGGGATATCACAAAGCGCTCACCTGAGTTCCCCTGGAGAGGAGGGGATGTCTGTTACAAGCAGGGGGGATATCACAACACACCAGAAGTCACAGGGGCAGCCAACCTCCACCTTGAAACAGGTGACCAACTGAAATGACTCACTCACTTACTTCCCCTGGAGATGAGGACATGTCTCTTAATGTCAGGGCGGATAACATAACACACTACAAGTCAGAGGGAAAGCCATCCTTCAACTAGCACCTTAAGACCTACTGAAATGACATCACAAAGCGCTCAACTCTATTCCCATGGAGACAAAGGAATGTCTCTTACTGGCATGGCGGAACACATAACACACCAGACCAGAGGGGAAGCCAAGCTCCAGCTGGAATCTTGTGACGTACTACAATGACATCACAAAGCACTCACCTCAGTTCCCCTGGAGATGAGGGAATGTCTCTTCTGGCATGGGGGATAACATAACACACTGGCAAGCCAACCTCCACATTGAAACAGGTGACCTACTGAAATGACATCACAAAGCGCTCACCAGAGTACACCTGGAGACGAGGGGATGTCTTTTACAAGCAGGGGGGATATCATAACACACCAGGAGTCACAGGGGAAGACAACCTCCTCCTTGAAACAGATGACCAACTGAAATGACATCACAAAGCGCTCACCTGAGTTCCCCTGGAGTGGAGGGGATGTCTATTACAACAAGGGGGGATATCAAAACACACCAGGAGTCAGAGGGGAAGCCAACCTCCACCTTGAAACAGGTGACCAACTGTAATGACATCACAAAGCGCTCACCTGAGTTCCCCTGGAGAGGAGGGGATGTCTGTTACAAGCAGGGGGGTTATCACAACAAACCAGGAGTCACAGCGGAGGCCATCCTCCACCATGAAACAGGTGACCAACTGAAATGACATCACAAAGCGCTCACCTGAGTTAACTTGGAGAAGAGGGGATGTCTGTTACAAGCAGGGGGGATATCACAACACACCAGGAGTCACAGGGGAAGCCAACCTCCACCTTGAAACAGGTGACCAACTGTAATGACATCACAAAGCGCTCACCTGAATTCCCCTGGAGAGGTGGGGATGTCTGTTACAAGCAGGGGGGTTATCACAACACACCAGGAGTCACAGCGGAAGCCATCCTCCACCATGAAACAGGTGACCAACTGAAATGACATCACAAAGCGCTCACCTGAGTTAACTTGGAGAAGAGGGGATGTCTGTTACAAGCAGGGGGGATATCACAACACCCCAGGAGTCACAGCGGAAGCCAACCTCCACCATGAAACAGGTGACCAACTGAAATGACATCACAAAGCGCTCACCTGAGTTAACTAGGAGAAGAGGGGATGTCTGTTACAAGCAGGGGGGATACCACAACACACCAGGAGTCACAAGGGAAGCCAACCTCCAACTTGAAACAGGTGACCAACTGAAATGACATCACAAAGCACTCACCTGAGTTCCCCTGGAGAGCAAGGGAAGTCTTTTACAAGCAGGGGGGATATCAGAAAGCGCTCAACTGAGTTCCCCTGGTGAAGAGGGGATGTCTGTTACAAGCAGAGAGCATATCACAACACACCAGGAGTCACAGGGGAAGCCAACCTCCACCTTGAAACAGGTGACCAACTGAAATGACATCACAAAGTGCTCACCTGAGTTCCCCTGGAGAGCAGGGGATGTCTGTTACAAGCAGGGGGGATATCACAACACACCAGGAGTCACAGGGGAAGCCAACCTCAACCTTGAAACAGGTGACCAACTGAAATGACATCAAAAAGCGCTCACCTGAGTTCCACTGGAGAGCAGGGGACCTCTGTTATAAGCAGGGGGGATATCACAAAGCGCTCACCTGAGTTCCCCTGGTGAGGAGGGGATGTCTGTTACAAGCAGGGGGGATATCACAACACGCCAGGAGTCACAGGGGAAGCCAACCTCCACCTTGAAACAGGTGACCAACTGAAATGACATCACAAAGCGCTCACCTGAGTTAACTTGGAGAAGAGGGGATGTCTGTTACAAGCAGGGGGGATATCACAACACCCCAGGAGTCACAGCGGAAGCAAACCTCCACTATGAAACAGGTGACCAACTGAAATGACATCACAAAGCGCTCACCTGAGTTCCCCTGGTGAGGAGGGGATGTCTGTTACAAGCAGGGGGGATATCACAACACGCTAGGAGTCACAGGGGCAGCCAACCTTCACCTTGAAACAGGTAACCACCTGAAATGACTCACTCACTTACTTCCCCTGGAGATGAGGACATGTCTCTTAATGTCAGGGCGGATAACATAACACACTACAAGTCAGAGTGAAAGCCATCCTCCAACTAGAACCTTAAGACCTACTGAAATGACATCACAAAGCGCTCAACTCTATTCCCATGGAGACAAAGGAATGTCTCTTACTGGCATGGCGGAACACATAACACACTAGACCAGAGGGGAAGCCAAGCTCCAGCTGGAATCTTGTGACGTACTACAATGACATCACAAAGCACTCACCTCAGTTCCCCTGGAGATGAGGGAATGTCTCTTCTGGCATGGGGGATAACATAACACACTGGCAAGCCAACCTCCACCTTGAAACAGGTGACCTACTGAAATGACATCACAAAGCGCTCACAAGAGTACACCTGGAGACGAGGGGATGTCTTTTACAAGCAGGGGGGATATCATAACACACCAGGAGTCACAGGGGAAGACAACCTCCACCTTGAAACAGATGACCAACTGAAATGACATCACAAAGCGCTCACCTGAGTTCCCCTGGAGTGGAGGGGATGTCTATTACAACAAGGGGGGATATCAAAACACACCAGGAGTCAGAGGGGAAGCCAACCTCCACCTTGAAACAGGTGACCAACTGTAATGACATCACAAAGCGCTCACCTGAGTTCCCCTGGAGAGGAGGGGATGTCTGTTACAAGCAGGGGGGTTATCACAACAAACCAGGAGTCACAGCGGAGGCCATCCTCCACCATGAAACAGGTGACCAACTGAAATGACATCACAAAGCGCTCACCTGAGTTAACTTGGAGAAGAGGGGATGTCTGTTACAATCAGGGGGGATATCACAACACACCAGGAGTCACAGGGGAAGCCAACCTCCACCTTGAAACAGGTGACCAACTGTAATGACATCACAAAGCGCTCACCTGAATTCCCCTGGAGAGGTGGGGATGTCTGTTACAAGCAGGGGGGTTATCACAACACACCAGGAGTCACAGCGGAAGCCATCCTCCACCATGAAACAGGTGACCAACTGAAATGACATCACAAAGCGCTCACCTGAGTTAACTTGGAGAAGAGGGGATGTCTGTTACAAGCAGGGGGGATATCACAACACCCCAGGAGTCACAGCGGAAGCCAACCTCCACCATGAAACAGGTGACCAACTGAAATGACATCACAAAGCGCTCACCTGAGTTAACTAGGAGAAGAGGGGATGTCTGTTACAAGCAGGGGGGATACCACAACACACCAGGAGTCACAAGGGAAGCCAACCTCCAACTTGAAACAGGTGACCAACTGAAATGACATCACAAAGCGCTCACCTGAGTTCCCCTGGAGAGCAAGGGAAGTCTTTTACAAGCAGGGGGGATATCAGAAAGCGCTCAACTGAGTTCCCCTGGTGAAGAGGGGATGTCTGTTACAAGCAGAGAGCATATCACAACACACCAGGAGTCACAGGGGAAGCCAACCTCCACCTTGAAACAGGTGACCAACTGAAATGACATCACAAAGCGCTCACCTGAGTTCCCCTGGAGTGGAGGGGATGTCTATTACAACAAGGGGGGATATCAAAACACACCAGGAGTCAGAGGGGAAGCCAACCTCCACCTTGAAACAGGTGACCAACTGTAATGACATCACAAAGCGCTCACCTGAGTTCCCCTGGAGAGGAGGGGATGTCTGTTACAAGCAGGGGGGTTATCACAACAAACCAGGAGTCACAGCGGAGGCCATCCTCCACCATGAAACAGGTGACCAACTGAAATGACATCACAAAGCGCTCACCTGAGTTAACTTGGAGAAGAGGGGATGTCTGTTACAATCAGGGGGGATATCACAACACACCAGGAGTCACAGGGGAAGCCAACCTCCACCTTGAAACAGGTGACCAACTGTAATGACATCACAAAGCGCTCACCTGAATTCCCCTGGAGAGGTGGGGATGTCTGTTACAAGCAGGGGGGTTATCACAACACACCAGGAGTCACAGCGGAAGCCATCCTCCACCATGAAACAGGTGACCAACTGAAATGACATCACAAAGCGCTCACCTGAGTTAACTTGGAGAAGAGGGGATGTCTGTTACAAGCAGGGGGGATATCACAACACCCCAGGAGTCACAGCGGAAGCCAACCTCCACCATGAAACAGGTGACCAACTGAAATGACATCACAAAGCGCTCACCTGAGTTAACTAGGAGAAGAGGGGATGTCTGTTACAAGCAGGGGGGATACCACAACACACCAGGAGTCACAAGGGAAGCCAACCTCCAACTTGAAACAGGTGACCAACTGAAATGACATCACAAAGCGCTCACCTGAGTTCCCCTGGAGAGCAAGGGAAGTCTTTTACAAGCAGGGGGGATATCAGAAAGCGCTCAACTGAGTTCCCCTGGTGAAGAGGGGATGTCTGTTACAAGCAGAGAGCATATCACAACACACCAGGAGTCACAGGGGAAGCCAACCTCCACCTTGAAACAGGTGACCAACTGAAATGACATCACAAAGTGCTCACCTGAGTTCCCCTGGAGAGCAGGGGATGTCTGTTACAAGCAGGGGGGATATCACAACACACCAGGAGTCACAGGGGAAGCCAACCTCAACCTTGAAACAGGTGACCAACTGAAATGATATCAAAAAGCGCTCACCTGAGTTCCACTGGAGAGCAGGGGACCTCTGTTATAAGCAGGGGGGATATCACAAAGCGCTCACCTGAGTTCCCCTGGTGAGGAGGGGATGTCTGTTACAAGCAGGGGGGATATCACAACACGCCAGGAGTCACAGGGGAAGCCAACCTCCACCTTGAAACAGGTGACCAACTGAAATGACATCACAAAGCGCTCACCTGAGTTAACTTGGAGAAGAGGGGATGTCTGTTACAAGCAGGGGGGATATCACAACACCCCAGGAGTCACAGCGGAAGCAAACCTCCACTATGAAACAGGTGACCAACTGAAATGACATCACAAAGCGCTCACCTGAGTTCCCCTGGTGAGGAGGGGATGTCTGTTACAAGCAGGGGGGATATCACAACACGCTAGGAGTCACAGGGGCAGCCAACCTTCACCTTGAAACAGGTAACCACCTGAAATGACTCACTCACTTACTTCCCCTGGAGATGAGGACATGTCTCTTAATGTCAGGGCGGATAACATAACACACTACAAGTCAGAGTGAAAGCCATCCTCCAACTAGAACCTTAAGACCTACTGAAATGACATCACAAAGCGCTCAACTCTATTCCCATGGAGACAAAGGAATGTCTCTTACTGGCATGGCGGAACACATAACACACTAGACCAGAGGGGAAGCCAAGCTCCAGCTGGAATCTTGTGACGTACTACAATGACATCACAAAGCACTCACCTCAGTTCCCCTGGAGATGAGGGAATGTCTCTTCTGGCATGGGGGATAACATAACACACTGGCAAGCCAACCTCCACCTTGAAACAGGTGACCTACTGAAATGACATCACAAAGCGCTCACCAGAGTACACCTGGAGACGAGGGGATGTCTTTTACAAGCAGGGGGGATATCATAACACACCAGGAGTCACAGGGGAAGACAACCTCCACCTTGAAACAGATGACCAACTGAAATGACATCACAAAGCGCTCACCTGAGTTCCCCTGGAGTGGAGGGGATGTCTATTACAACAAGGGGGGATATCAAAACACACCAGGAGTCAGAGGGGAAGCCAACCTCCACCTTGAAACAGGTGACCAACTGTAATGACATCACAAAGCGCTCACCTGAGTTCCCCTGGAGAGGAGGGGATGTCTGTTACAAGCAGGGGGGTTATCACAACAAACCAGGAGTCACAGCGGAGGCCATCCTCCACCATGAAACAGGTGACCAACTGAAATGACATCACAAAGCGCTCACCTGAGTTAACTTGGAGAAGAGGGGATGTCTGTTACAATCAGGGGGGATATCACAACACACCAGGAGTCACAGGGGAAGCCAACCTCCACCTTGAAACAGGTGACCAACTGTAATGACATCACAAAGCGCTCACCTGAATTCCCCTGGAGAGGTGGGGATGTCTGTTACAAGCAGGGGGGTTATCACAACTGTCGTGGTTCGGTCCTTGGTGGCTTGGGAACGGGACCGAACCCCGCCATCAGAGGCGCCCGCGATCACGGAGGTAGGGCATGGTGATCATAGGCAAGCCGGCAGCTGGGCGCCCCACCCGATCGTTGAGGTGGCAATGGCCGCTAAAGAACCTCAATGTCCCCCTCCACCTTTTGACAAGGGCCCGGAGATGGCCCTTTGTTCCAGGAAAATGGGCCATCAGGAACCCCGGAAAACCTCGCATATGTGCATGAGTCATGATTGTATCAGCATGTTCCCTCCGCAAGTACTGGGTGGGGCAATACAGCCTAAGGAGGTGGGTTTTGTATAAAAGGGAGCTTCCACCTGGAGTTCGGTGGAAGCTCTTACTCCATACCAGCGGACTCCACGTTGCTGAAATAAAGCTTGTTCCTGTTGTATCGTTCACCAGGCCTGGCGTGACGTTTTCTTCAAAGGGGCACCCTGTTTTTTCAGTTAGCAAGCGGGTTCCCGACATCGTAAGAGCTTCCCACCGAACTCCAGGGTCGGCATCGCATCCGAGCGCTTATCGGGACGGATCCAGAGATGGCGTTTTCAAGCAACGGGGCGGTCTCGACCCCCACGAACCCCGGGAACATGAGTTTAATGTCCCCGGGAGATTTCCTCCGAAAATCGGGGGGCCAGGAGCAGCTGTCCGGGACCCCGAGACCCTCGGCAGCGGCGGCCAAGGGAAGGCGCCGGGCCATGGGTTTCCCAAGCACGGCGGGGAGCGCGCCGAGGTCTGGGGGGTTGGCCCCAACCTGGGACACCCAGCTGAGGCAGGCGCTTCGCCCGGTAGGACCTGAGGAATCCCTAGAGGACCTGCGGCGGGCCATGGCGGACTTGGCCAGGCGCTTGCAGGCAGCTGAAGCCCGTGAGCAAGCTCGGGCCGGGCCCGGGGGGACTGGTAATACAACGGCGGAGGGGATCGCGTCGAGTGAGGACGTCTCCAGCGACGAGGACGAGCCCGGTACTGGTGAGCGGGCCCCGGACCCCGACCCGGAGCAGTTTTCAGTCCCGAGTAGGCGAGACGGCCAGCGGAGAGGCGAGATAGCAGAGGATCTCGGGGGAGCGGGTGAGCCGACGGGGCGGCGAGAGCCGGACCAACGCAGGAGCGACGTGCAAGGCAGGGAGCGGCACGGCGTCGTTGGGCAAGTTGGTAGCCGGTGGAGCGGAGCAGGACGAGACGGCGGACGCCGAGAATCCCGGATCCGGAGGGGGTCGGACTACTCTCCAAAACGTTCCCCCCCAGAGCTTAAGGCGCGTTTCGACGGGACGCCGGACGACCTCCCGCAGTTCCTCCTCCACGCGCTGACGCATGCCCGGAGGTATGGAGACCGGTATGAGGACTCCGAGGACTTGGTCTGGGGGGTGGCCTCGTGTCTCCAGGGCAAGGCGGGTCAGTGGTACCTAGGGTTGGCCGAGCGCGGCGACCCGGCAACTCGGGACCTGCAGGACTTCGTGGTCGCGCTCCGCCGACGATTCCAGGACCCCCAGGCTGAGGACAAGGCAAAGAGTCGGATCAAGGGACTTCGACAGGGTACTAGGGGGGTTATGGACTATATAGACATTTTCCGGAGGGAAGCAGGCAAGGTGTTCTCCTGGAACGAGGAGACCCAAATCGAGTACTTCCGGGAGGGCCTTAACCCGAAGCTCAGGGAATGGGCCGTGATCAAGGGGACGGAAGAAGATCTGTCTACACTGGAGGGGTGGTGTTTTGTGGTCGCCAAGCTGGAAGCCAGCCTGGGTTGGGCCGCCGCACCCCCCCGGGAGGCCAAAGGCGGGTCAGCCGAGGCGCCGAGACCGGGCCCCGACAACTCTCGCCCCAAACGACCCCCGAACCCCGAGCGGGAAAGGAGACGCCGGGAAGGTCTGTGCCTGAAATGCGGGGGGTCAGGACATTTCGCAGCAGCGTGCCAACGGCAAGGGGGGGAGGACCGCGGGCTCTCCCAGGGGGGAGGTGCGACACGCCCCCAGCAGGCACGCCGGGCGGAGGACCTCCGCAACGAACCGGGAAGCGCCCAGGCGACGGGAAACGGCCAGGACCTGCTGTAGACGGCGCCGGTCCCGCGGTGCGAGGGAAAACCCCTGCAGCATGAGGCGCGACCTCCGAACGTGGTAATTTTAGAGCTCCGGAACCCGGAGAATGGACTAAGTTGGGTGGGGGAGGCTCTTTTGGACTCTGGATGCGACCACAGCATGGTCCACCCCCAGATAGCCCGGGCTTTGGGGCTACCGAAGCGCATTCGGAAGGTTCCCCTGGTTTTCGTCCAGATGGACGGCAGCCCGATTCAGGGGGGACCTTTCGGGGAGGAGGTGGGTCCTATCGCCATCCACATAGGGGACCACCAAGAGCTGCGGTGGCTGATCCAGGTCCCCGTAGCGGGATATCGGGCGGTGTTGGGCCTGGATTGGCTGAAGGAACACAACCCCGTGGTGGACTGGCGGGCGGGGACCCTGAAGTTCGACTTGACGGTGGGTGCACGGCATCGGGTCCCCCACGAGAATTCCAGCCACAAGAGGACGGCGGCGCGTCCCAGGGGAGCGGCGGCGGCGCAGCAGGAGAAACCAGAGCCCGAGGTCCCGCCAGAGTACCGAGACCTCGCAGCCGTTTTCAGCGAGCGGGAAGCGGACGAGCTACCCCCACACCGCCGCACGGACTGCGCTATCAACATCCCAGAGGGGGCGGTACTACCCAAAGGGCGCATCTACAAGATGAGTGAGGGTGAGCTCAAGGACCTCCGGGAGTTTTTGGGTAAAAATCTGGCCCGAGGTTTCATCCGGCCCGCTTCCAGTCCCATGGGAGCTCCAGTCTTGTTCGTCCGGAAAAAGGATGGGTCCCGACGGCTGTGCCAGGACTACCGGGGCCTCAACGCCATCGCAGCGGGGAACGCTTACCCCCTCCCGCTGATCCCGGATTTGCTGGCCCGGCTGGGCAAAGGGACTCTGTTCACTAAGCTGGACCTAAGGGAGGCGTACTACCGGGTACGCATCCGGGAGGGGGATGAGTGGAAAACAGCGTTTAACTGTCAATTGGGACAATTCGAATTTAAAGTGATGCCGTTCGGTTTAAGCGGGGCACCTGGGGTTTTCATGAGTCTAATTAATGAGGTGTTGCAGGACCTTCTGTTTCAGGGGGTGGTGGTTTATTTGGATGACGTCCTGATCTACAGCCAAGATCCCCAAGAGCACGTGACCCTGGTGAGGGAGGTGTTAAAGCGCCTGCTGGCAAACCACCTATACGTGAAGCTGGCTAAGTGCGAATTCCACCGTCCCTCCCTGGACTATTTGGGCTACCGCATCTCAGCCCAGGGCATAGCTATGGACCCCGAGAAGGTGCAGGCGGTGCTGGCCTGGGAAAGGCCCCGCACCCGGAAACAGCTACAAAGCTTCCTGGGGTTTGCTAACTTTTTTAGAGGCTTCATCCCCAGATACTCCTCCGTAGTGGCTCCCCTCACGGACTTGCTAGGTACCAAGGGGAGAGGTCCTCGCGCCACGCGGCCCAGCGCAGCGCTCGGCTGGAATGAGAAATCGGAGGCAGCGTTCCTGGCCCTCAAGCAAGCTTTCGCGTCTGAGCCCACGCTACTGCACGTCGACCCAACCCAGCCGATGGTGGTACAAGTCGACGCCAGCGACGCAGCAGCCGGGGCGGTTCTCCTGCAGCGAGACAAGGCGGGACAGCTGAGGCCGGCGGCCTACCTCTCACGAAAATTCGCCGAAACGGAGCGGAACTGGTCTACCTGGGAGAAGGAGGCGTTTGCGATTAAGTTCGCCCTCACCGAATGGCGGCATTGGCTGGAGGAAACAGAGGAGCCGTTCGAGGTCTGGACAGATCACAAGAATCTGGAGGCGCTCCGGCAACCGCGATCCCTGAACGCCAAGCAGATGAGGTGGGCGGAGTTCTTTTCGCGGTACAATTTCAAGCTTGGTCACATCCCCGGCAAAGAGAATTTCCTCGCGGACGCCCTCTCCCGTCTGCCGCATTATGGGGAGGGGTACGCTCCCTGCACCAGGTCCGTGTTTGGTGAGGAGCAGCTGGGACGGGGGGTCGTCACTAGGCGTCGGGCCAGGGAGGAATGGGAGCCCGACCCGGCGACCGCCCCGCTCCGAGACCGCCTAGTGGCAGCCTACGGGACAGACGAGGAGCTGGCTGAGCTCCGGGACTCTTTGATTTTGGACTCCGGTCTCTGGCGGAGGGGGGAGGCTGTCTACGTCCCGGAAGGGCTACGACGGGAAGCCCTCAGCCTCTGCCACGATGCTAAGACCGCCGGGCACTTCGGTTTCGTAAAATCCTGGAAGTTGGCCCGGCGGCGGTTTTGGTGGCCCAGTCTGCGGCGGGACACAAAAGCTTACGTCAGTGGTTGTCCTGTCTGCCTGACCTGCAAGCCGGGGGTTGGCAAGCCGAAAGGTCTGCTGCACCCGCTCGAGGTCCCGACCCGGCCGTGGTCAGTGATCTCCATGGACTTTATAACAGACTTGCCTCCCAGCAAGGGGAAAACGGTGATCTGGGTGGTGGTAGATCTATTTTCCAAACAGGCCCATTTCATTCCTTGCGCCAGTGTCCCCAGTGCTTCACAGTTGGCTCGGATGTTCCTGGATCACGTGTTCCGACTGCACGGGCTGCCGGACAAGGTGATTTCCGATCGGGGCTCACAATTCGTGTCCCGGTTTTGGCAAGCTTTCCTGCGCCTGTTGGACATCGAGCAAGGGCTGAGCTCCGCTTACCACCCCCAGACGGACGGGCAGACCGAGCGGGTTAATCAAGTACTGGAGCAGTACTTGCGGTGTTTCGGTTCCTATCATCAAGACACCTGGGTGCCCCTGCTCCCCCTGGCCGAGTTCGCGTACAACAACGCAGACCACAGCAGCACGGAGATGTCGCCTTTTGCCGTCGTCTACGGGACAGACCTGAGACACTTCCCGGAGCTTGGAGAGGTCCCCGCCCGGGAATCGGCCGACCTTCGCGAGTGGGGGAAGCGTGCCGGGAGCTGCTGGAAGTCGCTGCAGGAGCAGCTCCACAAAGTCAAGGCAGCGCAGAAAGACGACGCCGACCGGAAGAGACGACCAGCTGAGGAGATCCGACCGGGGGATCGAGTTTACCTTTCCACCCGGAACCTACGGTTGAATTTGCCCAGCAAGAAGCTAGGCCCTCGGTTTTTGGGGCCTTTCGAGGTCTTGGCCCCGATCAACGAAGTTTCGGTCAAGCTCAAGCTCCCCAAGAACCTCCGGCACATCCATCCCGTCTTTCACGTGAGCCTTCTAAAAAAAACTCCGGACGGTGACGTTTGGCACCCCGTGTTTTCCCCGCCAGCGCCCGAGGTCCTGCCGGGGGGGGAGCACCACGAGGTGGCGGATATCCTGGACTCTAGACTCCACAGGGGGAAGTTGCAGTACCTCGTGGAATGGAAGGACTTCGCTTTGGGGGACCGGGAATGGGTCTGGGCAGCGGACGTCCTTGCGCCCCGACTCACTGAACGTTTCCACAAGCGGTATCCTGGCCGTCCCGGGGGGTTGGAGAATGGACCTTTGGGGGGGCAGAATGTCGTGGTTCGGTCCTTGGTGGCTTGGGAACGGGACCGAACCCCGCCATCAGAGGCGCCCGCGATCACGGAGGTAGGGCATGGTGATCATAGGCAAGCCGGCAGCTGGGCGCCCCACCCGATCGTTGAGGTGGCAATGGCCGCTAAAGAACCTCAATGTCCCCCTCCACCTTTTGACAAGGGCCCGGAGATGGCCCTTTGTTCCAGGAAAATGGGCCATCAGGAACCCCGGAAAACCTCGCATATGTGCATGAGTCATGATTGTATCAGCATGTTCCCTCCGCAAGTACTGGGTGGGGCAATACAGCCTAAGGAGGTGGGTTTTGTATAAAAGGGAGCTTCCACCTGGAGTTCGGTGGAAGCTCTTACTCCATACCAGCGGACTCCACGTTGCTGAAATAAAGCTTGTTCCTGTTGTATCGTTCACCAGGCCTGGCGTGACGTTTTCTTCAAAGGGGCACCCTGTTTTTTCAGTTAGCAAGCGGGTTCCCGACAACAACACACCAGGAGTCACAGCGGAAGCCATCCTCCACCATGAAACAGGTGACCAACTGAAATGACATCACAAAGCGCTCACCTGAGTTAACTTGGAGAAGAGGGGATGTCTGTTACAAGCAGGGGGGATATCACAACACCCCAGGAGTCACAGCGGAAGCCAACCTCCACCATGAAACAGGTGACCAACTGAAATGACATCACAAAGCGCTCACCTGAGTTAACTAGGAGAAGAGGGGATGTCTGTTACAAGCAGGGGGGATACCACAACACACCAGGAGTCACAAGGGAAGCCAACCTCCAACTTGAAACAGGTGACCAACTGAAATGACATCACAAAGCACTCACCTGAGTTCCCCTGGAGAGCAAGGGAAGTCTTTTACAAGCAGGGGGGATATCAGAAAGCGCTCAACTGAGTTCCCCTGGTGAAGAGGGGATGTCTGTTACAAGCAGAGAGCATATCACAACACACCAGGAGTCACAGGGGAAGCCAACCTCCACCTTGAAACAGGTGACCAACTGAAATGACATCACAAAGTGCTCACCTGAGTTCCCCTGGAGAGCAGGGGATGTCTGTTACAAGCAGGGGGGATATCACAACACACCAGGAGTCACAGGGGAAGCCAACCTCAACCTTGAAACAGGTGACCAACTGAAATGACATCAAAAAGCGCTCACCTGAGTTCCACTGGAGAGCAGGGGACCTCTGTTATAAGCAGGGGGGATATCACAAAGCGCTCACCTGAGTTCCCCTGGTGAGGAGGGGATGTCTGTTACAAGCAGGGGGGATATCACAACACGCCAGGAGTCACAGGGGAAGCCAACCTCCACCTTGAAACAGGTGACCAACTGAAATGACATCACAAAGCGCTCACCTGAGTTAACTTGGAGAAGAGGGGATGTCTGTTACAAGCAGGGGGGATATCACAACACCCCAGGAGTCACAGCGGAAGCAAACCTCCACTATGAAACAGGTGACCAACTGAAATGACATCACAAAGCGCTCACCTGAGTTCCCCTGGTGAGGAGGGGATGTCTGTTACAAGCAGGGGGGATATCACAACACGCTAGGAGTCACAGGGGCAGCCAACCTTCACCTTGAAACAGGTAACCACCTGAAATGACTCACTCACTTACTTCCCCTGGAGATGAGGACATGTCTCTTAATGTCAGGGCGGATAACATAACACACTACAAGTCAGAGTGAAAGCCATCCTCCAACTAGAACCTTAAGACCTACTGAAATGACATCACAAAGCGCTCAACTCTATTCCCATGGAGACAAAGGAATGTCTCTTACTGGCATGGCGGAACACATAACACACTAGACCAGAGGGGAAGCCAAGCTCCAGCTGGAATCTTGTGACGTACTACAATGACATCACAAAGCACTCACCTCAGTTCCCCTGGAGATGAGGGAATGTCTCTTCTGGCATGGGGGATAACATAACACACTGGCAAGCCAACCTCCACCTTGAAACAGGTGACCTACTGAAATGACATCACAAAGCGCTCACCAGAGTACACCTGGAGACGAGGGGATGTCTTTTACAAGCAGGGGGGATATCATAACACACCAGGAGTCACAGGGGAAGACAACCTCCACCTTGAAACAGATGACCAACTGAAATGACATCACAAAGCGCTCACCTGAGTTCCCCTGGAGTGGAGGGGATGTCTATTACAACAAGGGGGGATATCAAAACACACCAGGAGTCAGAGGGGAAGCCAACCTCCACCTTGAAACAGGTGACCAACTGTAATGACATCACAAAGCGCTCACCTGAGTTCCCCTGGAGAGGAGGGGATGTCTGTTACAAGCAGGGGGGTTATCACAACAAACCAGGAGTCACAGCGGAGGCCATCCTCCACCATGAAACAGGTGACCAACTGAAATGACATCACAAAGCGCTCACCTGAGTTAACTTGGAGAAGAGGGGATGTCTGTTACAATCAGGGGGGATATCACAACACACCAGGAGTCACAGGGGAAGCCAACCTCCACCTTGAAACAGGTGACCAACTGTAATGACATCACAAAGCGCTCACCTGAATTCCCCTGGAGAGGTGGGGATGTCTGTTACAAGCAGGGGGGTTATCACAACACACCAGGAGTCACAGCGGAAGCCATCCTCCACCATGAAACAGGTGACCAACTGAACTGACATCACAAAGCGCTCACCTGAGTTCCCCTGGAGAGCAGGGGAAGTCTTTTACAAGCAGGGGGGATATCAGAAAGCGCTCAACTGAGTTCCCCTGGTGAAGAGGGGATGTCTGTTACAAGCAGAGAGGATATCACAACACACCAGGAGTCACAGGGGAAGCCAACCTCCACCTTGAAACAGGTGACCAACTGAAATGACATCACAAAGTGCTCACCTGAGTTCCCCTGGAGAGCAGGGGATGTCTGTTACAAGCAGGGGGGATATCACAACACACCAGGAGTCACAGGGGAAGCCAACCTCAACCTTGAAACAGGTGACCAACTGAAATGACATCAAAAAGCGCTCACCTGAGTTCCACTGGAGAGCAGGGGACCTCTGTTATAAGCAGGGGGGATATCACAAAGCGCTCACCTAAGTTCCCCTGGTGAGGAGGGGATGTCTGTTACAAGCAGGGGGGATATCACAACACGCCAGGAGTCACAGGGGAAGCCAACCTCCACCTTGAAACAGGTGACCAACTGAAATGACATCACAAAGCGCTCACCTGAGTTAACTTGGAGAAGAGGGGATGTCTGTTACAAGCAGGGGGGATATCACAACACCCCAGGAGTCACAGCGGAAGCAAACCTCCACTATGAAACAGGTGACCAACTGAAATGACATCACAAAGCGCTCACCTGAGTTCCCCTGGTGAGGAGGGGATGTCTGTTACAAGCAGGGGGGATATCACAACACGCTAGGAGTCACAGGGGCAGCCAACCTTCACCTTGAAACAGGTAACCACCTGAAATGACTCACTCACTTACTTCCCCTGGAGATGAGGACATGTCTCTTAATGTCAGGGCGGATAACATAACACACTACAAGTCAGAGTGAAAGCCATCCTCCAACTAGAACCTTAAGACCTACTGAAATGACATCACAAAGCGCTCAACTCTATTCCCCTGGAGACAACGGAATGTCTCTTACTGGCATGGCGGAACACATAACACACTAGACCAGAGGGGAAGCCAAGCTCCAGCTGGAATCTTGTGAGGTACTACAATGACATCACAAAGCACTCACCTCAGTTCCCCTGGAGATGAGGGAATGTCTCTTCTGGCATGGGGGATAACATAACACACTGGCAAGCCAACCTCCACCTTGAAACAGGTGACCTACTGAAATGACATCACAAAGCGCTCACCAGTGTACACCTGGAGACGAGGGGATGTCTATTACAACAAGGGGGGATATCAAAACACACCAGGAGTCAGAGGGGAAGCCAACCTCTACCTTGAAACAGGTGACCAACTGTAATGACATCACAAAGCGCTCACCTGAGTTCCCCTGGAGAGGAGGGGATGTCTGTTACAAGCAGGGGGGTTATCACAACAAACCAGGAGTCACAGCGGAGGCCATCCTCCACCATGAAACAGGTGACCAACTGAAATGACATCACAAAGCGCTCACCTGAGTTAACTTGGAGAAGAGGGGATGTCTGTTACAAGCAGGGGGGATATCACAACACACCAGGAGTCACAGGGGAAGCCAACCTCCACCTTGAAACAGGTGACCAACTGTAATGACATCACAAAGCGCTCACCTGAATTCCCCTGGAGAGGTGGGGATGTCTGTTACAAGCAGGGGGGTTATCACAACACACCAGGAGTCACAGCGGAAGCCATCCTCCACCATGAAACAGGTGACCAACAGAAATGACATCACAAAGCGCTCACCTGAGTTAACTTGGAGAAGAGGGGATGTCTGTTACAAGCAGGGGGGATATCACAACACCCCAGGAGTCACAGCGGAAGCCAACCTCCACCATGAAACAGGTGACCAACTGAAATGACATCACAAAGCGCTCACCTGAGTTAACTAGGAGAAGAGGGGATGTCTGTTACAAGCAGGGGGGATACCACAACACAACAGGAGTCACAAGGGAAGCCAACCTCCAACTTGAAACAGGTGACCAACTGAAATGACATCACAAAGCGCTCACCTGAGTTCCCCTGGAGAGCAGGGGAAGTCTTTTACAAGCAGGGGGGATATCAGAAAGTGCTCAACTGAGTTCCCCTGGTGAAGAGGGGATGTCTGTTACAAGCAGAGAGGATATCACAACACACCAGGAGTCACAGGGGAAGCCAACCTCCACCTTGAAACAGGTGACCAACTGAAATGACATCACAAAGTGCTCACCTGAGTTCCCCTGGAGAGCAGGGGATGTCTGTTACAAGCAGGGGGGATATCACAACACACCAGGAGTCACAGGGGCAGCCAACCTCAACCTTGAAACAGGTGACCAACTGAAATGACATCAAAAAGCGCTCACCTGAGTTCCACTGGAGAGCAGGGGACCTCTGTTATAAGCAGGGGGGATATCACAAAGCGCTCACCTGAGTTCCCCTGGTGAGGAGGGGATGTCTGTTACAAGCAGGGGGGATATCACAACACGCCAGGAGTCACAGGGGAAGCCAACCTCCACCTTGAAACAGGTGACCAACTGAAATGACATCACAAAGCGCTCACCTGAGTTAACTTGGAGAAGAGGGGATGTCTGTTACAAGCAGGGGGGATATCACAACACCCCAGGAGTCACAGCGGAAGCCAACCTCCACTATGAAACAGGTGACCAACTGAAATGACATCACAAAGCGCTCACCTGAGTTAACTTGGAGAAGAGGGGATGTCTGTTACAAGCAGGGGGGATACCACAACACACCAGGAGTCACAGCGGAAGCCAACCTCCAACTTGAAACAGGTGACCAACTGAAATGACATCACAAAGCGCTCACCTGAGTTCCCCTGGAGAGCAGGGGAAGTCTGTTACAAGCAGGGGGAATATCAGAAAGCGCTCAACTGAGTTCCCCTGGTGAGGAGGGGATGTCTGTTACAAGCAGGGGGGATATCACAACACGCCAGGAGTCACAGGGGAAGCCAACCTCCACCTTGAAACAGGTGACCAACTGAAATGACATCACAAAGCGCTCACCTGAGTTCCCCTGGAGAGCAGGGGAAGTCTGTTACAAGCAGGGGGGATATCACAAAGCGCTCACCTGAGTTTCCCTGGTGAGGAGGGGATGTCTGTTACAAGCAAGGGGGATATCACAACACGCCAGGAGTCACAGGGGAAGCCAACCTCCACCTTGAAACAGGTGACCAACTGAAATGACATCACAAAGCGCTCACCTGAGTTCCCGTCGAGAGGAGGGGATGTCTGTTACAAGAAGGGGGGTTATCACAACACCCCAGGAGTCACAGCGGAAGCCAACCTCCACCATGAAACAGGTGACCAACTGAAATGACATCACAAAGTGCTCACCTGAGTTAACGTGGAGAAGAGGGGATGTCTGTTACAAGCAGGGGGGATATCACAACACACCAGGAGTCACAGCGGAAGCCAACCTCCAGCATGAAACAGGTGACCAACTGAAATGACATCACAAAGCGCTCACCTGAGTTCCCCTGGAGAGCAGGGGAAGTCTGTTACAAGCAGGGGGGATATCAAAAAGCGCTCAACTGAGTTCCCCTGGTGAGGAGGGGATGTCTGTTACAAGCAGGGGGGATATCACAACACACCAGGAGTCACAGGGGAAGCCAACCTCAACCTGGAAACAGGTGACCAACTGAAATGACATCAAAAAGCGCTCACCTGAGTTCCCCTAGAGATGAGGGGATGTCTGTTAAAAGCAGGAAGGATGTCACAACACGCCCGGATTCACAGGGGAAGACAATCTCAACCTTGAAACAGGTGACCAACTGAAATGACATCACAAAGCGCTCACCTGAGTTCCCCTGGAGAGCAGGGGAAGTCTGTTACAAGCAGGGGGGATATCAGAAAGCGCTCAACTGAGTTCCCCTGGTGAGGAGGGGATGTCTGTTACAAGCAGGGGGGATATCACAACACACCAGGAGTCACAGCGGAAGCCAACCTCCACCATGAAACAGGTGACCAACTGAAATGACATCACAAAGCGCTCACCTGAATTAACTTGGAGAAGAGGGGATGTCTGTTACAAGCAGGGGGGATATCACAACACACCAGGAGTCACAGGGGAAGCCAACCTCCAACTTGAAACAGGTGACCAAATGAAATGAAATCACAAAGCGCTCACCTGAGTTCCCCTAGAGATGAGGGGATGTCTGTTACAAGCAGGGGGGATATCACAAAGCGGTCACCTGAGTTAACTTGGAGAAGAGGGGATGTCTGTTACAAGCAGGGGGGATATCACAACACGCCAGGAGTCACAGGGGCAGCCAACCTTCACCTTGAAACAGGTGACCAACTGAAATGACATCACAAAGCGCTCACGTGAGTTCCCCTAGAGATGAGGGGATGTCTGTTAAAAGCAGGAGGGATATCACAACACGCCCGGATTCACAGGGGAAGACAATCTCAACCTTGAAACAGGTGACCAACTGAAATGACATCACAAAGCGCTCACCTGAGTTCCCCTGGAGAGGAGGGGATCTCTGTTACAAGCAGGGGGGATATCGCAAAGCGCTTACCTGAGTTCCCCTGGTGAGGAGGGGATGTCTGTTACAAGCAGGGGGGATATCACAACACGCCAGGAGTCACAGGGGCAGCCAACCTTCACCTTGAAACAGGTGACCACCTGAAATGACTCACTCACTTACTTCCCCTGGAGATGAGGACATGTCTCTTAATGTCAGGGCGGATAACAAAACACACTACAAGTCAGAGTGAAAGCCATCCTCCAACTAGAACCTTAAGACCTACTGAAATGACATCACAAAGCGCTCAACTCTATTCCCATGGAGACAAAGGAATGTCTCTTACTGGCATGGCGGAACACATAACACACGAGACCAGAGGGGAAGCCAAGCTCCAGCTGGAATCTTGTGACGTACTACAATGACATCACAAAGCACTCACCTCAGTTCCCCTGGAGATGAGGGAATGTCTCTTCTGGCATGGGGGATAACATAACACACTGGCAAGCCAACCTCCACCTTGAAACAGGTGACCTACTGAAATGACATCACAAAGCGCTCACCAGAGTACACCTGGAGACGAGGGGATGTCTTTTACAAGCAGGGGGGATATCATAACACACCAGGAGTCACAGGGGAAGACAACCTCCACCTTGAAACAGATGACCAACTGAAATGACATCACAAAGCGCTCACCTGAGTTCCCCTGGAGTGGAGGGGATGTCTATTACAACAAGGGGGGATATCAAAACACACCAGGAGTCACAGGGGAAGCCAACCTCCACCTTGAAACAGGTGACCAACTGAAATGACATCACAAAGCGCTCACCTGAGTTCCCGTGGAGAGGAGGGGATGTCTGTTACAAGAAGGGGGGTTATCACAACACCCCAGGAGTCACAGCGGAAGCCAACCTCCACCATGAAACAGGTGACCAACTGAAATGACATCACAAAGCGCTCACCTGAGTTAACTTGGAGAAGAGGGGATGTCTGTTACAAGCAGGGGGGATACCACAACACTCCAGGAGTCACAGGGGAAGCCAACCTCCACCTTGAAACAGGTGACCAACTGAAATGACATCACAAAGCGCTCACCTGAGTTCCCGTCGAGAGGAGGGGATGTCTGTTACAAGAAGGGGGGTTATCACAACACCCCAGGAGTCACAGCGGAAGCCAACCTCCACCATGAAACAGGTGACCAACTGAAATGACATCACAAAGTGCTCACCTGAGTTAACGTGGAGAAGAGGGGATGTCTGTTACAAGCAGGGGGGATATCACAACACACCAGGAGTCACAGCGGAAGCCAACCTCCACCATGAAACAGGTGACCAACTGAAATGACATCACAAAGCGCTCACCTGAGTTCCCCTGGAGAGCAGGGGAAGTCTGTTACAAGCAGGGGGGATATCAAAAAGCGCTCAACTGAGTTCCCCTGCTGAGGAGGGGATGTCTGTTACAAGCAGGGGGGATATCACAACACACCAGGAGTCACAGGGGAAGCCAACCTCAACCTGGAAACAGGTGACAAACTGAAATGACATCAAAAAGCGCTCACCTGAGTTCCCCTAGAGATGAGGGGATGTCTGTTAAAAGCAGGAAGGATGTCACAACACGCCCGGATTCACAGGGGAAGACAATCTCAACCTTGAAACAGGTGACCAACTGAAATGACATCACAAAGCGCTCACCTGAGTTAACTTGGAGAAGAGGGGATGTCTGTTACAAGCAGGGGGGATAACACAACACACCAGGAGTCACAGGGGAAGCCAACCTCCAACTTGAAACAGGTGACCAACTGAAATGACATCACAAAGCGCTCACCTGAGTTCCCCTGGAGAGCAGGGGAAGTCTGTTACAAGCAGGGGGGATATCAGAAAGCGCTCAACTGAGTTCCCCTGGTGAGGAGGGGATGTCTGTTACAAGCAGGGGGGATATCACAACACACCAGGAGTCACAGCGGAAGCCAACCTCCACCATGAAACAGGTGACCAACTGAAATGACATCACAAAGCGCTCACCTGAATTAACTTGGAGAAGAGGGGATGTCTGTTACAAGCAGGGGGGATATCACAACACACCAGGAGTCACAGGGGAAGCCAACCTCCAACTTGAAACAGGTGACCAAATGAAATGAAATCACAAAGCGCTCACCTGAGTTCCCCTAGAGATGAGGGGATGTCTGTTACAAGCAGGGGGGATATCACAAAGCGGTCACCTGAGTTAACTTGGAGAAGAGGGGATGTCTGTTACAAGCAGGGGGGATATCACAACACGCCAGGAGTCACAGGGGCAGCCAACCTTGACCTTGAAACAGGTGACCAACTGAAATGACATCACAAAGCGCTCACGTGAGTTCCCCTAGAGATGAGGGGATGTCTGTTAAAAGCAGGAGGGATATCACAACACGCCCGGATTCACAGGGGAAGACAATCTCAACCTTGAAACAGGTGACCAACTGAAATGACATCACAAAGCGCTCACCTGAGTTCCCCTGGAGAGGAGGGGATCTCTGTTACAAGCAGGGTGGATATCGCAAAGCGCTTACCTGAGTTCCCCTGGTGAGGAAGGGATGTCTGTTACAAGCAGGGGGGATATCACAACACGCCAGGAGTCACAGGGGCAGCCAACCTTCACCTTGAAACAGGTGACCACCTGAAATGACTCACTCACTTACTTCCCCTGGAGATGAGGACATGTCTCTTAATGTCAGGGCGGATAACAAAACACACTACAAGTCAGAGTGAAAGCCATCCTCCAACTAGAACCTTAAGACCTACTGAAATGACATCACAAAGCGCTCAACACTATTCCCATGGAGACAAAGGAATGTCTCTTACTGGCATGGCGGAACACATAACACACGAGACCAGAGGGGAAGCCAAGCTCCAGCTGGAATCTTGTGACGTACTACAATGACATCACAAAGCACTCACCTCAGTTCCCCTGGAGATGAGGGAATGTCTCTTCTGGCATGGGGGATAACATAACACACTGGCAAGCCAACCTCCACCTTGAAACAGGTGACCTACTGAAATGACATCACAAAGCGCTCACCAGAGTACACCTGGAGACGAGGGGATGTCTTTTACAAGCAGGGGGGATATCATAACACACCAGGAGTCACAGGGGAAGACAACCTCCACCTTGAAACAGATGACCAACTGAAATGACATCACAAAGCGCTCACCTGAGTTCCCCTGGAGTGGAGGGGATGTCTATTACAACAAGGGGGGATATCAAAACACACCAGGAGTCACAGGGGAAGGCAACCTCCACCTTGAAACAGGTGACCAACTGAAATGACATCACAAAGCGCTCACCTGAGTTCCCGTGGAGAGGAGGGGATGTCTGTTACAAGAAGGGGGGTTATCACAACACCCCAGGAGTCACAGCGGAAGCCAACCTCCACCATGAAACAGGTGACCAACTGAAATGACATCACAAAGCGCTCACCTGAGTTAACTTGGAGAAGAGGGGATGTCTGTTACAAGCAGGGGGGATACCACAACACTCCAGGAGTCACAGGGGAAGCCAACCTCCAACTTGAAACAGGTGACCAACTGAAATGACATCACAAAGCGCTCACCTGAGTTCCCCTGGAGAGCAGGGGAAGTCTGTTACAAGCAGGGGGGATATCAGAAAGCGCTCAACTGAGTTCCCCTGGTGAAGAGGGGATGTCTGTTACAAGCAGGGGGGATATCACAACACACCAGGAGTCACAGGGGAAGCCAACCTCAACCTGGAAACAGGTGACCAACTGAAATGACATCAAAAAGCGCTCACCTGAGTTCCCCTAGAGATGAGGGGATGTCTGTTAAAAGCAGGAAGGATGTCACAACACGCCCGGATTCACAGGGGAAGACAATCTCAACCTTGAAACAGGTGACCAACTGAAATGACATCACAAAGCGCTCACCTGAGTTAACTTGGAGAAGAGGGGATGTCTGTTACAAGCAGGGGGGATAACACAACACACCAGGAGTCACAGGGGAAGCCAACCTCCAACTTGAAACAGGTGACCAACTGAAATGACATCACAAAGCGCTCACCTGAGTTCCCCTGGAGAGCAGGGGAAGTCTGTTACAAGCAGGGGGGATATCAGAAAGCGCTCAACTGAGTTCCCCTGGTGAGGAGGGGATGTCTGTTACAAGCAGGGGGGATATCACAACACACCAGGAGTCACAGCGGAAGCCAACCTCCACCATGAAACAGGTGACCAACTGAAATGACATCACAAAGCGCTCACCTGAATTAACTTGGAGAAGAGGGGATGTCTGTTACAAGCAGGGGGGATATCACAACACACCAGGAGTCACAGGGGAAGCCAACCTCCAACTTGAAACAGGTGACCAAATGAAATGAAATCACAAAGCGCTCACCTGAGTTCCCCTAGAGATGAGGGGATGTCTGTTACAAGCAGGGGGGATATCACAAAGCGGTCACCTGAGTTAACTTGGAGAAGAGGGGATGTCTGTTACAAGCAGGGGGGATATCACAACACGCCAGGAGTCACAGGGGCAGCCAACCTTCACCTTGAAACAGGTGACCAACTGAAATGACATCACAAAGCGCTCACGTGAGTTCCCCTAGAGATGAGGGGATGTCTGTTAAAAGCAGGAGGGATATCACAACACGCCCGGATTCACAGGGGAAGACAATCTCAACCTTGAAACAGGTGACCAACTGAAATGACATCACAAAGCGCTCACCTGAGTTCCCCTGGAGAGGAGGGGATCTCTGTTACAAGCAGGGGGGATATCGCAAAGCGCTTACCTGAGTTCCCCTGGTGAGGAGGGGATGTCTGTTACAAGCAGGGGGGATATCACAACACGCCAGGAGTCACAGGGGCAGCCAACCTTCACCTTGAAACAGGTGACCACCTGAAATGACTCACTCACTTACTTCCCCTGGAGATGAGGACATGTCTCTTAATGTCAGGGCGGATAACAAAACACACTACAAGTCAGAGTGAAAGCCATCCTCCAACTAGAACCTTAAGACCTACTGAAATGACATCACAAAGCGCTCAACTCTATTCCCATGGAGACAAAGGAATGTCTCTTACTGGCATGGCGGAACACATAACCCACTAGACCAGAGGGGAAGCCAAGCTCCAGCTGGAATCTTGTGACGTACTACAATGACATCACAAACCACTCACCTATGTTCCCCTGGAGATGAGGGAATGTCTCTTCTGGCATGGGGGATATCATAACACACTGGCAAGCCAACCTCCACCTTGAAACAGGTGACCTACTGAAATGACATCACAAAGCGCTCACCAGAGTACACCTGGAGACGAGGGGATGTCTGTTACAAGCAGGGGGGATATCATAACACACCAGGAGTCACAGGGGAAGACAACCTCCACCTTGAAACAGATGACCAACTGAAATGACATCACAAAGCGCTCACCTGAGTTCCCCTGGAGAGGAGGGGATGTCTGTTACAAGCAGGGGGGTTATCACAACACACCAGGAGTCAGAGGGGAAGCCAACCTCCACCTTGAAACAGGTGACCAAATGTGATGACATCATAAAGCGCTCACCTGGGTTCCCCTGGAGAGGAGCGGATGTCTGTTACAAGCAGGGGGAATATCACAAAGCGCTCACCTGAGTTCCCCTGGAGAGGAGGGGATGTCTGTTACAAGCAGGGGGGTTATCACAACACACCAGGAGTCACAGCGGAAGCCATCCTCCACCATGAAACAGGTGACCAACTGAAATGACATCACAAAGCGCTCACCTGAGTTAACTTGGAGAAGAGGGGATGTCTGTTACAAGCAGGGGGGATATCACAACACACCAGGAGTCAGAGGGGAAGCCAACCTCCACCTTGAAACAGGTGACCAACTGTAATGAAATCACAAAGCGCTCACCTGAGTTCCCCTAGAGATGAGGGGATGTCTGTTACAAGCAGGGGGGATATCACAAAGCGGTCACCTGAGTTAACTTGGAGAAGAGGGGATGTCTGTTACAAGCAGGGGGGATATCACAACACGCCAGGAGTCACAGGGGCAGCCAACCTTCACCTTGAAACAGGTGACCAACTGAAATGACATCACAAAGCGCTCACGTGAGTTCCCCTAGAGATGAGGGGATGTCTGTTAAAAGCAGGAGGGATATCACAACACGCCCGGATTCACAGGGGAAGACAATCTCAACCTTGAAACAGGTGACCAACTGAAATGACATCACAAAGCGCTCACCTGAGTTCCCCTGGAGAGGAGGGGATCTCTGTTACAAGCAGGGGGGATATCGCAAAGCGCTTACCTGAGTTCCCCTGGTGAGGAGGGGATGTCTGTTACAAGCAGGGGGGATATCACAACACGCCAGGAGTCACAGGGGCAGCCAACCTTCACCTTGAAACAGGTGACCACCTGAAATGACTCACTCACTTACTTCCCCTGGAGATGAGGACATGTCTCTTAATGTCAGGGCGGATAACAAAACACACTACAAGTCAGAGTGAAAGCCATCCTCCAACTAGAACCTTAAGACCTACTGAAATGACATCACAAAGCGCTCAACTCTATTCCCATGGAGACAAAGGAATGTCTCTTACTGGCATGGCGGAACACATAACCCACTAGACCAGAGGGGAAGCCAAGCTCCAGCTGGAATCTTGTGACGTACTACAATGACATCACAAACCACTCACCTATGTTCCCCTGGAGATGAGGGAATGTCTCTTCTGGCATGGGGGATATCATAACACACTGGCAAGCCAACCTCCACCTTGAAACAGGTGACCTACTGAAATGACATCACAAAGCGCTCACCAGAGTACACCTGGAGACGAGGGGATGTCTGTTACAAGCAGGGGGGATATCATAACACACCAGGAGTCACAGGGGAAGACAACCTCCACCTTGAAACAGATGACCAACTGAAATGACATCACAAAGCGCTCACCTGAGTTCCCCTGGAGAGGAGGGGATGTCTGTTACAAGCAGGGGGGTTATCACAACACACCAGGAGTCAGAGGGGAAGCCAACCTCCACCTTGAAACAGGTGACCAAATGTGATGACATCATAAAGCGCTCACCTGGGTTCCCCTGGAGAGGAGCGGATGTCTGTTACAAGCAGGGGGAATATCACAAAGCGCTCACCTGAGTTCCCCTGGAGAGGAGGGGATGTCTGTTACAAGCAGGGGGGTTATCACAACACACCAGGAGTCACAGCGGAAGCCATCCTCCACCATGAAACAGGTGACCAACTGAAATGACATCACAAAGCGCTCACCTGAGTTAACTTGGAGAAGAGGGGATGTCTGTTACAAGCAGGGGGGATATCACAACACACCAGGAGTCAGAGGGGAAGCCAACCTCCACCTTGAAACAGGTGACCAACTGTAATGACATCACAAAGCGTTCACCTGAGTTCCCCTGGAGAGGAGGGGATGTCTGTTACAAGCAGGGGGGTTATCACAACACACCAGGAGTCACAGCGGAAGCCATCCTCCACCATGAAATAGGTGACCAACTGAAATGACATCACAAAGCGCTCACCTGAGTTAACTTCGAGAAGAGGGGATGTCTGTTACAAGCAGGGGGGATATCACAACACACCAGGAGTCACAGGGGAAGCCAACCTCCACCTTGAAACAGGTGACCAACTGAATTGACATCACAAAGTGCTGACTTGACTTTCCCTTGAGAGGAGGGGATGTCCGTTACAAGCAGGGGGGATATCACAACACACCAGGAGTCACAGGGGAAGCCAACCTCAACCTTGAAACAGGTGACCAACTGAAATGACTCACTCACTTACTTCCCCTGGAGATGAGGACATGTCGCTTAATGTCAGGGCGGATAACATAACACACTACAAGTCAGAGTCAAAGCCATCCTCCAACTAGAACCTTAAGACCTACTGAAATGACATCACAAAGCGCTCAACTCTATTCCCATGGAGACAAAGGAATGTCTCTTACTGGCATGGCGGAACACATAACACACTAGACCAGAAGGGAAGCCAAGCTCCAGCTGGAATCTTGTGACGTACTACAATGACATCACAAAGCACTCACCTCAGTTCCCCTGGAGATGAGGGAATGTCTCTTCTGGCATGGGGGATAACATAACACACTTGCAAGCCAACCTCCACCTTGAAACAGGTGAACTACTGAAATGACATCACAAAGCGCTCACCAGAGTACACCTGGAGACGAGGGGATGTCTGTTAAAAGCAGGAGGGATATCACAACACGCCCGGATTCACAGGGCAAGACAATCTCAACCTTGAAACAGGTGACCAACTGAAATGACATCACAAAGCGCTCACCTGAGTTCCCCTGGAGAGCAGGGGACCTCTGTTACAAGCAGGGGGGATATCAGAAAGCGCTCAACTGAGTTCCCCTGGTGAGGAGGGGATGTCTGTTACAAGCAGGGGGGATATCACAACACACCAGGAGTCACAGCGGAAGCCAACCTCCACCATGAAACAGGTGACCAACTGAAATGACATCACAAAGCGCTCACCTGAATTAACTTGGAGAAGAGGGGATGTCTGTTACAAGCAGGGGGGATATCACAACACACCAGGAGTCACAGGGGAAGCCAACCTCCACCTTGAAACAGGTGACCAACTGAAATGACATCACAAAGCGCTCACCTGAGTTAACTTGGAGAAGAGGGGATGTCTGTTACAAGCAGGGGGGATATCACAACACACCAGGAGTCAGAGGGGAAGCCAACCTCCACCTTGAAACAGGTGACCAAATGTGATGACATCACAAAGCGCTCACCTGAGTTCCCCTGGAGAGGAGGGGATGTCTGTTACAAGCAGGGGGAATATCACAAAGCGCTCACCTGAGTTCCCCTGGAGAGGAGGGGATGTCTGTTACAAGCAGGGGGGTTATCACAACACACCAGGAGTCACAGCGGAAGCCATCCTCCACCATGAAACAGGTGACCAACTGAAATGAAATCACAAAGCGCTCACCTGAGTTAACTTGGAGAAGAGGGGATGTCTGTTACAAGTAGGGGGGATATCACAACACACCAGGAGTCACAGCGGAAGCCAACCTCCACCATGAAACAGGTGACCAACTGAAATGACATCACAAAGCGCTCACCTGAGTTAACTTGGAGTAGAGGGGATGTCTGTTACAAGCAGGGGGGATACCACAACACACCAGGAGTCACAAGGGAAGCCAACCTCCAACTTGAAACAGGTGACCAACTGAAATGACATCACAAAGCGCTCACCTGAGTTCCCCTGGAGAGCAGGGGAAGTCTTTTACAAGCAGGGGGGATATCAGAAAGTGCTCAACTGAGTTCCCCTGGTGAAGAGGGGATGTCTGTTACAAGCAGAGAGGATATCACAACACACCAGGAGTCACAGGGGAAGCCAACCTCCACCTTGAAACAGGTGACCAACTGAAATGACATCACAAAGTGCTCACCTGAGTTCCCCTGGAGAGCAGGGGATGTCTGTTACAAGCAGGGGGGATATCACAACACACCAGGAGTCACAGGGGAAGCCAACCTCAACCTTGAAACAGGTGACCAACTGAAATGACATCAAAAAGCGCTCACCTGAGTTCCACTGGAGAGCAGGGGACCTCTGTTATAAGCAGGGGGGATATCACAAAGCGCTCACCTGAGTTCCCCTGGTGAGGAGGGGATGTCTGTTACAAGCAGGGGGGATATCACAACACGCCAGGAGTCACAGGGGAAGCCAACCTCCACCTTGAAACAGGTGACCAACTGAAATTACATCACAAAGCGCTCACCTGAGTTAACTTGGAGAAGAGGGGATGTCTGTTACAAGCAGGGGGGATATCACAACACACCAGGAGTCAGAGGGGAAGCCAACCTCCACCTTGAAACAGGTGACCAAATGTGATGACATCACAAAGCTCTCACCTGAGTTCCCCTGGAGAGGAGGGGATGTCTGTTACAAGCAGGGGGAATATCACAAAGCGCTCACCTGAGTTCCCCTGGAGAGGAGGGGATGTCTGTTACAAGCAGGGGGGTTATCACAACACACCAGGAGTCACAGCGGAAGCCATCCTCCACCATGAAACAGGTGACCAACTGAAATGACATCACAAAGCGCTCACCTGAGTTAACTTGGAGAAGAGGGTATGTCTGTTACAAGCAGGGGGGATATCACAACACACCAGGAGTCACAGGGGAAGCCAACCTCCACCTTGAAACAGGTGACCAACTGTAATGACATCACAAAGCGCTCACCTGAGTTCCCCTGGAGAGGAGGGGATGTCTGTTACAAGCAGGGGGGTTATCACAACACACCAGGAGTCACAGCGGAAGCCATCCTCCACCATGAAACAGGTGACCAACTGAAATGACATCACAAAGCGCTCACCTGAGTTCCCCTGGAGAGGAGGGGATGTCTGTTACAAGCAGGGGGGTTATCACAACACACCAGGAGTCACAGCGGAAGCCATCCTCCACCATGAAATAGGTGACCAACTGAAATGACATCAAAAAGCGCTCACCTGAGTTAACTTCGAGAAGAGGGGATGTCTGTTACAAGCAGGGGGGATATCACAACACACCAGGAGTCACAGGGGAAGCCAACCTCCACCTTGAAACAGGTGACCAACTGAATTGACATCACAAAGTGCTGACTTGACTTTCCCTTGAGAGGAGGGGATGTCCGTTACAAGCAGGGGGGATATCACAACACACCAGGAGTCACAGGGGAAGCCAACCTCAACCTTGAAACAGGTGACCAACTGAAATGACATCAAAAAGCGCTCACAGGGGAAGCCAACCTCCACCATGAAACAGGTGACCAACTGAAATGACATCACAAAGCGCTCACCTGAGTTAACTTGGAGAAGAGGGGATGTCTGTTACAAGCAGGGGGGATACCACAACACGCCCGGATTCACAGGGGAAGACAATCTCAACCTTTAAACAGGTGACCAACTGAAATGTCATCACAAAGCGCTCACCTGAGTTCCCCTAGAGATGAGGGGATCTCTGTTACAAGCAGGGGGGATATCACAAAGCGCTCACCTGAGTTCCCCTCGTGAGGAGGGGATGTCTGTTACAAGCAGGGGGGATATCACAACACGCCAGGAGTCACAGGGGCAGCCAACCTTCACCTTGAAACAGGTGAGCAACTGAAATGACTCACTCACTTACTTCCCCTGGAGATGAGGACATGTCGCTTAATGTCAGGGCGGATAACATAACACACTACAAGTCAGAGTCAAAGCCATCCTCCAACTAGAACCTTAAGACCTAGTGAAATGACATCACAAAGCGCTCAACTCTATTCCCATGGAGACAAAGGAATGTCTCTTACTGGCATGGCGGAACACATAACACACTAGACCAGAGGGGAAGCCAAGCTCCAGCTGGAATCTTGTGACGTACTACAATGACATCACAAAGCACTCACCTCAGTTCCCCTGGAGATGAGGGAATGTCTCTTCTGGCATGGGGGATAACATAACACACTGGCAAGCCAACCTCCACCTTGAAACAGGTGAACTACTGAAATGACATCACAAAGCGCTCACCAGAGTACACCTGGAGACGAGGGGATGTCTGTTAAAAGCAGGAGGGATATCACAACACGCCCGGATTCACAGGGCAAGACAATCTCAACCTTGAAACAGGTGACCAACTGAAATGACATCACAAAGCGCTCACCTGAGTTCCCCTGGAGAGCAGGGGACCTTTGTTACAAGCAGGGGGGATATCACAAAGCGCTCACCTGAGTTCCCCTGGTGAGGAGGGGATGTCTGTTACAAGCAGGGGGGATATCACAACACGCCAGGAGTCACAGGGGAAGCCAACCACCACCTTGAAACAGGTGACCAACTGAAATGACATCACAAAGCGCTCACCTGAGTTCCCGTGGAGAGGAGGGGATGTCTGTTACAAGAAGGGGGGTTATCACAACACCCCAAGAGTCACAGCGGAAGCCAACCTCCACCATGAAACAGGTGACCAACTGAAATGACATCACAAAGCGCTCACCTGAGTTAACTTGGAGTAGAGGGGATGTCTGTTACAAGCAGGGGGGATATCACAACACACCAGGAGTCACAGCGGAAGCCAACCTCCACCATGAAACAGGTGACCAACTGAAATGACATCACAAAGCGCTCACCTGAGTTCCCCTAGAGATGAGGGGATGTCTGTTACAAGCAGGGGGGATATCACAAAGCGCTCACCTGAGTTCCCCTCGTGAGGAGGGGATGTCTGTTAAAAGCAGGAGGGATATCACAACACGCCCGGATTCACAGGGGAAGACAATCTCAACCTTGAAACAGGTGACCAACTGAAATGACATCACAAAGCCCTCACCTGAGTTCCCCCGGAGAGCAGGGGACCTCTGTTACAAGCAGGGGAGATATCACAAAGCGCTCACATGAGTTCCCCTCGTGAGGAGGGGATGTCTGTTAAAAGCAGGAGGGATATCACAACACGCCCGGATTCACAGGGGAAGACAATCTCAACCTTGAAACAGGTGACCAACTGAAATGACATCAAAAAGCGCTCACAGGGGAAGCCAACCTCCACCTTGAAACAGGTGACCAACTGTAATGACATCACAAAGCGCTCACCTGAGTTCCCCTGGAGAGGAGGGGATGTCTGTTACAAGCAGGGGGGTTATCACAACACACCAGGAGTCACAGCGGAAGCCATCCTCCACCATGAAACAGGTGACCAACTGAAATGACATCACAAAGCGCTCACCTGAGTTAACTTGGAGAAGAGGGGATGTCTGTTACAAGCAGGGGGGATATCACAACACACCAGGAGTCAGAGGGGAAGCCAACCTCCACCTTGAAACAGGTGACCAACTGTAATGACATCACAAAGCGCTCACCTGAGTTCCCCTGGAGAGGAGGGGATGTCTGTTACAAGCAGGGGGGTTATCACAACACACCAGGAGTCACAGCGGAAGCCATCCTCCACCATGAAATAGGTGACCAACTGAAATGACATCACAAAGCGCTCACCTGAGTTAACTTCGAGAAGAGGGGATGTCTGTTACAAGCAGGGGGGATATCACAACACACCAGGAGTCACAGGGGAAGCCAACCTCCACCTTGAAACAGGTGACCAACTGAATTGACATCACAAAGTGCTGACTTGACTTTCCCTTGAGAGGAGGGGATGTCCGTTACAAGCAGGGGGGATATCACAACACACCAGGAGTCACAGGGGAAGCCAACCTCAACCTTGAAACAGGTGACCAACTGAAATGACATCAAAAAGCGCTCACAGGGGAAGCCAACCTCCACCATGAAACAGGTGACCAACTGAAATGACATCACAAAGCGCTCACCTGAGTTAACTTGGAGAAGAGGGGATGTCTGTTACAAGCAGGGGGGATACCACAACACGCCCGGATTCACAGGGGAAGACAATCTCAACCTTTAAACAGGTGACCAACTGAAATGACATCACAAAGCGCTCACCTGAGTTCCCCTAGAGATGAGGGGATCTCTGTTACAAGCAGGGGGGATATCACAAAGCGCTCACCTGAGTTCCCCTCGTGAGGAGGGGATGTCTGTTACAAGCAGGGGGGATATCACAACACGCCAGGAGTCACAGGGGCAGCCAACCTTCACCTTGAAACAGGTGACCAACTGAAATGACTCACTCACTTACTTCCCCTGGAGATGAGGACATGTCGCTTAATGTCAGGGCGGATAACATAACACACTGCAAGTCAGAGTCAAAGCCATCCTCCAACTAGAACCTTAAGACCTAGTGAAATGACATCACAAAGCGCTCAACTCTATTCCCATGGAGACAAAGGAATGTCTCTTACTGGCATGGCGGAACACATAACACACTAGACCAGAAGGGAAGCCAAGCTCCAGCTGGAATCTTGTGACGTACTACAATGACATCACAAAGCACTCACCTCAGTTCCCCTGGAGATGAGGGAATGTCTCTTCTGGCATGGGGGATAACATAACACACTGGCAAGCCAACCTCCACCTTGAAACAGGTGACCTACTGAAATGACATCACAAAGCGCTCACCAGAGTACACCTGGAGACGAGGGGATGTCTGTTAAAAGCAGGAGGGATATCACAACACGCCCGGATTCACAGGGCAAGACAATCTCAACCTTGAAACAGGTGACCAACTGAAATGACATCACAAAGCGCTCACCTGAGTTCCCCTGGAGAGCAGGGGACCTCTGTTACAAGCAGGGGGGATATCACAAAGCGCTCACCTGAGTTCCCCTGGTGAGGAGGGGATGTCTGTTACAAGCAGGGGGGATATCACAACACGCCAGGAGTCACAGGGGAAGCCAACCACCACCTTGAAACAGGTGACCAACTGAAATGACATCACAAAGCGCTCACCTGAGTTCCCGTGGAGAGGAGGGGATGTCTGTTACAAGAAGGGGGGTTATCACAACACCCCAAGAGTCACAGCGGAAGCCAACCTCCACCATGAAACAGGTGACCAACTGAAATGACATCACAAAGCGCTCACCTGAGTTAACTTGGAGTAGAGGGGATGTCTGTTACAAGCAGGGGGGATATCACAACACACCAGGAGTCACAGCGGAAGCCAACCTCCACCATGAAACAGGTGACCAACTGAAATGACATCACAAAGCGCTCACCTGAGTTCCCCTAGAGATTAGGGGATGTCTGTTACAAGCAGGGGGGATATCACAAAGCGCTCACCTGAGTTCCCCTCGTGAGGAGGGGATGTCTGTTAAAAGCAGGAGGGATATCACAACACGCCCGGATTCACAGGGGAAGACAATCTCAACCTTGAAACAGGTGACCAACTGAAATGACATCACAAAGCCCTCACCTGAGTTCCCCCGGAGAGCAGGGGACCTCTGTTACAAGCAGGGGAGATATCACAAAGCGCTCACATGAGTTCCCCTCGTGAGGAGGGGATGTCTGTTAAAAGCAGGAGGGATATCACAACACGCCCGGATTCACAGGGGAAGACAATCTCAACCTTGAAACAGGTGACCAACTGAAATGACATCAAAAAGCGCTCACGGGGGAAGCCAACCTCCACCATGAAACAGGTGACCAACTGAAATGACATCACAAAGCGCTCACCTGAGTTAACTTGGAGAAGAGGGGATGTCTGTTACAAGCAGGGGGGATACCACAACACGCCCGGATTCACAGGGGAAGACAATCTCAACCTTTAAACAGGTGACCAACTGAAATGACATCACAAAGCGCTCACCTGAGTTCCCCTAGAGATGAGGGGATCTCTGTTACAAGCAGGGGGGATATCACAAAGCGCTCACCTGAGTTCCCCTCATGAGGAGGGGATGTCTGTTACAAGCAGGGGGGATATCACAACACGCCAGGAGTCACAGGGGCAGCCAACCTTCACCTTGAAACAGGTGACCAACTGAAATGACTCACTCACTTACTTCCCCTGGAGATGAGGACATGTCGCTTAATGTCAGGGCGGATAACATAACACACTACAAGCCAGAGTCAAAGCCATCCTCCAACTAGAACCTTAAGACCTAGTGAAATGACATCACAAAGCGCTCAACTCTATTCCCATGGAGACAAAGGAATGTCTCTTACTGGCATGGCGGAACACATAACACACTAGACCAGAAGGGAAGCCAAGCTCCAGCTGGAATCTTGTGACGTACTACAATGACATCACAAAGCGCTCACCAGAGTACACCTGGAGACGAGGGGATGTCTGTTAAAAGCAGGAGGGATATCACAACACGCCCGGATTCACAGGGCAAGACAATCTCAACCTTGAAACAGGTGACCAACTGAAATGACATCACAAAGCGCTCACCTGAGTTAACTTGGAGTAGAGGGGATGTCTGTTACAAGCAGGGGGGATATCACAACACACCAGGAGTCACAGCGGAAGCCAACCTCCACCATGAAACAGGTGACCAACTGAAATGACATCACAAAGCGCTCACCTGAGTTCTCCTAGAGATGAGGGGATGTCTGTTACAAGCAGGAGAGATATCACAAAGCGCTCACATGAGTTCCCATCGTGAGGAGGGGATGTCTGTTACAAGCAGGGGGGATATCACAACACGCCAGGAGTCACAGGGGCAGCCAACGTTCACCTTGAAACAGGTGACCAACTGAAATGACTCACTCACTTACTTCCCCTGGAGATGAGGACATGTCTCTTAATGTCAGGGCGGATAACATAACACACTACAAGTCAGAGTGAAAGCGATCCTCCAACTAGAACCTTAAGACCTACTGAAATGACATCACAAAGCGCTCAACTCTATTCCCATGGAGACAAAGGAATGTCTCTTACTGGCATGGCGGAACACATAGCACACTAGACCAGAGGGGAAGCCAAGCTCCAGCTGGAATCTTGTGACGTACTACAATGACATCACAAAGCACTCACCTCAGTTCCCCTGGAGATGAGGGAATGTCTCTTCTGGCATGGGGGATAACATAACACACTGTCAAGCCAACCTCCACCTTGAAACAGGTGACCTACTGAAATGACATCACAAAGCGCTCACCAGAGTACACCTGGAGTGGAGGGGATGTCTATAACAACATGGGGGGATATCAAAACACACCAGGAGTCAGAAGGGAAGCCAACCTCCACCTTGAAACAGGTGACCAACTGTAATGACATCACAAAGCGCTCACCTGAGTTCGCCTGGAGAGGAGGGGATGTCTGTTACAAGCAGGGGGGTTATCACAACACACCAGGAGTCACAGCGGAAGCCATCCTCCACCATGAAACAGTTAACCAACTGAAATGACATCACAAAGCGCTCACCTGAGTTAACTTGGAGAAGAGGGGATGTCTGTTACAAGCAGGGGGGATATCACAACACACCATGAGTCACAGGGGAAGCCAACCTCCACCTTGAAACAGGTGACCAACTGAATTGACATCACAAAGCGCTGAAGTGAGTTCCCCTGGAGAGGAGGGGATGTCTGTTACAAGCAGGGAGGATATCACAAAGCGCTCACCTGAGTTCCCCTCGTGAGGAGGGGATGTCTGTTAAAAGCAGGAGGGATATCACAACACGCCCGGATTCACAGGGGAAGACAATCTCAACCTTGAAACAGGTGACCAACTGAAATGACATCACAAAGCCCTCACCTGAGTTCCCCCGGAGAGCAGGGGACCTCTGTTACAAGCAGGGGAGATATCACAAAGCGCTCACATGAGTTCCCCTCGTGAGGAGGGGATGTCTGTTAAAAGCAGGAGGGATATCACAACACGCCCGGATTCACAGGGGAAGACAATCTCAACCTTGAAACAGGTGACCAACTGAAATGACATCAAAAAGCGCTCACGGGGGAAGCCAACCTCCACCATGAAACAGGTGACCAACTGAAATGACATCACAAAGCGCTCACCTGAGTTAACTTGGAGAAGAGGGGATGTCTGTTACAAGCAGGGGGGATACCACAACACGCCCGGATTCACAGGGGAAGACAATCTCAACCTTTAAACAGGTGACCAACTGAAATGACATCACAAAGCGCTCACCTGAGTTCCCCTAGAGATGAGGGGATCTCTGTTACAAGCAGGGGGGATATCACAAAGCGCTCACCTGAGTTCCCCTCATGAGGAGGGGATGTCTGTTACAAGCAGGGGGGATATCACAACACGCCAGGAGTCACAGGGGCAGCCAACCTTCACCTTGAAACAGGTGACCAACTGAAATGACTCACTCACTTACTTCCCCTGGAGATGAGGACATGTCGCTTAATGTCAGGGCGGATAACATAACACACTACAAGCCAGAGTCAAAGCCATCCTCCAACTAGAACCTTAAGACCTAGTGAAATGACATCACAAAGCGCTCAACTCTATTCCCATGGAGACAAAGGAATGTCTCTTACTGGCATGGCGGAACACATAACACACTAGACCAGAAGGGAAGCCAAGCTCCAGCTGGAATCTTGTGACGTACTACAATGACATCACAAAGCACTCACCTCAGTTCCCCTGGAGATGAGGGAATGTCTCTTCTGGCATGGGGGATAACATAACACACTGGCAAGCCAACCTCCACCTTGAAACAGGTGAACTACTGAAATGACATCACAAAGCGCTCAACAGAGTACACCTGGAGACGAGGGGATGTCTGTTAAAAGCAGGAGGGATATCACAACACGCCCGGATTCACAGGGCAAGACAATCTCAACCTTGAAACAGGTGACCAACTGAAATGACATCACAAAGCGCTCACCTGAGTTAACTTGGAGTAGAGGGGATGTCTGTTACAAGCAGGGGGGATATCACAACACACCAGGAGTCACAGCGGAAGCCAACCTCCACCATGAAACAGGTGACCAACTGAAATGACATCACAAAGCGCTCACCTGAGTTCTCCTAGAGATGAGGGG
The DNA here is from genome assembly GCF_049243985.1 of Paroedura picta. NCBI lineage: Eukaryota > Metazoa > Chordata > Lepidosauria > Squamata > Gekkonidae > Paroedura > Paroedura picta. Next base: position 8,398,295 of record NC_135378.1, read on the forward strand.
ATGTCTGTTACAAGCAGGAGAGATATCACAAAGCGCTCACATGAGTTCCCATCGTGAGGAGGGGATGTCTGTTACAAGCAGGGGGGATATCACAACACGCCAGGAGTCACAGGGGCAGCCAACGTTCACCTTGAAACAGGTGACCAACTGAAATGACTCACTCACTTACTTCCCCTGGAGATGAGGACATGTCTCTTAATGTCAGGGCGGATAACATAACACACTACAAGTCAGAGTGAAAGCGATCCTCCAACTAGAACCTTAAGACCTACTGAAATGACATCACAAAGCGCTCAACTCTATTCCCATGGAGACAAAGGAATGTCTCTTACTGGCATGGCGGAACACATAGCACACTAGACCAGAGGGGAAGCCAAGCTCCAGCTGGAATCTTGTGACGTACTACAATGACATCACAAAGCACTCACCTCAGTTCCCCTGGAGATGAGGGAATGTCTCTTCTGGCATGGGGGATAACATAACACACTGTCAAGCCAACCTCCACCTTGAAACAGGTGACCTACTGAAATGACATCACAAAGCGCTCACCAGAGTACACCTGGAGTGGAGGGGATGTCTATAACAACATGGGGGGATATCAAAACACACCAGGAGTCAGAAGGGAAGCCAACCTCCACCTTGAAACAGGTGACCAACTGTAATGACATCACAAAGCGCTCACCTGAGTTCGCCTGGAGAGGAGGGGATGTCTGTTACAAGCAGGGGGGTTATCACAACACACCAGGAGTCACAGCGGAAGCCATCCTCCACCATGAAACAGTTAACCAACTGAAATGACATCACAAAGCGCTCACCTGAGTTAACTTGGAGAAGAGGGGATGTCTGTTACAAGCAGGGGGGATATCACAACACACCATGAGTCACAGGGGAAGCCAACCTCCACCTTGAAACAGGTGACCAACTGAAATGACATCACAAAGCGCTCACCTGAGTTCCCCTAGAGATGAGGGGATGTCTGTTACAAGAAGGGGGGATATCACAAAGCGCTCACCTGAGTTCCCCTGCTGAGGAGGGGATGTCTGTTACAAGCAGGGGGGATATCACAACACACCAGGAGTCACAGGGGAAGCAAACCTCCACCTTGAAACAGGTGACCAACTGAATTGACATCACAAAGCGCTGACTTGACTTTCCCTTGAGAGTAGGGGATGTCCGTTACAAGCAGGTGGGATATCACAACACACCAGGAGTCACAGGGGAAGCCAACCTCCACCTTGAAACAGGTGACCAACTGAAATGACAAAGCGCTGAAGTGAGTTCCCCTGGAGAGGAGGGGATGTCTGTTACAAGCAGGGAGGATATCACAAAGCGCTCACCTGAGTTCCCCTGGAGAGGAGGGGATGTCTATTACAAGAAGGGGGGATATCACAACACACCAGGAGTCACAGGGGAAGCCAACCTCCACCTTGAAACAGGTGACCAACTGAAATGACATCACAAAGCGCTCACCTGAGTTCCCGTGGAGAGGAGGGGATGTCTGTTACAAGAAGGGGGGTTATCACAACATACCAGGAGTCACAGCGGAACCCAACCTCCACCATGAAACAGGTGACCAACTGAAATGACATCACAAAGCGCTCACCTGAGTTAACTTGGAGAAGAGGGGATGTCTGTTACAAGCAGGGGGGATATCACAAAGCGCTCACCTGAGTTCCCCTGGAGAGGAGGGGATGTCTATTACAAGAAGGGGGGATATCAAAACACCCCAGGAGTCACAGGGGAAGGCAACCTCCACCTTGAAACAGGTGACCAACTGAAATGACATCACAAAGCGCTCACCTGAGTTCCCCTGGAGAGCAGGGAATGTCTGTTACAAGCAGGGGGGATATCAGAAAGCGCTCACCTGAGTTCCCCTGGTGAGGAGGGGATGTCTGTTACAAGCAGGGGGGATATCACAACACACCAGGAGTCACAGGGGAAGCCAAACTCAACCTTGAAACAGGTGACCAACTGAAATGACATCAAAAAGCGGTCACCTGAGTTCCCTTAGAGATGAGGGGATGTCTGTTAAAAGCAGGAGGGATATCACAACACGCCCGGATTCACAGGGGAAGATAATCTCAACCTTGAAACAGATGACTAACTGAAATGACATCACAAAGCGCTCACCTGAGTTCCCCTGGAGAGCAGGGGACCTCTGTTACAAGCAGGGGGGATATTACAAAGCGCTCACCTGAGTTCCCCTGGTGAGGAGGGGATGTCTGTTACAAGCAGGGGGGATATCACAACACGCCAGGAATCACAGGGGAAGCCAACCTCCACCTTGAAACAGGTGACCAACTGAAATGACATCACAAAGCGCTCACCTGAGTTCCCCTGGAGAGGAGGGGATGTCTGTTACAAGAAGGGGGGTTATCACAACACCCCAGGAATCACAGCGGAAGCCAACCTCCACCATGAAACAGGTGACCAACTGAAATGACATCACAAAGCGCTCACCTGAGTTAACTTGGAGAAGAGGGGATGTCTATTACAAGCAGGGGGGATATCACAAACCGCTCACCTGAGTTCCCCTGGTGAGGAGGGGATGTCTGTTACAAGTAGGGGGGATATCACAACACACCAGGAGTCACAGGGGAAGCCAACCTCAACCTTGAGTCATGTGACCAACTGAAATGACATCACAAAGCGCTCACCTGAGTTCCCCTAGAGATGAGGGGATGTCTGTTACAAGAAGGGGGGATATCACAAAGCGCTCACCTGAGTTCCCCTGCTGAGGAGGGGATGTCTGTTACAAGCAGGGGGGATATCACAACACACCAGGAGTCACAGGGGAAGCAAACCTCCACCTTGAAACAGGTGACCAACTGAATTGACATCACAAAGCGCTGACCTGACTTTCCCTTGAGAGTAGGGGATGTCCGTTACAAGCAGGGGGGTTATCACAACACACCAGGAGTCACAGCGGAAGCCAACCTCCACCATGAAACAGGTGACCAACAGAAATGACATCACAATGCGCTCACTGGAGTTAACTTGGAGAAGAGGGGATGTCTGTTACAAGCAGGGGGGATATCACAACACACCAGGAGTCACAGGGGAAGCCAACCTCCACCTTGAAACAGGTGACCAACAGAAATGACATCACAAAGCGCTCACCTGAGTTCCCGTGGAGAGGAGGGGATGTCTGTTACAAGAAGGGGTGTTATCACAACACACCAGGAGTCACAGCGGAACCCAACCTCCACCATGAAACAGGTGACCAACTGAAATGACATCACAAAGCGCTGACCTGAGTTCCCCTGGAGAGCAGGGGACCTCTGTTACAAGCAGGGGGGATATCACAACACGCCAGGAATCACAGGGGAAGCCAACCTCCACCATGAAACAGGTGACCAACTGAAATGACATCACAAAGCGCTGACCTGAGTTCCCCTGGAGAGCAGGGGACCTCTGTTACAAGCAGGGGGGATATCACAACACGCCAGGAATCACAGGGGAACCCAACCTCCACCATGAAACAGGTGACCAACTGAAATGACATCACAAAGCGCTGACCTGAGTTCCCCTGGAGAGCAGGGGACCTCTGTTACAAGCAGGGGGGATATCACAACACCCCAGGAGTCACAGCGGAAGCCAACCTCCACCATGAAACAGGTGACCAACTGAAATGACATCACAAAGCGCTCACCTGACTTAACTTGGAGAAGAGGGGATGTCTGTTACAAGCAGGGGGTATATCACAAACCGCTCACCTGAGTTCCCCTGGTGAGGAGGGGATGTCTGTTACAAGCAGGGGGGATATCACAACACACCAGGAGTCACAGGGGAAGCAAACCTCCACCTTGAAACAGGTGACCAACTGAATTGACATCACAAAGCGCTGACCTGACTTTCCCTTGAGAGTAGGGGATGTCCGTTACAAGCAGGGGGGTTATCACAACACACCAGGAGTCACAGCGGAAGCCAACCTCCACCATGAAACAGGTGACCAACAGAAATGACATCACAAAGCGCTCACCTGAGTTAACTTGGAGAAGAGGGGATGTCTGTTACAAGCAGGGGGGATATCACAACACACCAGGAGTCACAGGGAAGCCAACCTCCAACTTGAAACAGGTGACCAAATGAAATGACATCACAAAGCGCTCACCTGAGTTCCCCTGGAGAGCAGGGGATGTCAGTTACAAGCAGGGGGGATATCAGAAAGCGCTCACCTGAGTTCCCCTGGTGAGGAGGGGATATCTGTTACAAGCAGGGGGGATATCACAACACACCAGGAGTCACAGGGGAAGCCAACCTCAACCTTGAAACAGGTGACCAACTTAAATGACATCCCAAAGTGCTCACCTGAGTTCCCCTAGAGATGAGGGGATGTCTGTTAAAAGCAGGAGGGATATCACAACACGCCCGGATTCACAGGAGAAGCCAACCTCCAACTTGAAACAGGTGACCAACTGAAATGACATCACAAAGCGCTCACCTGAGTTCCCCTGGAGTAAAAGGGGAAGTCTGTTACAAGCAGGGGGGATATCAGAAAGCGCTCAACTGAGTTCCCCTGGTGAGGAGGGGATGTCTGTTACAAGCAGGGGGGATATCACAACACACCAGGAGTCACAGGGGAAGCCAACCTCAACCTTGAAACAGGTGACCAACTGAAATGACATCAAAAAGCGCTCACCTGAGTTCTCCTAGAGATGAGGGGATGTCTGTTACAAGCAGGGGGGATATCACAAAGCGCTCACCTGAGTTCCCCTTGTGAAGAGGGGATGTCTGTTACAAGCAGGGGGGATATCACAACACGCTAGGAGTCACAGGGGCAGCCAACCTTCACCTTGAAACAGGTGACCAACTGAAATAACTCACTCACTTACTTCCCCTGGAGATGAGGACATGTCTCTTAATGTCAGGGCGGATAACATAACACACTACAAGTCAGAGTCAAAGCCATCCTCCAACTAGAACCTTAAGACCTACTGAAATGACATCACACAGCGCTCAACTCTATTCCCATGGAGACAAAGGAATGTCTCTTACTGGCATGGCGGAACACATAACACACTAGACCAGAGGGGAAGCCAAGCTCCAGCTGGAATCTTGTGACGTACTACAATGACATCACAAAGCACTCACCTCAGTTCCCCTGGAGATGAGGGAATGTCTCTTCTGGCATGGGGGATAACATAACACACTGGAAGTCAGAGGGTAAGCCAACCTCCACCTTGAAACAGGTGACCTTCTGAAATGACATCACAACGCGCACACCTGAGTACACCTGGAGACGAGGGGATGTCTGTTACAAGCAGGGGAGATATCATAACACACCAGGAGTCACAGGGGAAGACAACCTCCACCTTGAAACAGATGACCAACTGAAATGACATCACAAAGCACTCACCTGAGTTCCCCTGGAGAAGAGGGGATGTTTGTTACAAGCAGGGGGAATATCACAAAGCGCTCACCTGAGTTCCCCTGGAGTGGAGGGGATGTCTATTACAACAAGGGGGAATATCAAAACACACCAGGAGTCAGAGGGGAAGCCAACCTCCACCTTGAAACAGGTGACCAACTGTAATGACATCACAAAGCGCTCACCTGAGTTCCCCTGGAGAGGAGGGGATGTCTGTTACAAGCAGGGGGGTTATCACAACACACCAGGAGTCACAGCGGAAGCCATCCTCCACCATGAAACAGATGACCAACTGAAATGACATCACAAAGCGCTCACCTGAGTTAACTTGGAGAACAGGGGATGCCTGTAACTAGCAGGGGGGATATCACAACACACCAGGAGTCACAGGGGAAGCCAACCTCCACCTTGAAACAGATGACCAACTGAAATGACATCACAAAGCGCTCACCTTAGTTCCCCTGGTGAGGAGGGGATGTCTGTTACAAGTAGAGGGGATATCACAACAAATAGGAGTCACAGGGGAAGCCAACCTCAACCATGAAACATGTGACCAACTGAAATGACATCACAAAGCGCTCACCTGAGTTCCCGTAGAGATGAGGGGATGTCTGTTAAAAGAAGGGGGGATATCACAAAGCGCTCACCTGAGTTCCCCTGCTGAGGAGGGGATGTCTGTTACAAGCAGGGGTGATATCACAACACACCAGGAGTCACAGGGGAAGCCAACCTCCACCTTGAAACAGGTGACCAACTGAATTGACATCACAAAGCGCTGACTTGACTTTCCCTTGAGAGGAGGGGATGTCCATTACAAGCAGGGGGGATATCACAACACACCAGGAGTCACAGGGGAAGCCAACCTCCACCTTGAAACAGGTGACCAACTGAAATGACATCACAAAGCGCTGACCTGAGTTCCCCTGGAGAGCAGGGGATCTCTGTTACAAGCAGGGGGGATATCACAACACACCAGGAGTCACAGCGGAAGCCAACCTCCACCATGAAACAGGTGACCATCTGAAATGACATCACAAATCGCTCACCTGAGTTAACTTGGAGAAGAGGGGATGTCTGTTACAAGCAGGGGGGATATCAGAAAGCGCTCACCTGAGTTCCCCTGGTGAGGAGGGGTGTCTGTTACAAGCAGGGGGGATATCACAACACACCAGGAGTCACAGGGGAAGCCAACCTCAACCTTGAAACAGGTGACCAACTGAAATGACATCACAAAGCGCTCACCTGAGTTCCCCTAGAGATGAGGGGATGTCTGTTAAAAGCAGGAGGGATATCACAACACGCCCGGATGCACCGGGGAAGACAATCTCAACCTTGAAACAGGTGACCAACTGAAATGACATCATAAAGCGCTCACCTGAGTTCCCCTGGAGAGCAGGGGATCTCTGTTACAAGCAGGGGGGATATCACAAAGCGCTCACCTGAGTTCCCCTGGTGAGGAGGGGATGTCTGTTACAAGCAGGGGGGATATCACAACACGCCAGGAGTCACAGGGGAAGCCAACCTACACCTTGAAACAGGTGACCAACTGAAATGACATCACAAAGCGCTCACCTGAGTTCCCCTAGAGATGAGGGGATGTCTGTTATAAGCAGGGGGGATATCACAACACACCAGGAGTCACAGCGGAAGTAAACCTCCACCTTGAAACAGGTGATCAACTTAAATGACATCACAAAGCACTCACCTGAGTTCCCCTAGAGATGAGGGGATGTCTGTTACAAGCAGGGGGGATATCACAACACACCAGGAGTCACAGCGGAAGCCAACCTCCACCATGAAACAGGTGACCAACTGAAATGACATCACAAAGCGCTCACCTGAGTTCCCCTAGAGATGAGGGGATGTCTGTTATAAGCAGGGGGGATATCACAACACACCAGGAGTCACAGCGGAAGCCAACCTCCACCTTGAAACAGGTGACCATCTGAAATGACATCACAAAGCGCTGACCTGAGTTCCCCTGGAGTGCAGGGGATCTCTGTTACAAGCAGGGGGGATATCACAACACACCAGGAGTCACAGCGGAAGCCAACCTCCACCTTGAAACAGGTGACCAACTGAAATGACATCACAAATCGCTCACCTGAGTTAACTTGGAGTAAAAGGGGAAGTCTGTTACAAGCAGGGGGGATATCAGAAAGCGCTCAACTGAGTTCCCCTGGTGAGGAGGGGATGTCTGTTACAAGCAGGGGGGATATCACAACACACCAGGAGTCACAGGGGAAGCCAACCTCAACCTTGAAACAGGTGACCAACTGAAATGACATCAAAAAGCGCTCACCTGAGTTCTCCTAGAGATGAGGGGATGTCTGTTACAAGCAGGGGGGATATCACAAAGCGCTCACCTGAGTTCCCCTTGTGAAGAGGGGATGTCTGTTACAAGCAGGGGGGATATCACAACACGCCAGGAGTCACAGGGGCAGCCAACCTTCACCTTGAAACAGGTGACCAACTGAAATAACTCACTCACTTACTTCCCCTGGAGATGAGGACATATCTCTTAATGTCAGGGCGGATAACATAACACACTACAAGTCAGAGTCAAAGCCATCCTCCAACTAGAACCTTAAGACCTACTGAAATGACATCACACAGCGCTGAACTCTATTCCCATGGAGACAAAGGAATGTCTCTTACTGGCATGGCGGAACACATAACACACTAGACCAGAGGGGAAGCCAAGCTCCAGCTGGAATCTTGTGACGTACTACAATGACATCACAAAGCACTCACCTCAGTTCCCCTGGAGATGAGGGAATGTCTCTTCTGGCATGGGGGATAACATAACACACTGGAAGTCAGAGGGTAAGCCAACCTCCACCTTGAAACAGGTGACCTTCTGAAATGACATCACAACGCGCACACCTGAGTACACCTGGAGACGAGGGGATGTCTGTTACAAGCAGGGGGGTTATCACAACACACCAGGAGTCACAGCGGAAGCCATCCTCCACCATGAAACAGATGACCAACTGAAATGACATCACAAAGCGCTCACCTGAGTTACCTTGGAGAACAGGGGATGCCTGTAACAAGCAGGGGGGATATCACAACACACCAGGAGTCACAGGGGAAGCCAACCTCCACCTTGAAACAGATGACCAACTGAAATGACATCACAAAGCGCTCTCCTGAGTTCTCCTAGAGAACCCTCCTGCTGTTACAAGCAGGAGGGATATCACAAAGCGCTCACCTTAGTTCCCCTGGTGAGGAGGGGATGTCTGTTACAAGTAGAGGGGATATCACAACAAATAGGAGTCACAGGGGAAGCCAACCTCAACCATGAAACATGTGACCAACTGAAATGACAGATAAGGACACCCTTTTTAAAAAGACATACAGCCATCTCAAAGCAAGAGTGTACAAAAATCAATCAAAAGAAATATGGATCTGCAGTGAAAGTAACCGATTTAAAGGATCTCTCTGGGGAAAAAATTGTATTGATACTGGAGTCCAGGAGGTGCAACGGCCTCAAGATTTATCGATGCATATTTTGCGGGAAAGAGTACAACTGCACTTCCTACGCCAAAGGCCAATGGGACAGAATATAATTTTACGGGAACGACAAGATGTAGCAAGCCTCGAGATGAGACCCCCTTAAGAAGACCGAAAGCTCATATTGTTTTATGTTTAATGTTATACCGTATTCTATATTTCCATTTTTATGAAAAAGGGGAAGCAGTGTCTCTTTCGCTCTTGTTTTTTTTTGTCTCTTTTCTTTTATAGGCATATAGGTAATATAATCATTAGTGCTGAAAATGTAAAATGGGGTTCTCCCCCCTTATTTTTTCTTTCTTCTATTAGTGAATTGTCCTAGGACTAAAGCCTACACTGAGGATGGTTCTTAGAATGGGTCAAGCAAAAATTGTTTTGTAGATGTATTAGAACCAAGGATAAGAGAGAAGCTATAGAAGACTGAAAGCTTATATTGTTCTATGTTTAATGTTAAGCATTTAATCTAAACCTGGAAATCTTATTATTCTCTGTATTAACAACATATACTGTATCCTATATTGCTATTTTTATGAAAAAGGGGAAGCAGTGCCTTTTTTCTCTCTTGTTTCTTTTTCTTAGTAGGCATATAGGTAATATAATCGTTAGCGTTGGAAATATAAAATGGGGCTTTCCCCTCTTATTATTTTTTTTATTGGTGTATTGTTATAGGGCCAAAGCTCATATTGATCTGTAGAAAATGCAAAGCTCTCAACTTATACCTGTCCGGATGGCTCTTAGAATGGGCCAAGTATAAATGGTTTGTAGATGTATCTGTATTAAGGATAAGGAGAAATTATGAAATCCTTTTGTAATTTTTTTTCTTTGTACATCTTTAAGGCAAAGCCCTACTTTCCTCTCCCTTTATCAGGGTATTGATACAGGGCCAAAACTAATACTGTGCTATAAGAAATGTTTAATGTTAAGCATCTAACTCAAACCTAGAAATATCTGCTAGGATAGCTCTCAGATTGTATCAAGCAGTTAATGTGAGGTCTACGATCTCTCAAGTAAGTTGATTAATAATAACTTTTCTTTTGTATATCTAAACAGGCTTTTTTTTTTTTTTTTAATGTAGTGGAAATGTGGATGGCTCTTAGACTCATGGCTCTTAGAGTTTTGGGCAAAAGTTTATATCACTGTGGAGTCAATGTGGGGTCGTATATTCTCAAATGATGACTATATTTCTATCTTTATGAAAATAAAAAAAATCATTATAAAAAAAAAAAAAAATGACATCACAAAGCACTCACCTGAGTTCCCGTAGAGATGAGGGGATGTCTGTTAAAAGAAGGGGGGATATCACAAAGCGCTCACCTGAGTTCCCCTAGAGATGAGGGTATGTCTGTTACAAGCAGGGGGGATATCACAACACACCAGGAGTCACAGGGGAAGCCAACCTCCACCTTGAAACAGGTGACCAACTGAATTGTCATCACAAAGCGCTGACTTGACTTTCCCTTGAGAGGAGGGGATGTCCATTACAAGCAGGGGGGATATCACAACCCACCAGGAGTCACAGGGGAAGCCAACCTCCACCTTGAAACAGGTGACCAACTGAAATGACATCACAAAGCGCTGACCTGAGTTCCCCTGGAGAGCAGGGGATCTCTGTTACAAGCAGGGGGGATATCACAAAACACCAGGAGTCACAGCGGAAGCCAACCTCCACCATGAAACAGGTGACCAACTGAAATGACATCACAAATCGCTCACCTGAGTTAACTTGGAGAAGAGGGGATGTCTGTTACAAGCAGGAGGGATATCACAACACGCCCGGATGCACCGGGGAAGACAATCTCAACCTTGAAATAGGTGACCAACTGAAATGACATCATAAAGCGCTCACCTGAGTTCCCCTGGAGAGCAGGGGATATCACAAAGCGCTCACCTGAGTTCCCCTGGTGAGGAGGGGATGTCTGTTACAAGCAGGGGGGATATCACAACACGCCAGGAGTCACAGGGGAAGCCAACCTCCACCTTGAAACAGGTGACCAACTGAAATGACATCACAAAGCGCTCACCTGAGTTCCCCTAGAGATGAGGGGATGTCTGTTATAAGCAGGGGGGATATCACAACACACCAGGAGTCACAGCGGAAGCCAACCGCCACCTTGAAACAGGTGACCAACTTAAATGACATCACAAAGCACTCATCTGAGTTCCCCTAGAGATGAGGGGATGTCTGTTACAAGCAGGGGGGATATCACAACACACCAGGAGTCACAGCGGAAGCCAACCTCCACCATGAAACAGGTGACCAACTGAAATGACATCACAAAGCGCTCACCTGAGTTCCCCTAGAGATGAGGGGATGTCTGTTATAAGCAGGGGGGATATCACAACACACCAGGAGTCACAGCGGAAGCCAACCTCCACCTTGAAACAGGTGACCAACTGAAATGACATCACAAAGCGCTGACCTGAGTTACCCTGGAGAGCAGGGGATCTCTGTTACAAGCAGGGGGGATATCACAACACACCAGGAGTCACAGCGGAAGCCAACCTCCACCATGAAACAGGTGACCAACTGAAATGACATCACAAATCGCTCACCTGAGTTAACTTGGAGAAGAGGGGATGTCTGTTACAAGCAGGGGGGATATCAGAAAGCGCTCACCTGAGTTCCCCTGGTGAGGAGGGGTGTCTGTTACAAGCAGGGGGGATATCACAACACGCCAGGAGTCACAGGGGCAGCCAACCTTCACCTTGAAACAGGTGACCAACTGAAATGACTCACTCACTTACTTCCCCTGGAGATGAGGACATGTCTCTTAATGTCAGGGCGGATAACATAACACACTACAAGTCAGAGTCAAAGCCATCCTCCAACTAGAACCTTAAGACCTACTGAAATGACATCACAAAGCGCTCAACTCTATTCCCATGGAGACAAAGGAATGTCTCTTACTGGCATGGCGGAACACATAACACACTAGACCAGAGGGGAAGCCAAGCTCCAGCTGGAATCTTGTGACGTACTACAATGACATCACAAAGCACTCACCTCAGTTCCCCTGGAGATGAGGGAATGTCTCTTCTGGCATGGGGGATAACATAACACACTGGAAGTCAGAGGGTAAGCCAACCTCCACCTTGAAACAGGTGACCTTCTGAAATGACATCACAACGCGCACACCTGAGTACACCTGGAGACGAGGGGATGTCTGTTACAAGCAGGGGGGATATCATAACACACCAGGAGTCACAGGGGAAGACAACCTCCACCTTGAAACAGATGACCAACTGAAATGACATCACAAAGCACTCACCTGAGTTCCCCTGGAGAAGAGGGGATGTTTGTTACAAGCAGGGGGAATATCACAAAGCGCTCACCTGAGTTCCCCTGGAGTGGAGTGGATGTCTATTACAACAAGGGGGAATATCAAAACACACCAGGAGTCAGAGGGGAAGCCAACCTCCACCTTGAAACAGGTGACCAACTGTAATGACATCACAAAGCGCTCACCTGAGTTCCCCTGGAGAGGAGGGGATGTCTGTTACAAGCAGGGGGGTTATCACAACACACCAGGAGTCACAGCGGAAGCCATCCTCCACCATGAAACAGATGACCAACTGAAATGACATCACAAAGCGCTCACCTGAGTTAACTTGGAGAACAGGGGATGTCTGTAACAAGCAGGGGGGATATCACAACACACCAGGAGTCACAGGGGAAGCCAACCTCCACCTTGAAACAGATGACCAACTGAAATGACATCACAAAGCGCTCTCCTGAGTTCCCCTGGAGAGCAGGGGATGTCTGTTACAAGCAGGAGGGATATCACAAAGCGCTCACCTTAGTTCCCCTGGTGAGGAGGGGATGTCTGTTACAAGTAGGGGGGATATCACAACAAATAGGAGTCACAGGGGAAGCCAACCTCAACCTTGAAACAGGTGACCAACTGAATTGTCATCACAAAGCGCTGACTTGACTTTCCCTTGAGAGGAGGGGATGTCCATTACAAGCAGGGGGGATATCACAACACACCAGGAGTCACAGCGGAAGCCAACCTCCACTTTGAAACTGGTGACCAACTGAAATGACATCACAAAGCGCTGACCTGAGTTCCCCTGGAGAGCATGGGATCTCTGTTACAAGCAGGGGGGATATCACAACACACCAGGAGTCACAGCGGAAGCCAACCTCCACCATGAAACAGGTGACCAACTGAAATGACATCACAAATCGCTCACCTGAGTTAACTTGGAGAAGAGGGGATGTCTGTTACAAGCAGGGGGGATATCAGAAAGCGCTCACCTGAGTTCCCCTGGTGAGGAGGGGTGTCTGTTACAAGCAGGGGGGATATCACAACACACCAGGAGTCACAGGGGAAGCCAACCTCAATCTTGAAACAGGTGACCAACTGAAATGACATCACAAAGCGCTCACCTGAGTTCCCCTAGAAATGAGGGGATGTCTGTTAAAAGCAGGAGGGATATCACAACATGCCCGGATTCACCGGGGAAGACAATCTCAACCTTGAAACAGGTGACCAGCTGAAATGACATCATAAAGTGCTCACCTGAGTTCCCCTGGAGAGCAGGGGATCTCTGTTACAAGCAGGGGGGATATCACAAAGCGCTCACCTGAGTTCCCCTGGTGAGGAGGGGATGTCTGTTACAAGCAGGGGGGATATCACAACACGCCAGCAGTCACAGGGGAAGCCAACCTCCACCTTGAAACAGGTGACCAACTGAAATGACATCACAAAGCGCTCACCTGAGTTCCCCTAGAGATGAGGGGATGTCTGTTACAAGAAGGGGGGATATCACAAAGCGCTCACCTGAGTTCCCCTGCTGAGGAGGGGATGTCTGTTACAAGCAGGGGGGATATCACAACACACCAGGAGTCACAGGGGAAGCCAACCTCCACCTTGAAACAGGTGACCAACTGAATTGTCATCACAAAGCGCTGACTTGACTTTCCCTTGAGAGGAGAGGATGACATCACAAAGCGCTCACCTGAGTTCCCCTAGAGATGAGGGGATGTCTGTTAAAAGCAGGAGGGATATCACAACACGCCCGGATTCACCGAGGAAGACAATCTCAACCTTGAAACAGGTGACCAACTGAAATGACATCACAAAGCGCTCACCTGAGGTCCCCTGGAGAGGAGGGGTAGCTCTTACAAGCAGGGGGGATATGACAACGCACCAGGAGTCACAGGGGAAGCCAACCTCAACCTTGAAACAGGTGATCAACTGAAATGACATCACAAAGCACTCACCTGAGTTCACCAGGAGAGGAGGGAATGTCTGTTACAGGCAGGAGGGATATCACAAAGCGCTCACTTGAGTTCCCCTGGAGAGGACGGGATGTCTGTTACAAGCAGGGGTGATATCACAACACACCAGGAGTCACAGGGGAAGCCAACCTCCACCTTGAAACAGGTGACCAACTGAAATGACATCACAAAGCGCTCACCTGAGTACACCTGGAGACGAGGGGATGTCTGTTACAAGCAGGGGGGATATCACAAAGCGCTCACCTGAGTTCCCCTGAAGAGGAAGGGATGTCTGTTACAAGCAGGGGGGATATCACAAAGCGCTCACCTGAGTTCCCCTGGAGAGTAGGGGATGTCTGTTACAAGCAGGGGGGATATCACAACACACCAGGAGTCACTGCGGAAGCCAACCTCCACCATGAAACAGGTGACCAACTTAAATGACATCACAAAGCGCTTACCTGTGTTAACTTGGAGAAGAGGGGATGTCTGTTACAAGCAGGGAGGATATCACAACACACCAGGAGTCACAGGGGAAGCCAACCTCCACCTTGAAACAGGTGACCAACTGAAATGACATCACAAAGCTCACCAGGAGTCACAGGGGAAGACAACCTCCACATTGAAACAGATGACCAACTGAAATGACATCACAAAGCGCTCACCTGAGTTCCGCGGAAGAAGAGGGGATGTTTGTTACAAGCAGGGGGGATATCACAAAGCGCTCACCTGAGTTCCCCTGAAGAGGAAGTGATGTCTGTTACAAACAGGGGGGATATCACAAAGCGCTCACCTGAGTTCCCCTGGAGAGGAGGGGATGTCTATTACAAGAAGGGGGGATATCAAAACACACCAGGAGTCAGAGGGGAAGCCAACCTCCACCTTGAAACAGGTGACCAACTGTAATGACATCACAAAGCGCTCACCTGAGTTCCCCTGGAGAGGAGGGGATGTCTGTTACAAGCAGGGGGGATATCACAACACACCAGGAGTCACAGGGGAAGCCAACCTCCACCTTGAAACAGGTGACCAACTGAAATGACATCACAAAGCGCTCACCTGAGTTCCCCTGGAGAGCAGGGGATGTCTGTTACAAGCAGAGGGGATATCACAAAGCCCTCACCTGAGTTCCCCTGATGAGGAGGGGATGTCTGTTACAAGCAGGGGGGATATCACAAAACACCAGGAGTCACAGGGGAAGCCAACCTCAACCTTGAAACATGTGACCAACTGAAATGACATCACAAAGCGCTCACCTGAGTTCCCCTAGAGATGAGAGGATGTCTGTTACAAGCAGGGGGGATATCACAAAGAGCTCACCTGAGTTCCCCTGCTGAGGAGGGGATGTCTGTTACAAGCAGGGGGGATATCACAACACGCCAGGAGTCACAGGGGAAGCCAACCTCCACCTTGAAACAGGTGACCAACTGAAATAACATCACAAAGCGCTCACCTGAGTTCCCCTAGAGATGAGGGGATGTCTGTTAAAAGCAGGGGGGATATCACAAAGCGCTCACCTGAGTTCCCCTGGAGAGGACGAGATGTATGTTATAAGCAGGGGGGATACCCCAACACGCCAGGAGTCACAGGGGAAGCCAACCTCCACCTTGAAACAGGTGACCAACTGAAATGACATCACAAAGCGCTCACCTGAGTTCCCGTGGAGAGGAGGGGATGTCTGTTAAAAGAACGGGGGTTATCACAACACCACAGGAGTCACAGCGGAAGCCAACCTCCACCTTGAAACAGGTGACCTACTGAAATAACTCCCTGACTTACTTCCCCTGGAGATGAGGGGATGTCTGTTACAAGCAGGGGGGATATCACAAAGCGCTCACCTGAGTTCCCGTGCTGAGGAGGGGATGTCTGTTACAAGCAGGGGGATATCACAACACACCAGGAGTGACAGGGAAAGCCATCCTGCACCTTGAAACAGGTGACCAACTGAAATGACATCACAAAGCGCTGACTTGACTTTCCCTTGAGAGGAGGGGATGTCCGTTACAATCAGGGGGGATATCACAACACACCAGGAGTCACAGGGGAAGCCAACCTCCACCTTGAAACAGGTGACCAACTGAAATGACATCACAAAGCGCTCACCTGAGTTCCCGTAGAGATGAGGGGATGTCTGTTACAAGTAGGGGGGATATCACAACACGACAGGATTCACAGGGGAAGACAATCTCCACCTTGAAACAGGTGACCAACTCAAATGACATAACAAAGCGCTGACCTGAGTTCCCCTGGAGAGCAGGGGATCTCTGTTACAAGCAGGGGGGATATCACAAAGCGCTCACCTGAGTTCGCCTGGAGAGGAGGGGATGTCTATTACAAGAAGGGGGGATATCAAAACACACCAGGAGTCAGAGGGGAAGCCAACCTCCACCTTGAAACAGGTGACCAACTGAAATGACATCACAAAGCGCTCACCTGAGTTCACCAGGAGAGGAGGGAATGTCTGTTAAAGGCAGGAGGGATATCAGAAAGCGCTCACTTGAGTTCCCCTGGAGAGCAGGGGATGTCTGTTACAAGCAGGGGGGATATCACAACACACCAGGAGTCACACTGGAAGCCAACCTTCACCTTGAAACAGGTGACCAACTGAAATGACATCACAAAGCACTCACCTGAGTTCCCCTGGAGAGCAGGGGATTTCTCTTACAAGCAGGGGGGATATCACAAAGCGCTCACCTGAGTTCCCGTGGAGAGGAGGGGATGTCTGTTACAAGTAGGGGGGATATCACTACACACCAGAAGTCACAGGGGCAGCCAACCTTCACCTTGAAACAGGTGACCACCTGAAATGACATCACAAAACGCTCACCTGAGTTCCCCTGGAGAGCAGGGGATGTCTGTTACAAGCAGGGGGGATATCACAACACACCAGAAGTCACAGGGGCAGCCAACCTTCACCTTGAAACAGGTGACCAACTGAAATGACTCCCTCACTTACTTCCCCTGGAGATGAGGGGATGTCTGTTACAAGCAGGGGGGATATCACAAAGCGCTCACCTGAGTTCCCGTGCTGAGGAGGGGATGTCTGTTACAAGCAGGGGGATATCACAACACACCAGGAGTGACAGGGAAAGCCATCCTCCACCTTGAAACAGGTGACCAACTGAAATGACATCACAAAGCACTCACCTGAGTTCCCCTGGAGAGCAGGGGATGTCTGTTACAAGCAGGGGGGATATCACAAAGCGCTCACCTGAGTTCCCGTGGAGAGGAGGGGATGTCTGTTACAAGCAGGGGGGATATCACAACACACCAGAAGTCACAGGGGCAGCCAACCTTCACCTTTAAACAGGTGACCACCTGAAATGACATCACAAAACGCTCACCTGAGTTCCCCTGGAGAGCAGGGGATGTCTGTTACAAGCAGGGGGGATATCACAAAGCGCTCACCTGAGTTCCCGTGGAGAGGAGGGGATGTCTGTTACAAGCAGGGGGGATATCACAACACACCAGAAGTCACAGGGGCAGCCAACCTTCACCTTGAAACAGGTGACCAACTGAAATGACTCACTCACTTACTTCCCCTGGAGATGGGGACATGTCTCTTAATGTCATGGCGGATAACATAACACACTACAAGTCAGAGTCAAAGCCATCCTCCAACTAGAACCTTAAGACCTACTGAAATGACATCACAAAGCGCTGACTTGACTTTCCCTTGAGAGGAGGGGATGTCTGTTACAAGCAGGGGGGATATCACAACACACCAGGAGTCACAGGGGAAGCCAACCTCCACCTTGAAACAGGTGACCAACTGAAATGACATCACAAAGCGGTCACCTTAGATCCCCTGGAGAGGAGGGGATGTCTGTTACAAGCAGGGGGGATATCACAAACCGCTCACCTGAGTTCCCCTGGAGTGGAGGGGATGTCTGTTACAAGCAGGGGGGATATCACAACACACCAGGAGTCACAGTGGAAGCCAACCTTCACCTTGAAACAGGTGACCAACAGAAATGACATCACAAAGCGCTCACCTGAGTTCCCCTAGAGATGACGGGATGTCTGTTACAAGTAGGGGGGATATAACAACATGCCAGGATTCACAGGGGAAGACAATCTCTACCTTGAAACAGGTGACCAACTGAAATGACATCACAAAGCACTCACCTGAGTTCCCCTAGAGAGGAGGGGATGTCTGTTATAAGCAGGGGGGATATCAGAACACACCAGGAGTCACAGCAGAAGCCAACCTCGACCTTGAAACAGGTGACCACCTGAAATGACATCACAAAACGCTCACCTGAGGTCCCCTGGAGAGGAGGGGATGTCTGTTACAAGCGGGGGGGGGGGATATCACAACACGCCAGGAGTCACAGGGGAAGCCAACCTCCACCTTGAAACAGGTGACCAACTGATATTCACCTGAGTTCCCCTGGTGAGGAGGGGATGTCTGTTACAAGCAGGGAGGATATCACTACACGCCAGGAGTCACAGGGGACGCCAACCTCCACCTTGAAACAGGTGACCAACTGAAATGACATCAAAAAGCGCTCACCTCAGTTCCCCTAGAGATGAGGGGATGTCTGTTATAAGCAGGGGGGATATCACAACACAAGAGGAGTCACAGCGGAAGCCAACCTCCACCTTGAAACAGGTGACCAACTGAAATGACATCACAAAACGCTCACATGAGTTCCCCTGGAGAGCAGGGGATGTCTGTTACAAGCAGGGGGGATATCACAAAGCGCTCACCTGAGTTCCCTTGGAGAGGACGGGATGTCTGTTATAAGCAGGGGGGATATCACAACACGCCAGGAGTCACAGGGGAAGCCAACCTCAACCTTGAAAAAGGTGACCAACTGAAATGACATCACAAAGCGCTCACTTGAGTTCCCCTGGAGAGGACGGGATGTCTGTTACAAACAGGGGGGATACCACAACACACCAGGAGTCACAGGGGAAACCAACCTCCACCTTGAAACAGGTGACCAACTGAAATGGCATCACAAAGCGCTCACCTGAGTTCCACTAGAGATGAGGGGATGTCTGTTACAAGCAGGGGGGATATCACAACACACCAGGAGTCACAGGGGAAGCCAACCTCCACCTTGAAACAGGTGACCAACTAAAATGACATCACAAAGCGCTCACCTGAGTTCACCTGGAGAGGTGGGGATATCACAAAGCGCGAACCTGAGTTCCCCTGGAGAGGAGGGGATGTCTGTTATAAGCAGGGGGGATATCACAACACACCAGGAGTCACAGGGGAAGCAACCCTCCACCTTGAAACAGGTGACCAAAAGAAATGGCATCACAAAGCGCTCACCTGAGTTCCCCTGGAGAGGAGGGGATGTCTGTTACAAGCGGGGGGGGATATCACAACACGCCAGGAGTCACAGGGGAAGCCAACCTCCACCTAGAAAAAGGTGACCAACTGAAATTACATCACAAAGCGCTCACCTGTGTTCCCTAGCGATGAGGAGATGTCTGTTACAAGCAGGGGGGATATCACAACACACCAGGAGAGACAGCGGAAGCCAACCTCCACCTTGAAACAAGTGACCAACTGAAATGACATCATAAAGCGCTCACCTGAGTTCCCCTAGAGATGAGGGTATGTCTGTTACAAGCAGGGGGGATTACACAAAGCGCTCACCTGAGTTCACCAGAAGAGGAGGGAATGTCTGTTACAAGCAGGAGGGATATCACCACACCAGGAGTCACAGGGGAAGCCAACATCCACCTTGAAACAGGCGACCAACTGACATGACATCACAAAGCGCTCACCAGAGTTCCCCTGGAGAGGAGGGGATGTCTGTTACAAGCAGGAGGGATATCACAAAGCGCTCACTTGAATTCCCCTGGAGAGGAAGTCTGTTACAAGCAGGGGGGATACCACAAGACACCAGGAGTCACAGGGGAACCCAACCTCCACCTTGAAACAGGTGACCAACTGAAATGGCATCACAAAGCGCTCACCTGAGTTCCCCTGGAGAGCAGGGGATCTCTGTTACAAGCAGGGGGGATATCACAAAGCGCTCACCTGAGTTCCCCTGGTGAGGAGGGGATGTCTCTTACAAGCAGGGGGGATATCACAACACGCCAGGAGTCACAGGGGAAGCCAACCTCCACCTTGAAACAGGTGACCAACTGAAATGACATCACAAAGCGCTCACCTGAGTTCCCCTAGAGATGAGGGGATGTCTGTTACAAGCAGGGGGGATATCACAACACACCAGGAGTCACAGGGGAAGCCAACCTCCACCTTGAAACAGATGACCAACTGAAATGACATCACAAAGCGCTCACCTGAGTTCCCCTGGAGAGCAGGGGATCTCTGTTACAAGCAGGGGGGATATCACAAAGCGCTCACCTGAGTTCCCCTGGTGAGGAGGGGATGTCTGTTACAAGCAGGGGGGATATCACAAAACACCAGGAGTCACAGGGGAAGCCAACCTCCACCTTGAAACAGGTGACCAACTGAAATGACATCACAAAGTGCTCACCTGAGTTCCCCTAGAGATGAGGGGATTGTCTGTTACAAGCAGGGGGGATATCACAACACACCAGGAGAGACAGCGGAAGCCAACCTCCACCTTGAAACAAGTGACCAACTGAAATGACATCATAAACCGCTCACCTGAGTTCCCCTAGAGATGAGGGTATGTCTGTTACAAGCAGGGGGGATATCACCACACCAGGAGTCACAGGGGAAGCCAACCTCCACCTTGAAACAGGCGACCAACTGACATGACATCACAAAGCGCTCACCAGAGTTCCCCTGGAGAGGAGGGTATGTCTGTTACAAGCAGGAGGGATATCACAAAGCGCTCACTTGAATTCCCCTGGAGAGGAAGTCTGTTACAAGCAGGGGGGATACCACAAGACACCAGGAGTCACAGGGGAACCCAACCTCCACCTTGAAACAGGTGACCAACTGAAATGGCATCACAAAGCGCTCACCTGAGTTCCCCTGGAGAGCAGGGGATCTCTGTTACAAGCAGGGGGGATATCACAAAGCGCTCACCTGAGTTCCCCTGGTGAGGAGGGGATGTCTCTTACAAGCAGGGGGGATATCACAACACGCCAGGAGTCACAGGGGAAGCCAACCTCCACCTTGAAACAGGTGACCAACTGAAATGACATCACAAAGCGCTCACCTGAGTTCCCCTAGAGATGAGGGGATGTCTGTTACAAGCAGGGGGGATATCACAACACACCAGGAGTCACAGGGGAAGCCAACCTCCACCTTGAAACAGATGACCAACTGAAATGACATCACAAAGCGCTCACCTGAGTTCCCCTGGAGAGCAGGGGATCTCTGTTACAAGCAGGAGGGATATCACAAAGCGCTCACCTGAGTTCCCCTGGTGAGGAGGGGATGTCTGTTACAAGCAGGGGGGATACCACAACACACCAGGAGTCACAAGGGAAGCCAACCTCAACCTTGAAAAAGGTGACCAACTGAAATGGCATCACAAAGCGCTCACCTGAGTTCCCCTGGAGAGAAGGGGATATCTGTTACAAGCAGGGGGGATATCACAAAGCGCTCACCTGAGTTCCCCTGGTGAGGAGGGGATGTCTGTTACAAGCAGGGGGGATATCACAAAACACCAGGAGTCACAGGGGAAGCCAACCTCCACCTTGAAACAGGTGACCAACTGAAATGACATCACAAAGCGCTCACCTGAGTTCCCCTAGAGATGAGGGGATGTCTGTTACAAGCAGGGGGGATATCACAACACACCAGGAGAGACAGCGGAAGCCAACCTCCACCTTGAAACAAGTGACCAACTGAAATGACATCATAAACCGCTCACCTGAGTTCCCCTAGAGATGAGGGTATGTCTGTTACAAGCAGGGGGGATATCACCACACCAGGAGTCACAGGGGAAGCCAACCTCCACCTTGAAACAGGTGACGAACTGAAATGACATCACAAAACGCTCACCTGAGTTCCCCTGGAGAGCAGGGGATCTCTGTTACAAGCAGGGGGATATCACGAAGCGCTCACCTGAGTTCCCCTGGAGAGGACGGGATGTCTGTTACAAGCAGGGGGGATACCACAACACACCAGGAGTCACAGGGGAAGCCAACCTCAACCTTGAAACAAGTGACCAACTGAAATGACATCATAAACCGCTCACCTGAGTTCCCCTAGAGATGAGGGTATGTCTGTTACAAGCAGGGGGGATACCACAACACACCAGAAGTCACAGGGGAACCGAACCTCCACCTTGAAACAGGTGACCAACTGAAATGACATCACAAAGCGCTCACCTGAGTTCCCCTAGAGATGAGGGGATGTCTGTTACAAGCAGGGGGGATATCACAACACACCAGGAGAGACAGCGGAAGCCAACCTCCACCTTGAAACAAGTGACCAACTGAAATGACATCATAAACCGCTCACCTGAGTTCCCCTAGAGATGAGGGTATGTCTGTTACAAGCAGGGGGGATATCACCACACCAGGAGTCACAGGGGAAGCCAACCTCCACCTTGAAACAGGCGACCAACTGAAATGACATCACAAAGCGCTCACCTGAGTTCACCTGGACAGGTGGGGATGTCTGTTACAAGCAGGGGGGATATCACAAAGCGCTCACCTGAGTTCCCCTGGACAGGTGGGGATGTCTGTTACAAGCAGGGGGGATATCACAAAGCGTTCACCTGAGTTCCCCTGGAGAGGACGGGATGTCTGTTACAAGCAGGGGGGATATCACAACACACCAGGAGTCACAGGGGAAGGCAACCTCCACCTTGAAACAGGCGACCAACTGACATGACATCACAAAGCGCTCACCAGAGTTCCCCTGGAGAGGAGGGGATGTCTGTTACAAGCAGGAGGGATATCACAAAGCGCTCACTTGAATTCCCCTGGAGAGGACGTGAAGTCTGTTACAAGCAGGGGGGATACCACAAGACACCAGGAGTCACAGGGGAACCCAACCTCCACCTTGAAACAGGTGACCAACTGAAATGGCATCACAAAGCGCTCACCTGAGTTCCCCTGGAGAGCAGGGGATCTCTGTTACAAGCAGGGGGGATATCACAAAGCGCTCACCTGAGTTCCCCTGGTGAGGAGGGGATGTCTGTTACAAACAGGGGGGATACCACAACACACCACGAGTCACAGGGGAAGCCAACCTCAACCTTGAAAAAGGTGACCAACTGAAATGACATCACAAAGCGCTCACCTGAGTTCACCAGGAGAGGAGGGAATGTCTGTTACAGGCAGGAGGGATATCACAAAGCGCTCACTTGAATTCCCATGGAGAGGACGTGAAGTCTGTTACAAGCAGGGGGGATACCACAACACACCAGGAGTCACAGGGGAACCCAACCTCCACCTTGAAACAGGTGACCAACTGAAATGGCATCACAAAGCTCTCACCTGAGTTCCCCTGGAGAGCAGGGGATCTCTGTTACAAGCAGGGGGGATATCACAAAGCGCTCACCTGAGTTCCCCTGGTGAGGAGTGGATGTCTGTTACAAGCAGGGGGGATATCACAACACGCCAGGAGTCACAGGGGAAGCCAACCTCCACCTTGAAACAGGTGACCAACTGAAATGACATCACAAAGCGCTCACCTGAGTTCCCCTAGAGATGAGGGTATGTCTGTTACAAGCAGGGGGGATACCACAACACACCAGGAGTCACAGGGGAACCCAACCTCCACCTTGAAACAGGTGACCAACTGAAATGGCATCACAAAGTGCTCACCTGCGTTCCCCTGGAGAGCAGGGGATCTCTGTTACAAGCAAGGGGGATATCACAACACGCCAGGAGAGACAGCGGAAGCCAACCTCCACCTTGAAACAGGTGACGAACTGAAATGACATCACAAAACGCTCACCTGAGTTCCCCTAGAGAGCAGGGGATGTCTGTTACAAGCAGGGGGATATCACGAAGCGCTCACCTGAGTTCCCCTGGAGAGGACGGGATGTCTGTTACAAGCAGGGGGGATACCACAACACACCAGGAGTCACAGGGGAAGCCAACCTCAACCTTGAAACAGGTGACCAACTGAAATGACATCACAAAGCGCTCACCTGAGTTCCCCTAGAGATGAGGGGATGTCTGTTACAAGCAGGGGGGATATCACAACACACCAGGAGTCACAGCGGAAGCCAACCTCCACCTTGAGACAGATGACCAACTGAAATGACATCACAAAGCGCTCACCTGAGTTCCCCTGGTGAGGAGGGGATGTCTGTTACAAGCAGGGGGGATACCACAACACACCAGGAGTCACAGGGGAAGCCAACCTCAACCTTGAAAAAGGTGACCAACTGAAATGACATCACAAAGCGCTCACCTGAGTTCACCAGGAGAGGAGGGAATGTCTGTTACTGGTAGGAGGGATATCACAAAGCGCTCACTTGAATTCCCCTGGAGAGGACGTGAAGTCTGTTACAAGCAGGGGGGATACCACAACACACCAGAAGTCACAGGGGAACCGAACCTCCACCTTGAAACAGGTGACCAACTGAAATGGCATCACAAAGCGCTCACCTGAGTTCCCCTGGAGAGCAGGGGATCTCTGTTACAAGCAGGGGGGATATCACAAAGCGCTCACCTGAGTTCCCCAGGTGAGGAGGGTATGTCTGTTACAAGCAGGGGGGATATCACAACACGCCAGGAGTCACAGGGGAAGCCAACCTCCACCTTGAAACAGGTGACCAACTGAAATGACATCACAAAGCGCTCACCTGAGTTCCCCTAGAGATGAGGGGATGTCTGTTACAAGCAGGGGGGATATCACAACACACCAGGAGTCACAGCGGAAGCCAACCTCCACCTTGAGACAGATGACCAACTGAAATGACATCACAAAGCGCTCACCTGAGTTCCCCGGGAGAGCAGGGGATCTCTGTTACAAGCAGGGGGGATATCACAAAGCGCTCACCTGAGTTCCCCTGGTGAGGAGGGGATGTCTGTTACAAGCAGGGGGGATACCACAACACACCAGGAGTCACAGGGGAACCGAACCTCCACCTTGAAACAGGTGACCAACTGAAATGACATCGTAAACCGCTCACCTGAGTTCCCCTAGAGATGAGGGTATGTCTGTTACAAGCAGGGGGGATATCACCACACCAGGAGAGACAGCGGAAGCCAACCTCCACCTTGAAACAGGTGACGAACTGAAATGACATCACAAAACGCTCACCTGAGTTCCCCTGGAGAGCAGGGGATGTCTGTTACAAGCAGGGGGATATCACGAAGCGCTCACCTGAGTTCCCCTGGAGAGGACGGGATGTCTGTTACAAGCAGGGGGGATACCACAACACACCAGGAGTCACAGGGGAAGCCAACCTCAACCTTGAAACAGGTGACCAACTGAAATGACATCATAAAGCGCTCACCTGAGTTACCCTAGTGAAGAGGGTATGTCTGTTACAAGCAGGGGGGATATCACCACACCAGGAGTCACAGGGAAACCAACCTCCACCTTGAAACAGGCGACCAACTGAAATGACATCACAAAGCGCTCACCTGAGTTCACCTGGACAGGTGGGGATGTCTGTTACAAGCAGGGGGGATATCACAAAGCGCTCACCTGAGTTCCCCTGGACAGGTGGGGATGTCTGTTACAAGCAGGGGGGATATCACAAAGCGTTCACCTGAGTTCCCCTGGAGAGGACGGGATGTCTGTTACAAGCAGGGGGGATATCACAACACACCAGGAGTCACAGGGGAAGGCAACCTCCACCTTGAAACAGGCGACCAACTGACATGACATCACAAAGCGCTCACCAGAGTTCCCCTGGAGAGGAGGGGATGTCTGTTACAAGCAGGAGGGATATCACAAAGCGCTCACTTGAATTCCCCTGGAGAGGACGTGAAGTCTGTTACAAGCAGGGGGGATACCACAAGACACCAGGAGTCACAGGGGAACCCAACCTCCACCTTGAAACAGGTGACCAACTGAAATGGCATCACAAAGCGCTCACCTGAGTTCCCCTGGAGAGCAGGGGATCTCTGTTACAAGCAGGGGGGATATCACAAAGCGCTCACCTGAGTTCCCCTGGTGAGGAGGGGATGTCTGTTACAAGCAGGGGGGATACCACAACACACCACGAGTCACAGGGGAAGCCAACCTCAACCTTGAAACAGGTGACCAACTGAAATGACATCACAAAGCGCTCACCTGAGTTCACCAGGAGAGGAGGGAATGTCTGTTACTGGTAGGAGGGATATCACAAAGCGCTCACTTGAATTCCCCTGGAGAGGACGTGAAGTCTGTTACAAGCAGGGGGGATACCACAACACACCAGAAGTCACAGGGGAACCGAACCTCCACCTTGAAACAGGTGACCAACTGAAATGGCATCACAAAGCGCTCACCTGAGTTCCCCTGGAGAGCAGGGGATCTCTGTTACAAGCAGGGGGGATATCACAAAGCGCTCACCTGAGTTCCCCAGGTGAGGAGGGTATGTCTGTTACAAGCAGGGGGGATATCACAACACGCCAGGAGTCACAGGGGAAGCCAACCTCCACCTTGAAACAGGTGACCAACTGAAATGACATCACAAAGCGCTCACCTGAGTTCCCCTAGAGATGAGGGGATGTCTGTTACAAGCAGGGGGGATATCACAACACGCCAGGAGTCACAGGGGAAGCCAACCTCCACCTTGAAACAGGTGACCAACTGAAATGACATCACAAAGCGCTCACCTGAGTTCCCCTAGAGATGAGGGTATGTCTGTTACAAGCAGGGGGGATACCACAACACACCAGGAGTCACAGGGGAACCCAACCTCCACCTTGAAACAGGTGACCAACTGAAATGGCATCACAAAGTGCTCACCTGCGTTCCCCTGGAGAGCAGGGGATCTCTGTTACAAGCAGGGGGGATATCACAACACGCCAGGAGAGACAGCGGAAGCCAACCTCCACCTTGAAACAGGTGACGAACTGAAATGACATCACAAAACGCTCACCTGAGTTCCCCTAGAGAGCAGGGGATGTCTGTTACAAGCAGGGGGATATCACGAAGCGCTCACCTGAGTTCCCCTGGAGAGGACGGGATGTCTGTTACAAGCAGGGGGGATACCACAACACACCAGGAGTCACAGGGGAAGCCAACCTCAACCTTGAAACAGGTGACCAACTAAAATGACATCACAAAGCGCTCACCTGAGTTCACCTGGACAGGTGGGGATGTCTGTTACAAGCAGGGGGGATATCACAAAGCGCTCACCTGAGTTCCCCTGGAGAGGACGGGATGTCTGTTACAAGCAGGGGGGATATCACAACACACCAGGAGTCACAGGGGAAGGCAACCTCCACCTTGAAACAGGCGACCAACTGACATGACATCACAAAGCGCTCACCAGAGTTCCCCTGGAGAGGAGGGGATGTCTGTTACAAGCAGGAGGGATATCACAAAGCGCTCACTTGAATTCCCCTGGAGAGGAAGTGAAGTCTGTTACAAGCAGGGGGGATACCACAAGACACCAGGAGTCACAGGGGAACCCAACCTCCACCTTGAAACAGGTGACCAACTGAAATGGCATCACAAAGCGCTCACCTGAGTTCCCCTGGAGAGCAGGGGATCTCTGTTACAAGCAGGGGGGATATCACAAAGCGCTCACCTGAGTTCCCCAGGTGAGGAGGGTATGTCTGTTACAAGCAGGGGGGATATCACAACACGCCAGGAGTCACAGGGGAAGCCAACCTCCACCTTGAAACAGGTGACCAACTGAAATGACATCACAAAGCGCTCACCTGAGTTCCCCTAGAGATGAGGGGATGTCTGTTACAAGCAGGGGGGATATCACAACACACCAGGAGTCACAGCGGAAGCCAACCTCCACCTTGAGACAGATGACTAACTGAAATGACATCACAAAGCGCTCACCTGAGTTCCCCTGGTGAGGAGGGGATGTCTGTTACAAGCAGGGGGGATACCACAACACACCAGGAGTCACAGGGGAAGCCAACCTCAACCTTGAAAAAGGTGACCAACTGAAATGACATCACAAAGCGCTCACCTGAGTTCACCAGGAGAGGAGGGAATGTCTGTTACTGGTAGGAGGGATATCACAAAGCGCTCACTTGAATTCCCCTGGAGAGGACGTGAAGTCTGTTACAAGCAGGGGGGATACCACAACACACCAGAAGTCACAGGGGAACCGAACCTCCACCTTGAAACAGGTGACCAACTGAAATGGCATCACAAAGCGCTCACCTGAGTTCCCCTGGAGAGCAGGGGATCTCTGTTACAAGCAGGGGGGATATCACAAAGCGCTCACCTGAGTTCCCCAGGTGAGGAGGGTATGTCTGTTACAAGCAGGGGGGATATCACAACACGCCAGGAGTCACAGGGGAAGCCAACCTCCACCTTGAAACAGGTGACCAACTGAAATGACATCACAAAGCGCTCACCTGAGTTCCCCTAGAGATGAGGGGATGTCTGTTACAAGCAGGGGGGATATCACAACACACCAGGAGTCACAGCGGAAGCCAACCTCCACCTTGAGACAGATGACCAACTGAAATGACATCACAAAGCGCTCACCTGAGTTCCCCGGGAGAGCAGGGGATCTCTGTTACAAGCAGGGGGGATATCACAAAGCGCTCACCTGAGTTCCCCTGGTGAGGAGGGGATGTCTGTTACAAGCAGGGGGGATACCACAACACACCAGGAGTCACAGGGGAACCGAACCTCCACCTTGAAACAGGTGACCAACTGAAATGACATCACAAAGCGCTCACCTGAGTTCCCCTAGAGATGAGGGGATGTCTGTTACAAGCAGGGGGGATATCACAACACACCAGGAGAGACAGCGGAAGCCAACCTCCACCTTGAAACAAGTGACCAACTGAAATGACATCATAAACCGCTCACCTGAGTTCCCCTAGAGATGAGGGTATGTCTGTTACAAGCAGGGGGGATATCACCACACCAGGAGAGACAGCGGAAGCCAACCTCCACCTTGAAACAGGTGACGAACTGAAATGACATCACAAAACGCTCACCTGAGTTCCCCTGGAGAGCAGGGGATGTCTGTTACAAGCAGGGGGATATCACGAAGCGCTCACCTGAGTTCCCCTGGAGAGGACGGGATGTCTGTTACAAGCAGGGGGGATACCACAACACACCAGGAGTCACAGGGGAAGCCAACCTCAACCTTGAAACAGGTGACCAACTGAAATGACATCATAAAGCGCTCACCTGAGTTACCCTAGTGAAGAGGGGATGTCTGTTACAACCAGGGGGGATATCACAACACACCAGGAGTCACAGGGGAAGCCAACCTCCACCTTGAAACAGGTGACCAACTGAAATGACATCACAAAGCGCTCACCTGAGTTCCCCTGGAGAGCAGGGGATATCTGTTACAAGCAGGGGGGATATCATAAAGCGCTCACTTGAATTCCCCTGGAGAGGACGTGATGTCTGTTACAAGCAGGGGGGATACCACAACACACCAGGAGTCACAGGGGAAGCCAACCTCTACCTTGAAACAGGTGACCAACTGAAATGGCATCACAAAGCGCTCACCTGAGTTCCACTAGAGATGAGGGGATGTCTGTTACAACCAGGGGGGATATCACAACACACCAGGAGTCACAGGGGAAGCCAACCTCCACCTTGAAACAGGTGACCAACTGAAATGACATCACAAAGCGCTCACCTGAGTTCCCCTGGAGAGCAGGGGATATCTGTTACAAGCAGGGGGGATATCACAACACACCAGGAGTCACAGGGGAAGCCAACCTCTACCTTGAAACAGGTGACCAACTGAAATGGCATCACAAAGCGCTCACCTGAGTTCCCCTAGAGATGAGGGGATGTCTGTTACAAGCAGGGGGGATATCACAACACACCAGGAGTCACAGCGGAAGCCAACCTCCACCTTGAGACAGATGACCAACTGAAATGACATCACAAAGCGCTCACCTGAGTTCCCCTGGTGAGGAGGGGATGTCTGTTACAAGCAGGGGGGATACCACAACACACCAGGAGTCACAGGGGAAGCCAACCTCAACCTTGAAAAAGGTGACCAACTGAAATGACATCACAAAGCGCTCACCTGAGTTCACCAGGAGAGGAGGGAATGTCTGTTACTGGTAGGAGGGATATCACAAAGCGCTCACTTGAATTCCCCTGGAGAGGACGTGAAGTCTGTTACAAGCAGGGGGGATACCACAACACACCAGAAGTCACAGGGGAACCGAACCTCCACCTTGAAACAGGTGACCAACTGAAATGGCATCACAAAGCGCTCACCTGAGTTCCCCTGGAGAGCAGGGGATCTCTGTTACAAGCAGGGGGGATATCACAAAGCGCTCACCTGAGTTCCCCAGGTGAGGAGGGTATGTCTGTTACAAGCAGGGGGGATATCACAACACGCCAGGAGTCACAGGGGAAGCCAACCTCCACCTTGAAACAGGTGACCAACTGAAATGACATCACAAAGCGCTCACCTGAGTTCCCCTAGAGATGAGGGGATGTCTGTTACAAGCAGGGGGGATATCACAACACACCAGGAGTCACAGCGGAAGCCAACCTCCACCTTGAGACAGATGACCAACTGAAATGACATCACAAAGCGCTCACCTGAGTTCCCCGGGAGAGCAGGGGATCTCTGTTACAAGCAGGGGGGATATCACAAAGCGCTCACCTGAGTTCCCCTGGTGAGGAGGGGATGTCTGTTACAAGCAGGGGGGATACCACAACACACCAGGAGTCACAGGGGAACCGAACCTCCACCTTGAAACAGGTGACCAACTGAAATGACATCGTAAACCGCTCACCTGAGTTCCCCTAGAGATGAGGGTATGTCTGTTACAAGCAGGGGGGATATCACCACACCAGGAGAGACAGCGGAAGCCAACCTCCACCTTGAAACAGGTGACGAACTGAAATGACATCACAAAACGCTCACCTGAGTTCCCCTGGAGAGCAGGGGATGTCTGTTACAAGCAGGGGGATATCACGAAGCGCTCACCTGAGTTCCCCTGGAGAGGACGGGATGTCTGTTACAAGCAGGGGGGATACCACAACACACCAGGAGTCACAGGGGAAGCCAACCTCAACCTTGAAACAGGTGACCAACTGAAATGACATCATAAAGCGCTCACCTGAGTTACCCTAGTGAAGAGGGTATGTCTGTTACAAGCAGGGGGGATATCACCACACCAGGAGTCACAGGGAAACCAACCTCCACCTTGAAACAGGCGACCAACTGAAATGACATCACAAAGCGCTCACCTGAGTTCACCTGGACAGGTGGGGATGTCTGTTACAAGCAGGGGGGATATCACAAAGCGCTCACCTGAGTTCCCCTGGACAGGTGGGGATGTCTGTTACAAGCAGGGGGGATATCACAAAGCGTTCACCTGAGTTCCCCTGGAGAGGACGGGATGTCTGTTACAAGCAGGGGGGATATCACAACACACCAGGAGTCACAGGGGAAGGCAACCTCCACCTTGAAACAGGCGACCAACTGACATGACATCACAAAGCGCTCACCAGAGTTCCCCTGGAGAGGAGGGGATGTCTGTTACAAGCAGGAGGGATATCACAAAGCGCTCACTTGAATTCCCCTGGAGAGGACGTGAAGTCTGTTACAAGCAGGGGGGATACCACAAGACACCAGGAGTCACAGGGGAACCCAACCTCCACCTTGAAACAGGTGACCAACTGAAATGGCATCACAAAGCGCTCACCTGAGTTCCCCTGGAGAGCAGGGGATCTCTGTTACAAGCAGGGGGGATATCACAAAGCGCTCACCTGAGTTCCCCTGGTGAGGAGGGGATGTCTGTTACAAGCAGGGGGGATACCACAACACACCACGAGTCACAGGGGAAGCCAACCTCAACCTTGAAACAGGTGACCAACTGAAATGACATCACAAAGCGCTCACCTGAGTTCACCAGGAGAGGAGGGAATGTCTGTTACTGGTAGGAGGGATATCACAAAGCGCTCACTTGAATTCCCCTGGAGAGGACGTGAAGTCTGTTACAAGCAGGGGGGATACCACAACACACCAGAAGTCACAGGGGAACCGAACCTCCACCTTGAAACAGGTGACCAACTGAAATGGCATCACAAAGCGCTCACCTGAGTTCCCCTGGAGAGCAGGGGATCTCTGTTACAAGCAGGGGGGATATCACAAAGCGCTCACCTGAGTTCCCCAGGTGAGGAGGGTATGTCTGTTACAAGCAGGGGGGATATCACAACACGCCAGGAGTCACAGGGGAAGCCAACCTCCACCTTGAAACAGGTGACCAACTGAAATGACATCACAAAGCGCTCACCTGAGTTCCCCTAGAGATGAGGGGATGTCTGTTACAAGCAGGGGGGATATCACAACACGCCAGGAGTCACAGGGGAAGCCAACCTCCACCTTGAAACAGGTGACCAACTGAAATGACATCACAAAGCGCTCACCTGAGTTCCCCTAGAGATGAGGGTATGTCTGTTACAAGCAGGGGGGATACCACAACACACCAGGAGTCACAGGGGAACCCAACCTCCACCTTGAAACAGGTGACCAACTGAAATGGCATCACAAAGTGCTCACCTGCGTTCCCCTGGAGAGCAGGGGATCTCTGTTACAAGCAGGGGGGATATCACAACACGCCAGGAGAGACAGCGGAAGCCAACCTCCACCTTGAAACAGGTGACGAACTGAAATGACATCACAAAACGCTCACCTGAGTTCCCCTAGAGAGCAGGGGATGTCTGTTACAAGCAGGGGGATATCACGAAGCGCTCACCTGAGTTCCCCTGGAGAGGACGGGATGTCTGTTACAAGCAGGGGGGATACCACAACACACCAGGAGTCACAGGGGAAGCCAACCTCAACCTTGAAACAGGTGACCAACTAAAATGACATCACAAAGCGCTCACCTGAGTTCACCTGGACAGGTGGGGATGTCTGTTACAAGCAGGGGGGATATCACAAAGCGCTCACCTGAGTTCCCCTGGAGAGGACGGGATGTCTGTTACAAGCAGGGGGGATATCACAACACACCAGGAGTCACAGGGGAAGGCAACCTCCACCTTGAAACAGGCGACCAACTGACATGACATCACAAAGCGCTCACCAGAGTTCCCCTGGAGAGGAGGGGATGTCTGTTACAAGCAGGAGGGATATCACAAAGCGCTCACTTGAATTCCCCTGGAGAGGAAGTGAAGTCTGTTACAAGCAGGGGGGATACCACAAGACACCAGGAGTCACAGGGGAACCCAACCTCCACCTTGAAACAGGTGACCAACTGAAATGGCATCACAAAGCGCTCACCTGAGTTCCCCTGGAGAGCAGGGGATCTCTGTTACAAGCAGGGGGGATATCACAAAGCGCTCACCTGAGTTCCCCAGGTGAGGAGGGTATGTCTGTTACAAGCAGGGGGGATATCACAACACGCCAGGAGTCACAGGGGAAGCCAACCTCCACCTTGAAACAGGTGACCAACTGAAATGACATCACAAAGCGCTCACCTGAGTTCCCCTAGAGATGAGGGGATGTCTGTTACAAGCAGGGGGGATATCACAACACACCAGGAGTCACAGCGGAAGCCAACCTCCACCTTGAGACAGATGACTAACTGAAATGACATCACAAAGCGCTCACCTGAGTTCCCCTGGTGAGGAGGGGATGTCTGTTACAAGCAGGGGGGATACCACAACACACCAGGAGTCACAGGGGAAGCCAACCTCAACCTTGAAAAAGGTGACCAACTGAAATGACATCACAAAGCGCTCACCTGAGTTCACCAGGAGAGGAGGGAATGTCTGTTACTGGTAGGAGGGATATCACAAAGCGCTCACTTGAATTCCCCTGGAGAGGACGTGAAGTCTGTTACAAGCAGGGGGGATACCACAACACACCAGAAGTCACAGGGGAACCGAACCTCCACCTTGAAACAGGTGACCAACTGAAATGGCATCACAAAGCGCTCACCTGAGTTCCCCTGGAGAGCAGGGGATCTCTGTTACAAGCAGGGGGGATATCACAAAGCGCTCACCTGAGTTCCCCAGGTGAGGAGGGTATGTCTGTTACAAGCAGGGGGGATATCACAACACGCCAGGAGTCACAGGGGAAGCCAACCTCCACCTTGAAACAGGTGACCAACTGAAATGACATCACAAAGCGCTCACCTGAGTTCCCCTAGAGATGAGGGGATGTCTGTTACAAGCAGGGGGGATATCACAACACACCAGGAGTCACAGCGGAAGCCAACCTCCACCTTGAGACAGAGGACCAACTGAAATGACATCACAAAGCGCTCACCTGAGTTCCCCGGGAGAGCAGGGGATCTCTGTTACAAGCAGGGGGGATATCACAAAGCGCTCACCTGAGTTCCCCTGGTGAGGAGGGGATGTCTGTTACAAGCAGGGGGGATACCACAACACACCAGGAGTCACAGGGGAACCGAACCTCCACCTTGAAACAGGTGACCAACTGAAATGACATCACAAAGCGCTCACCTGAGTTCCCCTAGAGATGAGGGGATGTCTGTTACAAGCAGGGGGGATATCACAACACACCAGGAGAGACAGCGGAAGCCAACCTCCACCTTGAAACAAGTGACCAACTGAAATGACATCATAAACCGCTCACCTGAGTTCCCCTAGAGATGAGGGTATGTCTGTTACAAGCAGGGGGGATATCACCACACCAGGAGAGACAGCGGAAGCCAACCTCCACCTTGAAACAGGTGACGAACTGAAATGACATCACAAAACGCTCACCTGAGTTCCCCTGGAGAGCAGGGGATGTCTGTTACAAGCAGGGGGATATCACGAAGCGCTCACCTGAGTTCCCCTGGAGAGGACGGGATGTCTGTTACAAGCAGGGGGGATACCACAACACACCAGGAGTCACAGGGGAAGCCAACCTCAACCTTGAAACAGGTGACCAACTGAAATGACATCATAAAGCGCTCACCTGAGTTACCCTAGTGAAGAGGGGATGTCTGTTACAACCAGGGGGGATATCACAACACACCAGGAGTCACAGGGGAAGCCAACCTCCACCTTGAAACAGGTGACCAACTGAAATGACATCACAAAGCGCTCACCTGAGTTCCCCTGGAGAGCAGGGGATATCTGTTACAAGCAGGGGGGATATCATAAAGCGCTCACTTGAATTCCCCTGGAGAGGACGTGATGTCTGTTACAAGCAGGGGGGATACCACAACACACCAGGAGTCACAGGGGAAGCCAACCTCTACCTTGAAACAGGTGACCAACTGAAATGGCATCACAAAGCGCTCACCTGAGTTCCACTAGAGATGAGGGGATGTCTGTTACAACCAGGGGGGATATCACAACACACCAGGAGTCACAGGGGAAGCCAACCTCCACCTTGAAACAGGTGACCAACTGAAATGACATCACAAAGCGCTCACCTGAGTTCCCCTGGAGAGCAGGGGATATCTGTTACAAGCAGGGGGGATATCATAAAGCGCTCACTTGAATTCCCCTGGAGAGGACGTGAAGTCTGTTACAAGCAGGGGGGATACCACAACACACCAGGAGTCACAGGGGAACCCAACCTCCACCTTGAAACAGGTGACCAACTGAAATGGCATCACAAAGCGCTCACCTGAGTTCCCCTGGAGAGCAGGGGATCTCTGTTACAAGCAGGGGGGATATCACAAAGCGCTCACCTGAGTTCCCCTGGTGAGGAGTGGATGTCTGTTACAAGCAGGGGGGATATCACAACACGCCAGGAGTCACAGGGGAAGCCAACCTCCACCTTGAAACAGGTGACCAACTGAAATGACATCACAAAGCGCTCACCTGAGTTCCCCTAGAGATGAGGGTATGTCTGTTACAAGCAGGGGGGATACCACAACACACCAGGAGTCACAGGGGAACCCAACCTCCACCTTGAAACAGGTGACCAACTGAAATGGCATCACAAAGTGCTCACCTGCGTTCCCCTGGAGAGCAGGGGATCTCTGTTACAAGCAGGGGGGATATCACAACACGCCAGGAGAGACAGCGGAAGCCAACCTCCACCTTGAAACAGGTGACGAACTGAAATGACATCACAAAACGCTCACCTGAGTTCCCCTAGAGAGCAGGGGATGTCTGTTACAAGCAGGGGGATATCACGAAGCGCTCACCTGAGTTCCCCTGGAGAGGACGGGATGTCTGTTACAAGCAGGGGGGATACCACAACACACCAGGAGTCACAGGGGAAGCCAACCTCAACCTTGAAACAGGTGACCAACTAAAATGACATCACAAAGCGCTCACCTGAGTTCACCTGGACAGGTGGGGATGTCTGTTACAAGCAGGGGGGATATCACAAAGCGCTCACCTGAGTTCCCCTGGAGAGGACGGGATGTCTGTTACAAGCAGGGGGGATATCACAACACACCAGGAGTCACAGGGGAAGGCAACCTCCACCTTGAAACAGGCGACCAACTGACATGACATCACAAAGCGCTCACCAGAGTTCCCCTGGAGAGGAGGGGATGTCTGTTACAAGCAGGAGGGATATCACAAAGCGCTCACTTGAATTCCCCTGGAGAGGAAGTGAAGTCTGTTACAAGCAGGGGGGATACCACAAGACACCAGGAGTCACAGGGGAACCCAACCTCCACCTTGAAACAGGTGACCAACTGAAATGGCATCACAAAGCGCTCACCTGAGTTCCCCTGGAGAGCAGGGGATCTCTGTTACAAGCAGGGGGGATATCACAAAGCGCTCACCTGAGTTCCCCAGGTGAGGAGGGTATGTCTGTTACAAGCAGGGGGGATATCACAACACGCCAGGAGTCACAGGGGAAGCCAACCTCCACCTTGAAACAGGTGACCAACTGAAATGACATCACAAAGCGCTCACCTGAGTTCCCCTAGAGATGAGGAGATGTCTGTTACAAGCAGGGGGGATATCACAACACACCAGGAGTCACAGCGGAAGCCAACCTCCACCTTGAGACAGATGACCAACTGAAATGACATCACAAAGCGCTCACCTGAGTTCCCCTGGTGAGGAGGGGATGTCTGTTACAAGCAGGGGGGATACCACAACACACCAGGAGTCACAGGGGAAGCCAACCTCAACCTTGAAAAAGGTGACCAACTGAAATGACATCACAAAGCGCTCACCTGAGTTCACCAGGAGAGGAGGGAATGTCTGTTACTGGTAGGAGGGATATCACAAAGCGCTCACTTGAATTCCCCTGGAGAGGACGTGAAGTCTGTTACAAGCAGGGGGGATACCACAACACACCAGAAGTCACAGGGGAACCGAACCTCCACCTTGAAACAGGTGACCAACTGAAATGGCATCACAAAGCGCTCACCTGAGTTCCCCTGGAGAGCAGGGGATCTCTGTTACAAGCAGGGGGGATATCACAAAGCGCTCACCTGAGTTCCCCAGGTGAGGAGGGTATGTCTGTTACAAGCAGGGGGGATATCACAACACGCCAGGAGTCACAGGGGAAGCCAACCTCCACCTTGAAACAGGTGACCAACTGAAATGACATCACAAAGCGCTCACCTGAGTTCCCCTAGAGATGAGGGGATGTCTGTTACAAGCAGGGGGGATATCACAACACACCAGGAGTCACAGCGGAAGCCAACCTCCACCTTGAGACAGATGACCAACTGAAATGACATCACAAAGCGCTCACCTGAGTTCCCCGGGAGAGCAGGGGATCTCTGTTACAAGCAGGGGGGATATCACAAAGCGCTCACCTGAGTTCCCCTGGTGAGGAGGGGATGTCTGTTACAAGCAGGGGGGATACCACAACACACCAGGAGTCACAGGGGAACCGAACCTCCACCTTGAAACAGGTGACCAACTGAAATGACATCACAAAGCGCTCACCTGAGTTCCCCTAGAGATGAGGGGATGTCTGTTACAAGCAGGGGGGATATCACAACACACCAGGAGAGACAGCGGAAGCCAACCTCCACCTTGAAACAAGTGACCAACTGAAATGACATCATAAACCGCTCACCTGAGTTCCCCTAGAGATGAGGGTATGTCTGTTACAAGCAGGGGGGATATCACCACACCAGGAGAGACAGCGGAAGCCAACCTCCACCTTGAAACAGGTGACCAACTGAAATGACATCACAAAGCGCTCACCTGAGTTCCCCTGGAGAGCAGGGGATATCTGTTACAAGCAGGGGGGATATCATAAAGCGCTCACTTGAATTCCC
The DNA here is from genome assembly GCF_049243985.1 of Paroedura picta. Lineage (NCBI taxonomy): Eukaryota > Metazoa > Chordata > Lepidosauria > Squamata > Gekkonidae > Paroedura > Paroedura picta. The sequence goes on from NC_135378.1 coordinate 8,436,520, forward strand.
CTGGAGAGGACGTGAAGTCTGTTACAAGCAGGGGGGATACCACAACACACCAGGAGTCACAGGGGAACCCAACCTCCACCTTGAAACAGGTGACCAACTGAAATGGCATCACAAAGCGCTCACCTGAGTTCCCCTGGAGAGCAGGGGATCTCTGTTACAATCAGGGGGGATATCACAAAGCGCTCACCTGAGTTCCCCTGGTGAGGAGTGGATGTCTGTTACAAGCAGGGGGGATATCACAACACGCCAGGAGTCACAGGGGAAGCCAACCTCCACCTTGAAACAGGTGACCAACTGAAATGACATCACAAAGCGCTCACCTGAGTTCCCCTAGAGATGAGGGTATGTCTGTTACAAGCAGGGGGGATACCACAACACACCAGGAGTCACAGGGGAACCCAACCTCCACCTTGAAACAGGTGACCAACTGAAATGGCATCACAAAGTGCTCACCTGCGTTCCCCTGGAGAGCAGGGGATCTCTGTTACAAGCAGGGGGGATATCACAACACGCCAGGAGAGACAGCGGAAGCCAACCTCCACCTTGAAACAGGTGACGAACTGAAATGACATCACAAAACGCTCACCTGAGTTCCCCTAGAGAGCAGGGGATGTCTGTTACAAGCAGGGGGATATCACGAAGCGCTCACCTGAGTTCCCCTGGAGAGGACGGGATGTCTGTTACAAGCAGGGGGGATACCACAACACACCAGGAGTCACAGGGGAAGCCAACCTCAACCTTGAAACAGGTGACCAACTAAAATGACATCACAAAGCGCTCACCTGAGTTCACCTGGACAGGTGGGGATGTCTGTTACAAGCAGGGGGGATATCACAAAGCGCTCACCTGAGTTCCCCTGGAGAGGACGGGATGTCTGTTACAAGCAGGGGGGATATCACAACACACCAGGAGTCACAGGGGAAGGCAACCTCCACCTTGAAACAGGCGACCAACTGACATGACATCACAAAGCGCTCACCAGAGTTCCCCTGGAGAGGAGGGGATGTCTGTTACAAGCAGGAGGGATATCACAAAGCGCTCACTTGAATTCCCCTGGAGAGGAAGTGAAGTCTGTTACAAGCAGGGGGGATACCACAAGACACCAGGAGTCACAGGGGAACCCAACCTCCACCTTGAAACAGGTGACCAACTGAAATGGCATCACAAAGCGCTCACCTGAGTTCCCCTGGAGAGCAGGGGATCTCTGTTACAAGCAGGGGGGATATCACAAAGCGCTCACCTGAGTTCCCCAGGTGAGGAGGGTATGTCTGTTACAAGCAGGGGGGATATCACAACACGCCAGGAGTCACAGGGGAAGCCAACCTCCACCTTGAAACAGGTGACCAACTGAAATGACATCACAAAGCGCTCACCTGAGTTCCCCTAGAGATGAGGGGATGTCTGTTACAAGCCGGGGGGATATCACAACACACCAGGAGTCACAGCGGAAGCCAACCTCCACCTTGAGACAGATGACCAACTGAAATGACATCACAAAGCGCTCACCTGAGTTCCCCTGGTGAGGAGGGGATGTCTGTTACAAGCAGGGGGGATACCACAACACACCAGGAGTCACAGGGGAAGCCAACCTCAACCTTGAAAAAGGTGACCAACTGAAATGACATCACAAAGCGCTCACCTGAGTTCACCAGGAGAGGAGGGAATGTCTGTTACTGGTAGGAGGGATATCACAAAGCGCTCACTTGAATTCCCCTGGAGAGGACGTGAAGTCTGTTACAAGCAGGGGGGATACCACAACACACCAGAAGTCACAGGGGAACCGAACCTCCACCTTGAAACAGGTGACCAACTGAAATGGCATCACAAAGCGCTCACCTGAGTTCCCCTGGAGAGCAGGGGATCTCTGTTACAAGCAGGGGGGATATCACAAAGCGCTCACCTGAGTTCCCCAGGTGAGGAGGGTATGTCTGTTACAAGCAGGGGGGATATCACAACACGCCAGGAGTCACAGGGGAAGCCAACCTCCACCTTGAAACAGGTGACCAACTGAAATGACATCACAAAGCGCTCACCTGAGTTCCCCTAGAGATGAGGGGATGTCTGTTACAAGCAGGGGGGATATCACAACACACCAGGAGTCACAGCGGAAGCCAACCTCCACCTTGAGACAGATGACCAACTGAAATGACATCACAAAGCGCTCACCTGAGTTCCCCGGGAGAGCAGGGGATCTCTGTTACAAGCAGGGGGGATATCACAAAGCGCTCACCTGAGTTCCCCTGGTGAGGAGGGGATGTCTGTTACAAGCAGGGGGGATACCACAACACACCAGGAGTCACAGGGGAACCGAACCTCCACCTTGAAACAGGTGACCAACTGAAATGACATCACAAAGCGCTCACCTGAGTTCCCCTAGAGATGAGGGGATGTCTGTTACAAGCAGGGGGGATATCACAACACACCAGGAGAGACAGCGGAAGCCAACCTCCACCTTGAAACAAGTGACCAACTGAAATGACATCATAAACCGCTCACCTGAGTTCCCCTAGAGATGAGGGTATGTCTGTTACAAGCAGGGGGGATATCACCACACCAGGAGAGACAGCGGAAGCCAACCTCCACCTTGAAACAGGTGACGAACTGAAATGACATCACAAAACGCTCACCTGAGTTCCCCTGGAGAGCAGGGGATGTCTGTTACAAGCAGGGGGATATCACGAAGCGCTCACCTGAGTTCCCCTGGAGAGGACGGGATGTCTGTTACAAGCAGGGGGGATACCACAACACACCAGGAGTCACAGGGGAAGCCAACCTCAACCTTGAAACAGGTGACCAACTGAAATGACATCATAAAGCGCTCACCTGAGTTACCCTAGTGAAGAGGGGATGTCTGTTACAACCAGGGGGGATATCACAACACACCAGGAGTCACAGGGGAAGCCAACCTCCACCTTGAAACAGGTGACCAACTGAAATGACATCACAAAGCGCTCACCTGAGTTCCCCTGGAGAGCAGGGGATATCTGTTACAAGCAGGGGGGATATCATAAAGCGCTCACTTGAATTCCCCTGGAGAGGACGTGATGTCTGTTACAAGCAGGGGGGATACCACAACACACCAGGAGTCACAGGGGAAGCCAACCTCTACCTTGAAACAGGTGACCAACTGAAATGGCATCACAAAGCGCTCACCTGAGTTCCACTAGAGATGAGGGGATGTCTGTTACAACCAGGGGGGATATCACAACACACCAGGAGTCACAGGGGAAGCCAACCTCCACCTTGAAACAGGTGACCAACTGAAATGACATCACAAAGCGCTCACCTGAGTTCCCCTGGAGAGCAGGGGATATCTGTTACAAGCAGGGGGGATATCATAAAGCGCTCACTTGAATTCCCCTGGAGAGGACGTGAAGTCTGTTACAAGCAGGGGGGATACCACAACACACCAGGAGTCACAGGGGAACCCAACCTCCACCTTGAAACAGGTGACCAACTGAAATGGCATCACAAAGCGCTCACCTGAGTTCCCCTGGAGAGCAGGGGATCTCTGTTACAAGCAGGGGGGATATCACAAAGCGCTCACCTGAGTTCCCCTGGTGAGGAGTGGATGTCTGTTACAAGCAGGGGGGATATCACAACACGCCAGGAGTCACAGGGGAAGCCAACCTCCACCTTGAAACAGGTGACCAACTGAAATGACATCACAAAGCGCTCACCTGAGTTCCCCTAGAGATGAGGGTATGTCTGTTACAAACAGGGGGGATATCACCACACCAGGAGTCACAGGGGAAGCCAACCTCCACCTTGAAACTGGCGACCAACTGAAATGACATCACAAAGCGCTCACCTGAGTTCACCAGGAGAGGAGGGAATGTCTGTTACAGGCAGGAGGGATATCACAAAGCGCTCACTTGAATTCCCCTGGAGACGATGTGAAGTCTGTTACAAGCAGGGGGGATACCACAACACACCAGGAGTCACAGGGGAACCCAACCTCCACCTTGAAACAGGTGACCAACTGAAATGGCATCACAAAGCGCTCACCTGAGTTCCCCTGGAGAGCAGGGGATCTCTGTTACAAGCAGAGGGGATATCACAACACGCCAGGAGAGACAGCGGAAGCCAACCTCCACCTTGAAACAGGTGACGAACTGAAATGACATCACAAAACGCTCACCTGAGTTCCCCTAGAGAGCAGGGGATGTCTGTTACAAGCAGGGGGATATCACGAAGCGCTCACCTGAGTTCCCCTGGAGAGGACGGGATGTCTGTTACAAGCAGGGGGGATACCACAACACACCAGGAGTCACAGGGGAAGCCAACCTCAACCTTGAAACAGGTGACCAACTAAAATGACATCACAAAGCGCTCACCTGAGTTCACCTGGACAGGTGGGGATGTCTGTTACAAGCAGGGGGGATATCACAAAGCGCTCACCTGAGTTCCCCTGGACAGGTGGGGATGTCTGTTACAAGCAGGGGGGATATCACAAAGCGCTCACCTGAGTTCCCCTGGAGAGGACGGGATGTCTGTTACAAGCAGGGGGGATATCACAACACACCAGGAGTCACAGGGGAAGGCAACCTCCACCTTGAAACACGCGACCAACTGACATGACATCACAAAGCGCTCACCAGAGTTCCCCTGGAGAGGAGGGGATGTCTGTTACAAGCAGGAGGGATATCACAAAGCGCTCACTTGAATTCTCCTGGAGAGGAAGTGAAGTCTGTTACAAGCAGGGGGGATACCACAAGACACCAGGAGTCACAGGGGAACCCAACCTCCACCTTGAAACAGGTGACCAACTGAAATGGCATCACAAAGCGCTCACCTGAGTTCCCCTGGAGAGCAGGGGATCTCTGTTACAAGCAGGGGGGATATCACAAAGCGCTCACCTGAGTTCCCCAGGTGAGGAGGGTATGTCTGTTACAAGCAGGGGGGATATCACAACACGCCAGGAGTCACAGGGGAAGCCAACCTCCACCTTGAAACAGGTGACCAACTGAAATGACATCACAAAGCGCTCACCTGAGTTCCCCTAGAGATGAGGGGATGTCTGTTACAAGCAGGGGGGATATCACAACACACCAGGAGTCACAGCGGAAGCCAACCTCCACCTTGAGACAGATGACCAACTGAAATGACATCACAAAGCGCTCACCTGAGTTCCCCTGGAGAGCAGGGGATCTCTGTTACAAGCAGGGGGGATATCACAAAGCGCTCACCTGAGTTCCCCTGGTGAGGAGGGGATGTCTGTTACAAGCAGGGGGGATACCACAACACACCAGGAGTCACAGGGGAAGCCAACCTCAACCTTGAAAAAGGTGACTAACTGAAATGACATCACAAAGCGCTCACCTGAGTTCACCAGGAGAGGAGGGAATGTCTGTTACTGGCAGGAGGGATATCACAAAGCGCTCACTTGAATTCCCCTGGAGAGGACGTGAAGTCTGTTACAAGCAGGGGGGATACCACAACACACCAGAAGTCACAGGGGAACCGAACCTCCACCTTGAAACAGATGACCAACTGAAATGGCATCACAAAGCGCTCACCTGAGTTCCCCTGGAGAGCAGGGGATCTCTGTTACAAGCAGGGGGGATATCACAAAGCGCTCACCTGAGTTCCCCTGGTGAGGATGGGTTGTCTGTTACAAGCAGGGGGGATATCACAAAACACCAGGAGTCACAGGGGAAGCCAACCTCCACCTTGAAACAGGTGACCAACTGAAATGACATCACAAAGCGCTCACCTGAGTTCCCCTAGAGATGAGGGGATGTCTGTTACAAGCAGGGGGGATATCACAACACACCAGGAGAGACAGCGGAAGCCAACCTCCACCTTGAAACAAGTGACCAACTGAAATGACATCATAAACCGCTCACCTGAGTTCCCCTAGAGATGAGGGTATGTCTGTTACAAGCAGGGGGGATATCACCACACCAGGAGAGACAGCGGAAGCCAACCTCCACCTTGAAACAGGTGACGAACTGAAATGACATCACAAAACGCTCACCTGAGTTCCCCTGGAGAGCAGGGGATGTCTGTTACAAGCAGGGGGATATCACGAAGCGCTCACCTGAGTTCCCCTGGAGAGGACGGGATGTCTGTTACAAGCAGGGGGGATACCACAACACACCAGGAGTCACAGGGGAAGCCAACCTCAACCTTGAAACAGGTGACCAACTGAAATGACATCATAAAGCGCTCACCTGAGTTACCCTAGTGAAGAGGGGATGTCTGTTACAACCAGGGGGGATATCACAACACACCAGGAGTCACAGGGGAAGCCAACCTCCACCTTGAAACAGGTGACCAACTGAAATGACATCACAAAGCGCTCACCTGAGTTCCCCTGGAGAGCAGGGGATATCTGTTACAAGCAGGGGGGATATCATAAAGCGCTCACTTGAATTCCCCTGGAGAGGACGTGATGTCTGTTACAAGCAGGGGGGATACCACAACACACCAGGAGTCACAGGGGAAGCCAACCTCTACCTTGAAACAGGTGACCAACTGAAATGGCATCACAAAGCGCTCACCTGAGTTCCACTAGAGATGAGGGGATGTCTGTTACAAGCAGGGGGGATATCACAACATACCAGGAGTCACAGGGGAAGCCAACCTCAACCTTGAAACAGGTGATCAACTGAAATGACATCACAAAGCGCTCACCTGAGTTCACCTGGAGAGGAGGAGATGTCTGTTACAAGCGGGGGGAATATCACAACAAACCAGGAGTCACAGGGGAAGCCAACCTCCACCTTGAAACAGGTGACCAACTGAAATGACATCACAAAGCGCTCACCTGAGTTCCCCTGGAGAGCAGGGGGTGTATGTTACAAGCAGGGGGGATATCACAAAGCGCTCACCTGAGTTCACCTGGAGAGGAGGAGATGTCTGTTACAAGCAGGGGGGATATCACAACAAACCAGGAGTCACAGGGGAAGGCAACCTCCAACTTGATGACATCATAAAGCGCTCACCTGAGTTCCCCTAGTGAAGAGAGGATGTCTGTAACAAGCAGGGGGGATATCACAACACACCAGGAGTCACAGGGGAAGCCAACCTCCACCTTGAAACAGGTGACCAACTGAAATGACATCACAAAGCGCTCACCTGAGTTCCCCTGGAGAGCAGGGGGTGTCTGTTACAAGCAGGGGGGATATCACAAAGCGCTCACCTGAATTCCCCTGGTGAGGAGGGGATGTCTGTTACAAGCAGGGGGGATATCACAACACACCAGGAGTCACAGCGGAAGCCAACCTCCACCTTGAAACAGGTGACCAACTGAAATGACATCAGAAAGCGCTCACCTGAGTTCCCCTAGAGATGAGGGGATGTCTGTTACAAGTAGGGGGGATATCACAACACGCCAGGATTCACAGGAGAAGACAATCTCCACCTTGAAACAGGTGACCAACTGATATGACATCACAAAGCGCTCACCTGAGTTCCCCTAGAGATGAGGGGATGTCTGTTACAAGCAGGGGGGATATCACAACACACCAGGAGTCACAGCGGAAGCCAACCTCAACCTTGAAACTAGTGACCATCTGAAATGACATCACAAAGCGCTGACTTTACTTTCCCTGGAGAGGAGGGGATGTCTGTTACAAGCAGGGGGGATATCACAACACACCAGGAGTCACGGGGGAAGCCAACCTCCACCTTGAAACAGGCGACCAACAGAAATGACATCACAAAGCGCTCACCTGAGTTCCCCTGGAGAGGAGGGGATGTCTGTTACAAGCAGGGGGGATATCACAAAGCGCTCACCTGAGTTCCGCTGGTGAGGAGGGGATGTCTGTTACAAGCAGGGGGGATATCACAACACACCAGGATTGAAAGGGGAAGCCAACCTCCACCTTGAAACAGATGACCAACTGAAATGACATCACAAAGCGCTCACCTGAGTTCCCCTGTAGAGCAGGGGGTGTCTGTTACAAGCAGGGGGGATATCACAAAGCGCTCACCTGAGTTCCCCTGGTGAGGAGGGGATGTCTGTTACAAGCAGGGGGGATATCACAACACGCCAGGAATCACAGGGGAAGCCAACCTCCACCTTGAAACAGGTGACCAACTGAAATGACATCACAAAGCGCTCACCTGAGTTCCCCTAGAGATGAGGGGATGTCTGTTACAAGCAGGGGGAATATCACAACACACCAGGAGTCACAGGGGAAGACAACCTCCACCTTGAAACAGATGACCGACTGAAATGACATCACAAAGCGCTCACCTGAGTTCCCCTGGAGAGCAGGGGATCTCTGTTACAAGCAGGGGGGATACAACAAAGCGCTCACCTGAGTTCCCCTGGTGAGGAGGGGATGTCTGTTACAAGCAGGGGGGATACCACAACACACCAGGAGTCATAGGGGAAGCCAACCTCAACCTTGAAAAAGGTGACCAACTGAAATGACATCACAAAGCGCTGACTTTACTTTCCCTGGAGAGGAGGGGATGTCTGTTACAAGCAGGGGGGATATCACAACACACCAGGAGTCACGGGGGAAGCCAACCTCCACCTTGAAACAGGCGACCAACAGAAATGACATCACAAAGCGCTCACCTGAGTTCCCCTGGAGAGGAGGGGATGTCTGTTACAAGCAGGGGGGACATCACAAAGCGCTCACCTGAGTTCCGCTGGTGAGGAGGGGATGTCTGTTACAAGCAGGGGGGATATCACAACACACCAGGATTGAAAGGGGAAGCCAACCTCCACCTTGAAACAGATGACCAACTGAAATGACATCACAAAGCGCTCACCTGAGTTCCCCTGTAGAGCAGGGGGTGTCTGTTACAAGCAGGGGGGATATCACAAAGCGCTCACCTGAGTTCCCCTGGTGAGGAGGGGATGTCTGTTAAAAGCAGGGGGGATATCACAACACGCCAGGAATCACAGGGGAAGCCAACCTCCACCTTGAAACAGGTGACCAACTGAAATGACATCACAAAGCGCTCACCTGAGTTCCCCTAGAGATGAGGGGATGTCTGTTACAAGCAGGGGGAATATCACAACACACCAGGAGTCACAGGGGAAGACAACCTCCACCTTGAAACAGATGACCGACTGAAATGACATCACAAAGCGCTCACCTGAGTTCCCCTGGAGAGCAGGGGATCTCTGTTACAAGCAGGGGGGATACAACAAAGCGCTCACCTGAGTTCCCCTGGTGAGGAGGGGATGTCTGTTACAAGCAGGGGGGATACCACAACACACCAGGAGTCATAGGGGAAGCCAACCTCAACCTTGAAAAAGGTGACCAACTGAAATGACATCACAAAGCGCTCACCTGAGTTCACCAGGAGAGGAGGGAATGTCTGTTACAGGCAGGAGGGATATCACAAAGCGCTCACTTGAATTCCCCTGGAGAGGACGTGAAGTCTGTTACAAGCAGGGGGGATACCACAACACACCAGGAGTCACAGGGGAACCCAACCTCCACCTTCAAACAGATGACCAACTGAAATGGCATCACAAAGCGCTCACCTGAGTTCCCCTGGAGAGCAGGGGATCTCTGTTACAAGCAGGGGGGATATCACAAAGCGCTCACCTGAGTTCCCCTGGTGAGGAGGGGATGTCTGTTACAAGCAGGGGGGATATCACAAAACACCAGGAGTCACAGGGGAAGCCAACCTCCACCTTGAAACAGGTGACCAACTGAAATGACATCACAAAGCGCTCACCTGAGTTCCCCTAGAGATGAGGGGATGTCTGTTACAAGCAGGGGGGATATCACAACACACCAGGAGAGACAGCGGAAGCCAACCTCCACCTTGAAACAAGTGACCAACTGAAATGACATCATAAACCGCTCACCTGAGTTCCCCTAGAGATGAGGGTATGTCTGTTACAAGCAGGGGGGATATCACCACACCAGGAGTCACAGGGGAAGCCAACCTCCACCTTGAAACAGGCGACCAACTGAAATGCCAGCACAAAGCGCTCACCTGAGTTCACCAGGAGAGGAGGGAATGTCTGTTACAGGCAGGAGGGATATCACAAAGCGCTCACTTGAATTCCCCTGGAGAGGACGTGAAGTCTGTTACAAGCAAGGGGGATACCACAACACACCAGGAGTCACAGGGGAACCCAACCTCCACCTTGAAACAGGTGACCAACTGAAATGGCATCACAAAGCGCTCACCTGAGTTCCCCTGGAGAACAGGGGATCTCTGTTACAAGCAGGGGGGATATCACAAAGCGCTCACCTGAGTTCCCCTGGTGAGGAGGGGATGTCTGTTACAAGCAGGGGGGATATCACAACACACCAGGAGAGACAGCGGAAGCCAACCTCCACCTTGAAACAGGTGACGAACTGAAAAGACATCACAAAACGCTCACCTGAGTTCCCCTGGAGAGCAGGGGATGTCTGTTACAAGCAGGGGGATATCACGAAGCGCTCACCTGAGTTCCCCTGGACAGGTGGGGATGTCTGTTACAAGCAGGGGGGAAATCACAACACACCAGGAGTCACAGGGGAAGGCAACCTCCACCTTGAAACAGGTGACCAACTGAAATGACATCATAAAGCGCTCACCTGAGTTACCCTAGTGAAGAGGGGATGTCTGTTACAAGCAGGGGGGATATCACAACACACCAGGAGTCACAGGGGAAGCCAACCTCCACCTTGAAACAGGTGACCAACTGAAATGACATCACAAAGCGCTCACCTGAGTTCCCCTGGAGAGCAGGGGATCTCTGTTACAAGCAGGGAGGATATCATAAAGCGCTCACTTGAATTCCCCTAGAGAGGACGTGATGTCTGTTACAAGCAGGGGGGATACCACAACACACCAGGAGTCACAGGGGAAGCCAACCTCCACCTTGAAACAGGTGACCAACTGAAATGGCATCACAAAGCGCTCACCTGAGTTCCACTAGAGATGAGGGGATGTCTGTTACAAGAAGGGGGGATATCACAAAACACCAGGAGTCACAGGGGAAGCCAACCTCCACCTTGAAACAGGTGACCAACTGAAATGACATCACAAAGCGCTCACCTGAGTTCCCCTAGAGATGAGGGGATGTCTGTTACAAGCAGGGGGGATATCACAACACACCAGGAGAGACAGCGGAAGCCAACCTCCACCTTGAAACAAGTGACCAACTGAAATGACATCATAAACCGCTCACCTGAGTTCCCCTAGAGATGAGGGTATGTCTGTTACAAGCAGGGGGGATATCACCACACCAGGAGTCACAGGGGAACCCAACCTCCACCTTGAAACAGGTGACCAACTGAAATGACATCACAAAACGCTCACCTGAGTTCCCCTGGAGAGCAGGGGATGTCTGTTACAAGCAGGGGGATATCACAAAGCGCTCACCTGAGTTCCCCTGGAGAGAAGGGGATGTCTATTACAAGAAGGGGGGATATCAAAACACACCAGGAGTCAGAGGGGAAGCCAACCTCCACCTTGAAACAGGTGACCAACTGAAATGTCATCACAAAGCGCTCACCTGAGTTCCCCTGGAGAGCAGGGGATCTCTGTTACAAGCAGGGGGGGTATCATAAAGCGCTCACTTGAATTCCCCTGGAGAGGACGTGATGTCTGTTACAAGCAGGGGGGATACCACAACACACCAGGAATCACAGGGGAAGCCAACCTCCACCTTGAAACAGGTGACCAACTGAAATGGCATCACAAAGCGCTCACCTGAGTTCCACTAGAGATGAGGGGATGTCTGTTACAAGCAGGGGGGATATCACAACATACCAGGAGTCACAGGGGAAGCCAACCTCAACCTTGAAACAGGTGACCAACTGAAATGACATCACAAAGCGCTCACCTGAGTTCACCTGGAGAGGAGGAGATGTCTGTTACAAGCGGGGGGAATATCACAACAAACCAGGAGTCACAGGGGAAGCCAACCTCCACCTTGAAACAGGTGACCAACTGAAATGGCATCACAAAGCGCTCACCTGAGTTCCCCTGGAGAGCAGGGGATGTCTGTTACAAGCAGGGGGATATCACGAAGCGCTCACCTGAGTTCCCCTGGACAGGTGGGGATGTCTGTTACAAGCAGGGGGGATATCACAACACACCAGGAGTCACAGGGGAAGGCAACCTCCACCTTGAAACAGGTGACCAACTGAAATGACATCATAAAGCGCTCACCTGAGTTACCCTAGTGAAGAGGGGATCTCTGTTACAAGCAGGGAGGATATCATAAAGCGCTCACTTGAATTCCCCTAGAGAGGACGTGATGTCTGTTACAAGCAGGGGGGATACCACAACACACCAGGAGTCACAGGGGAAGCCAACCTCCACCTTGAAACAGGTGACCAACTGAAATGGCATCACAAAGCGCTCACCTGAGTTCCACTAGAGATGAGGGGATGTCTGTTACAAGAAGGGGGGATATCACAAAACACCAGGAGTCACAGGGGAAGCCAACCTCCACCTTGAAACAGGTGACCAACTGAAATGACATCACAAAGCGATCAGCTGAGTTCCCCTAGAGATTAGGGGATGTCTGTTACAAGCAGGGGGGATATCACAACACACCAGGAGAGACAGCGGAAGCCAACCTCCACCTTGAAACAAGTGACCAAATGAAATGACATCATAAACCGCTCACCTGAGTTCCCCTAGAGATGAGGGTATGTCTGTTACAAGCAGGGGGGATATCACCACACCAGGAGTCACAGGGGAAGCCAACCTCCACCTTGAAACAGGCGACCAACTGAAATGACATCACAAAGCGCTCACCTGAGTTCACCAGGAGAGGAGGGAATGTCTGTTACAGGCAGGAGGGATATCACAAAGCGCTCACTTGAATTCCCCTGGAGAGGACGTGAAGTCTGTTACAAGCAGGGGGGATTCCACAACACACCAGGAGTCACAGGGGAACCCAACCTCCACCTTGAAACAGGTGACCAACTGAAATGGCATCACAAAGCGCTCACCTGAGTTCCCCTGGAGAGCAGGGGATCTCTGTTAGAAGCAGGGGGGATATCACAAAGCGCTCACCTGAGTTCCCCTGGTGAGGAGGGGATGTCTGTTACAAGCAGGGGGGATATCACAACACACCAGGAGAGACAGCGGAAGCCAACCTCCACCTTGAAACAGGTGACGAACTGAAATGACATCACAAAACGCTCACCTGAGTTCCCCTGGAGAGCAGGGAATGTCTGTTACAAGCAGGGGGATATCACAAAGCGCTCACCTGAGTTCCCCTGGAGAGAAGGGGATGTCTATTACAAGAAGGGGGGATATCAAAACACACCAGGAGTCAGAGGGGAAGCCAACCTCCACCTTGAAACAGGTGACCAACTGAAATGTCATCACAAAGCGCTCACCTGAGTTCCCCTGGAGAGCAGGGGATCTCTGTTACAAGCAGGGGGGGTATCATAAAGCGCTCACTTGAATTCCCCTGGAGAGGACGTGATGTCTGTTACAAGCAGGGGGGATACCACAACACACCAGGAGTCACAGGGGAAGCCAACCTCCACCTTGAAACAGGTGACCAACTGAAATGGCATCACAAAGCGCTCACCTGAGTTCCACTAGAGATGAGGGGATGTCTGTTACAAGCAGGGGGGATATCACAACATACCAGGAGTCACAGGGGAAGCCAACCTCAACCTTGAAACAGGTGACCAACTGAAATGACATCACAAAGCGCTCACCTGAGTTCACCTGGAGAGGAGGAGATGTCTGTTACAAGCGGGGGGAATATCACAACAAACCAGGAGTCACAGGGGAAGCCAACCTCCACCTTGAAACAGGTGACCAACTGAAATGGCATCACAAAGCGCTCACCTGAGTTCCCCTGGAGAGCAGGGGATGTCTGTTACAAGCAGGGGGATATCACGAAGCGCTCACCTGAGTTCCCCTGGACAGGTGGGGATGTCTGTTACAAGCAGGGGGGATATCACAACACACCAGGAGTCACAGGGGAAGGCAACCTCCACCTTGAAACAGGTGACCAACTGAAATGGCATCACAAAGCGCTCACCTGAGTTCCACTAGAGATGAGGGGATGTCTGTTACAAGAAGGGGGGATATCACAAAACACCAGGAGTCACAGGGGAAGCCAACCTCCACCTTGAAACAGGTGACCAACTGAAATGACATCACAAAGCGATCAGCTGAGTTCCCCTAGAGATTAGGGGATGTCTGTTACAAGCAGGGGGGATATCACAACACACCAGGAGAGACAGCGGAAGCCAACCTCCACCTTGAAACAAGTGACCAACTGAAATGACATCATAAACCGCTCACCTGAGTCCCCCTAGAGATGAGGGTATGTCTGTTACAAGCAGGGGGGATATCACCACACCAGGAGTCACAGGGGAAGCCAACCTCCACCTTGAAACAGGCGACCAACTGAAATGACATCACAAAGCGCTCACCTGAGTTCACCAGGAGAGGAGGGAATGTCTGTTACAGGCAGGAGGGATATCACAAAGCGCTCACTTGAATTCCCCTGGAGAGGACGTGAAGTCTGTTACAAGCAGGGGGGATTCCACAACACACCAGGAGTCACAGGGGAACCCAACCTCCACCTTGAAACAGGTGACCAACTGAAATGGCATCACAAAGCGCTCACCTGAGTTCCCCTGGAGAGCAGGGGATCTCTGTTAGAAGCAGGGGGGATATCACAAAGCGCTCACCTGAGTTCCCCTGGTGAGGAGGGGATGTCTGTTACAAGCAGGGGGGATATCACAACACACCAGGAGAGACAGCGGAAGCCAACCTCCACCTTGAAACAGGTGACGAACTGAAATGACATCACAAAACGCTCACCTGAGTTCCCCTGGAGAGCAGGGGATGTCTGTTACAATCAGGGGGATATCACGAAGCGCTCACCTGAGTTCCCCTGGACAGGTGGGGATGTCTGTTACAAGCAGGGGGGATATCACAACACACCAGGAGTCACAGGGGAAAGCAACCTCCACCTTGAAACAGGTGACCAACTGAAATGACATCATAAAGCGCTCACCTGAGTTACCCTAGTGAAGAGGGGATGTCTGTTACAAGCAGGGGGGATATCACAACACACCAGGAGTCACAGGGGAAGCCAACCTCCACCTTGAAACAGGTGACCAACTGAAATGTCATCACAAAGCGCTCACCTGAGTTCCCCTGGAGAGCAGGGGATCTCTGTTACAAGCAGGGGGGGTATCATAAAGCGCTCACTTGAATTCCCCTGGAGAGGACGTGATGTCTATTACAAGCAGGGGGGATACCACAACACACCAGGAGTCACAGGGGAAACCAACCTCCACCTTGAAACAGGTGACCAACTGAAATGGCATCACAAAGCGCTCACCTGAGTTCCACTAGAGATGAGGGGATGTCTGTTACAAGCAGGGGGGATATCACAACATACCAGGGGTCACAGGGGAAGCCAACCTCAACCTTGAAACAGGTGACCAACTGAAATGACATCACAAAGCGCTCACCTGAGTTCCCCTGGAGAGCAGGGGGTGTCTGTTACAAGCAGGGGGGATATCACAAAGCGCTCACCTGAGTTCCCCTGGTGAGGAGGGGATGTCTGTTACAAGCAGGGGGGATATCACAACACACCAGGAGTCACAGCGGAAGCCAACCTCCACCTTGAAACAGGTGACCAACTGAAATGACATCATGAAGCGCTTACCTAAATTCCCCTAGTGAAGAGGGGATGTCTGTTACAAGCAGGGGGGATATCACAACACACCAGGATTCACAGGAGAAGCCAACCTCCACCTTGAAACAGGTGACCAACTGAAATGACATCACAAAGCGCTCACCTGAGTTCACCTGGAGAGGAGGAGATGTCTGTAACAAGCAGGGGGGATATCACAACACACCAGGAGTCACAGGGGAAGCCAACCTCCACCTTGAAACTGGTGACCAACTGAAATGACATCACAAAGCGCTCACCTGAGTTCCCCTGGAGAGCAGGGGGTGTCTGTTACAAGCAGGGGGGATATCACAAAGCGCTCACCTGAATTCCCCTGGTGAGGAGGGGATGTCTGTTACAAGCAGGGAGGATATCACAACACACCAGGAGTCACAGCGGACGCCAACCTCCACCTTGAAACAGGTGACCAACTGAAATGACATCAGAAAGCGCTCACCTGAGTTCCCCTAGAGATGAGGGGATGTCTGTTACAAGTAGTGGGGATATCACAACACGCCAGGATTCACAGGGGAAGACAATCTCCACCTTGAAACAGGTGACCAACTGATATGACATCACAAAGCGCTCACCTGAGTTCCCCTAGAGATGAGGGGATGTCTGTTACAAGCAGGGGGGATATCACAACACACCAGGAGTCACAGGGGAAGCCAACCTCCACCTTGAAACAGGCGACCAACAGAAATGACATCACAAAGCGCTCACCTGAGTTCCCCTGGAGAGGAGGGGATGTCTGTTACAAGCAGGGGGGATATCACAAAGCGCTCACCTGAGTTCCGCTGGTGAGGAGGGGATGTCTGTTACAAGCAGTGGGGATATCACAACACACCAGGATTGAAAGGGGAAGCCAACCTCCACCTTGAAACAGATGACCAACTGAAATGACATCACAAAGCGCTCACCTGAGTTCCCCTGTAGAGCAGGGGATGTCTGTTACAAGCAGGGGGGATATCACAGAGCGCTCACCTGAGTTCCCCTGGTGAGGAGGGAATCTCTGTTACAAGCAGGGAGGATATCACAACACACCAGGAGTCACAGCGGACGCCAACCTCCACCTTGAAACAGGTGACCAACTGAAATGACATCACAAAACGCTCACCTGAGTTCCCCTGGAGAGCAGGGGATGTCTGTTACAAGCAGGGGGGATATCACAAAGCGCTCACCTGAATTCCCCTGGAGAGGACGGGATGTCAGTTATAAGCAGGGGGGATAATACAACAGAAGAAGAAGAAGAAGAAGAAGAGTTGGTTCTTATATGCCGCTTTTCCCTACCCGAAGGTGGCTCAAAGCGGCTTACAGTCGCCTGCTGATTCCTCTCCCCACAACAGACACCCTGTGGGGTGGGTGAGGCTGAGAGAGCCCTGATATTCCTGCTCGGTCAGAACAGTTTTATCAGTGCCGTGGCAAGCCCAAGGTCACCCAGCTGGTTGCATGTGGGGGGGAGCAGAATTGAACCTGGCATGCCAGGTTAGAAGTCTGCACTCCTAACCACTAGACCAAACTGGCTCTCCAGGAGTCACAGGGGAAGCCAACCTCGACCTTGAAAAAGGTGACCAACTGAAATGACATCACAAAGCGCTCACCTGAGTACACCAGGAGAGGAGGGAATGTCTGTTACAGGCAGGGGGGATACCACAACACACCAGTAGTCACAGGGGAAGCCAACCTCCACCTTGAAAC
The DNA here is from genome assembly GCF_049243985.1 of Paroedura picta. Classification (NCBI taxonomy): domain Eukaryota; kingdom Metazoa; phylum Chordata; class Lepidosauria; order Squamata; family Gekkonidae; genus Paroedura; species Paroedura picta. Next base: position 8,453,804 of record NC_135378.1, read on the forward strand.
AGGCGACCAACAGAAATGACATCACAAAGCGCTCACCTGAGTTCCCCTGGAGAGGAGGGGATGTCTGTTACAAGCAGGGGGGATATCACAAAGTGCTCACCTGAGTTCCGCTGGTGAGGAGGGGATGTCTGTTACAAGCAGGGGGGATATCACAACACACCAGGATTGAAAGGGGAAGCCAACCTCCACCTTGAAACAGATGACCAACTGAAATGACATCACAAAGCGCTCACCTGAGTTCCCCTGTAGAGCAGGGGATGTCTGTTACAAGCAGGGGGGATATCACAGAGCGCTCACCTGAGTTCCCCTGGTGAGGAGGGGATGTCTGTTACAAGCAGGGGGGATATCACAACACGCCAGGAGTCACAGGGGAAGCCAACCTCTACCTTGAAACAGGTGACCAACTGAAATGACATCACAAAGCACTCACCTGAGTTCCCCTAGAGATGAAGGGATGTCTGTTATAAGCAGGGGGGATATCACAACACACCAGGAGACACAGCGGAGGCCAACCTCCACCTTGAAACAGGTGACCAACTGAAATGACATCACAAAGCGCTCACCTGAGTTCCCCTGGAGAGCAGGGGATCTCTGTTACAAGCAGGGAGGATATCACAACACACCAGGAGTCACAGCGGACGCCAACCTCCACCTTGAAACAGGTGACCAACTGAAATGACATCACAAAACGCTCACCTGAGTTCCCCTGGAGAGCAGGGGATGTCTGTTACAAGCAGGGGGGATATCACAAAGTGCTCACCTGAATTCCCCTGGAGAGGACGGGATGTCAGTTATAAGCAGGGGGGATAATACAACAGAAGAAGAAGAAGAAGAAGAAGAAGAAGAAGAGTTGGTTCTTATATGCCGCTTTTCCCTACCCGAAGGTGGCTCAAAGCCGCTTACAGTCGCCTGCCGATTCCTCTCCCCACAACAGACACCCTGTGGGGTGGGTGAGGCTGAGAGAGCCCTGATATTCCTGCTCGGTCAGAACAGTTTTATCAGTGCCCTGGCAAGCCCAAGGTCACCCAGCTGGTTTCATGTGGGGGGGAGCAGAATTGAACCTGGCATGCCAGGTTAGAAGTCTGCACTCCTAACCACTAGACCAAACTGGCTCTCCAGGAGTCACAGGGGAAGCCAACCTCGACCTTGAAAAAGGTGACCAACTGAAATGACATCACAAAGCGCTCACCTGAGTACACCAGGAGAGGAGGGAATGTCTGTTACAGGCAGGGGGGATACCACAACACACCAGTAGTCACAGGGGAAGCCAACCTCCACCTTGAAACAGGTGACCAACTGAAATGGCATCACAAAGCGCTCACCTGAGTTCCCCTGGAGAGCAGGGGATGTCTGTTACAAGCAGGGGGATATCACGAAGCGCTCACCTGAGTTCCCCTGGACAGGTGGGGATGTCTGTTACAAGCAGGGGGGATATCACAACACACCAGGAGTCACAGGGGAAGCCAACCTCTACCTTGAAACAGGTGACCAACTGAAATGACATCACAAAGCGATCAGCTGAGTTCCCCTAGAGATTAGGGGATGTCTGTTACAAGCAGGGGGGATATCACAACACACCAGGAGAGACAGCGGAAGCCAACCTCCACCTTGAAACAAGTGACCAACTGAAATGACATCATAAACCGCTCACCTGAGTTCCCCTAGAGATGAGGGTATGTCTGTTACAAGCAGGGGGGATATCACCACACCAGGAGTCACAGGGGAAGCCAACCTCCACCTTGAAACAGGCGACCAACTGAAATGACATCACAAAGCGCTCACCTGAGTTCACCAGGAGAGGAGGGAATGTCTGTTACAGGCAGGAGGGATATCACAAAGCGCTCACTTGAATTCCCCTGGAGAGGACGTGAAGTCTGTTACAAGCAGGGGGGATTCCACAACACACCAGGAGTCACAGGGGAACCCAACCTCCACCTTGAAACAGGTGACCAACTGAAATGGCATCACAAAGCGCTCACCTGAGTTCCCCTGGAGAGCAGGGGATCACTGTTAGAAGCAGGGGGGATATCACAAAGCGCTCACCTGAGTTCCCCTGGTGAGGAGGGGATGTCTGTTACAAGCAGGGGGGATATCACAACACACCAGGAGAGACAGCGGAAGCCAACCTCCACCTTGAAACAGGTGACGAACTGAAATGACATCACAAAACGCTCACCTGAGTTCCCCTGGAGAGCAGGGGATGTCTGTTACAATCAGGGGGATATCACGAAGCGCTCACCTGAGTTCCCCTGGACAGGTGGGGATGTCTGTTACAAGCAGGGGGGATATCACAACACACCAGGAGTCACAGGGGAAAGCAACCTCCACCTTGAAACAGGTGACCAACTGAAATGACATCATAAAGCGCTCACCTGAGTTACCCTAGTGAAGAGGGGATGTCTGTTACAAGCAGGGGGGATATCACAACACACCAGGAGTCACAGGGGAAGCCAACCTCCACCTTGAAACAGGTGACCAACTGAAATGTCATCACAAAGCGCTCACCTGAGTTCCCCTGGAGAGCAGGGGATCTCTGTTACAAGCAGGGGGGGTATCATAAAGCGCTCACTTGAATTCCCCTGGAGAGGACGTGATGTCTGTTACAAGCAGGGGGGATACCACAACACACCAGGAGTCACAGGGGAAACCAACCTCCACCTTGAAACAGGTGACCAACTGAAATGGCATCACAAAGCGCTCACCTGAGTTCCACTAGAGATGAGGGGATGTCTGTTACAAGCAGGGGGGATATCACAACATACCAGGGGTCACAGGGGAAGCCAACCTCAACCTTGAAACAGGTGACCAACTGAAATGACATCACAAAGCGCTCACCTGAGTTCACCTGGAGAGGAGGAGATGTCTGTTACAAACGGGGGGAATATCACAACAAACCAGGAGTCACAGGGGAAGCCAACCTCCACCTTGAAACAGGTGACCAACTGAAATGACATCACAAAGCGCTCACCTGAGTTCCCCTGGAGAGCAGGGGGTGTCTGTTACAAGCAGGGGGGATATCACAAAGCGCTCACCTGAGTTCCCCTGGTGAGGAGGGGATGTCTGTTACAAGCAGGGGGGATATCACAACACACCAGGAGTCACAGCGGAAGCCAACCTCCACCTTGAAACAGGTGACCAACTGAAATGACATCATGAAGCGCTTACCTAAATTCCCCTAGTGAAGAGGGGATGTCTGTTACAAGCAGGGGGGATATCACAACACACCAGGATTCACAGGAGAAGCCAACCTCCACCTTGAAACAGGTGACCAACTGAAATGACATCACAAAGCGCTCACCTGAGTTCACCTGGAGAGGAGGAGATGTCTGTAACAAGCAGGGGGGATATCACAACACACCAGGAGTCACAGGGGAAGCCAACCTCCACCTTGAAACTGGTGACCAACTGAAATGACATCACAAAGCGCTCACCTGAGTTCCCCTGGAGAGCAGGGGGTGTCTGTTACAAGCAGGGGGGATATCACAAAGCGCTCACCTGAATTCCCCTGGTGAGGAGGGGATGTCTGTTACAAGCAGGGAGGATATCACAACACACCAGGAGTCACAGCGGACGCCAACCTCCACCTTGAAACAGGTGACCAACTGAAATGACATCAGAAAGCGCTCACCTGAGTTCCCCTAGAGATGAGGGGATGTCTGTTACAAGTAGTGGGGATATCACAACACGCCAGGATTCACAGGGGAAGACAATCTCCACCTTGAAACAGGTGACCAACTGATATGACATCACAAAGCGCTCACCTGAGTTCCCCTAGAGATGAGGGGATGTCTGTTACAAGCAGGGGGGATATCACAACACACCAGGAGTCACAGGGGAAGCCAACCTCCACCTTGAAACAGGCGACCAACAGAAATGACATCACAAAGCGCTCACCTGAGTTCCCCTGGAGAGGAGGGGATGTCTGTTACAAGCAGGGGGGATATCACAAAGCGCTCACCTGAGTTCCGCTGGTGAGGAGGGGATGTCTGTTACAAGCAGTGGGGATATCACAACACACCAGGATTGAAAGGGGAAGCCAACCTCCACCTTGAAACAGATGACCAACTGAAATGACATCACAAAGCGCTCACCTGAGTTCCCCTGTAGAGCAGGGGATGTCTGTTACAAGCAGGGGGGATATCACAGAGCGCTCACCTGAGTTCCCCTGGTGAGGAGGGAATCTCTGTTACAAGCAGGGAGGATATCACAACACACCAGGAGTCACAGCGGACGCCAACCTCCACCTTGAAACAGGTGACCAACTGAAATGACATCACAAAACGCTCACCTGAGTTCCCCTGGAGAGCAGGGGATGTCTGTTACAAGCAGGGGGGATATCACAAAGCGCTCACCTGAATTCCCCTGGAGAGGACGGGATGTCAGTTATAAGCAGGGGGGATAATACAACAGAAGAAGAAGAAGAAGAAGAAGAGTTGGTTCTTATATGCCGCTTTTCCCTACCCGAAGGTGGCTCAAAGCGGCTTACAGTCGCCTGCTGATTCCTCTCCCCACAACAGACACCCTGTGGGGTGGGTGAGGCTTAGAGAGCCCTGATATTCCTGCTCGGTCAGAACAGTTTTATCAGTGCCGTGGCAAGCCCAAGGTCACCCAGCTGGTTGCATGTGGGGGGGAGCAGAATTGAACCTGGCATGCCAGGTTAGAAGTCTGCACTCCTAACCACTAGACCAAACTGGCTCTCCAGGAGTCACAGGGGAAGCCAACCTCGACCTTGAAAAAGGTGACCAACTGAAATGACATCACAAAGCGCTCACCTGAGTACACCAGGAGAGGAGGGAATGTCTGTTACAGGCAGGGGGGATACCACAACACACCAGTAGTCACAGGGGAAGCCAACCTCCACCTTGAAACAGGCGACCAACAGAAATGACATCACAAAGCGCTCACCTGAGTTCCCCTGGAGAGGAGGGGATGTCTGTTACAAGCAGGGGGGATATCACAAAGTGCTCACCTGAGTTCCGCTGGTGAGGAGGGGATGTCTGTTACAAGCAGGGGGGATATCACAACACACCAGGATTGAAAGGGGAAGCCAACCTCCACCTTGAAACAGATGACCAACTGAAATGACATCACAAAGCGCTCACCTGAGTTCCCCTGTAGAGCAGGGGATGTCTGTTACAAGCAGGGGGGATATCACAGAGCGCTCACCTGAGTTCCCCTGGTGAGGAGGGGATGTCTGTTACAAGCAGGGGGGATATCACAACACGCCAGGAGTCACAGGGGAAGCCAACCTCTACCTTGAAACAGGTGACCAACTGAAATGACATCACAAAGCACTCACCTGAGTTCCCCTAGAGATGAAGGGATGTCTGTTATAAGCAGGGGGGATATCACAACACACCAGGAGACACAGCGGAGGCCAACCTCCACCTTGAAACAGGTGACCAACTGAAATGACATCACAAAGCGCTCACCTGAGTTCCCCTGGAGAGCAGGGGATCTCTGTTACAAGCAGGGAGGATATCACAACACACCAGGAGTCACAGCGGACGCCAACCTCCACCTTGAAACAGGTGACCAACTGAAATGACATCACAAAACGCTCACCTGAGTTCCCCTGGAGAGCAGGGGATGTCTGTTACAAGCAGGGGGGATATCACAAAGCGCTCACCTGAGTTCCGCTGGTGAGGAGGGGATGTCTGTTACAAGCAGTGGGGATATCACAACACACCAGGATTGAAAGGGGAAGCCAACCTCCACCTTGAAACAGATGACCAACTGAAATGACATCACAAAGCGCTCACCTGAGTTCCCCTGTAGAGCAGGGGATGTCTGTTACAAGCAGGGGGGATATCACAGAGCGCTCACCTGAGTTCCCCTGGTGAGGAGGGAATCTCTGTTACAAGCAGGGAGGATATCACAACACACCAGGAGTCACAGCGGACGCCAACCTCCACCTTGAAACAGGTGACCAACTGAAATGACATCACAAAACGCTCACCTGAGTTCCCCTGGAGAGCAGGGGATGTCTGTTACAAGCAGGGGGGATATCACAAAGCGCTCACCTGAATTCCCCTGGAGAGGACGGGATGTCAGTTATAAGCAGGGGGGATAATACAACAGAAGAAGAAGAAGAAGAAGAAGAGTTGGTTCTTATATGCCGCTTTTCCCTACCCGAAGGTGGCTCAAAGCGGCTTACAGTCGCCTGCTGATTCCTCTCCCCACAACAGACACCCTGTGGGGTGGGTGAGGCTGAGAGAGCCCTGATATTCCTGCTCGGTCAGAACAGTTTTATCAGTGCCGTGGCAAGCCCAAGGTCACCCAGCTGGTTGCATGTGGGGGGGAGCAGAATTGAACCTGGCATGCCAGGTTAGAAGTCTGCACTCCTAACCACTAGACCAAACTGGCTCTCCAGGAGTCACAGGGGAAGCCAACCTCGACCTTGAAAAAGGTGACCAACTGAAATGACATCACAAAGCGCTCACCTGAGTACACCAGGAGAGGAGGGAATGTCTGTTACAGGCAGGGGGGATACCACAACACACCAGTAGTCACAGGGGAAGCCAACCTCCACCTTGAAACAGGCGACCAACAGAAATGACATCACAAAGCGCTCACCTGAGTTCCCCTGGAGAGGAGGGGATGTCTGTTACAAGCAGGGGGGATATCACAAAGTGCTCACCTGAGTTCCGCTGGTGAGGAGGGGATGTCTGTTACAAGCAGGGGGGATATCACAACACACCAGGATTGAAAGGGGAAGCCAACCTCCACCTTGAAACAGATGACCAACTGAAATGACATCACAAAGCGCTCACCTGAGTTCCCCTGTAGAGCAGGGGATGTCTGTTACAAGCAGGGGGGATATCACAGAGCGCTCACCTGAGTTCCCCTGGTGAGGAGGGGATGTCTGTTACAAGCAGGGGGGATATCACAACACGCCAGGAGTCACAGGGGAAGCCAACCTCTACCTTGAAACAGGTGACCAACTGAAATGACATCACAAAGCACTCACCTGAGTTCCCCTAGAGATGAAGGGATGTCTGTTATAAGCAGGGGGGATATCACAACACACCAGGAGACACAGCGGAGGCCAACCTCCACCTTGAAACAGGTGACCAACTGAAATGACATCACAAAGCGCTCACCTGAGTTCCCCTGGAGAGCAGGGGATCTCTGTTACAAGCAGGGAGGATATCACAACACACCAGGAGTCACAGCGGACGCCAACCTCCACCTTGAAACAGGTGACCAACTGAAATGACATCACAAAACGCTCACCTGAGTTCCCCTGGAGAGCAGGGGATGTCTGTTACAAGCAGGGGGGATATCACAAAGTGCTCACCTGAATTCCCCTGGAGAGGACGGGATGTCAGTTATAAGCAGGGGGGATAATACAACAGAAGAAGAAGAAGAAGAAGAAGAAGAAGAAGAGTTGGTTCTTATATGCCGCTTTTCCCTACCCGAAGGTGGCTCAAAGCCGCTTACAGTCGCCTGCCGATTCCTCTCCCCACAACAGACACCCTGTGGGGTGGGTGAGGCTGAGAGAGCCCTGATATTCCTGCTCGGTCAGAACAGTTTTATCAGTGCCCTGGCAAGCCCAAGGTCACCCAGCTGGTTTCATGTGGGGGGGAGCAGAATTGAACCTGGCATGCCAGGTTAGAAGTCTGCACTCCTAACCACTAGACCAAACTGGCTCTCCAGGAGTCACAGGGGAAGCCAACCTCGACCTTGAAAAAGGTGACCAACTGAAATGACATCACAAAGCGCTCACCTGAATTCCACTAGAGATGAGGGGATGTCTGATACAAGCAGGGGGGATATCACAACACACCGGGAGTCACAGGGGAAGCCAACCTCAACCTTGAAACAGGTGACCAACTGAAATGACATCACAAAGCGCTCACCTGAGTTCACCTGGAGATGTGGGGATGTCTGTTAGAAGCAGGGGGGGATATCACAAAGCGCTCACCTGAGTTCCCCTGGAGAGGAGGGGATGTCTGTTATAAGCAGGGGGGATATCACAAAGCGCTCATCTGAGTTCCCATGGAGAGGAGGAGATGTCTGTTACAAGCAGGGGGCATATCACAAAGCGCTCACCTGAGTTCCCCTGCAGAGGAGGGGATGTCTGTTACAAGCAGGGGGGATATCACAACACACCAGGAGTCACAGGGGAAGCCAACCTCCACCTTGAAACAGGTGACCAACAGAAATGGCATCACAAAGCGCTCACCTGAGTTCCCCTGGAGAGGAGGGGATGTCTGTTACAAGCAGGGGGGATATCACAAAGCGCTCACCTGAGTTCCCCTGCAGAGGAGGGGATGTCTGTTACAAGCAGGGGGGTATCACAACACACCAGAAGTCACAGGGGCAGCCAACCTCCACCTTGAAACAGGTGACCAACTGAAATAACTCACTCACTCACTTCCATTGGAGATGAGGAAATGTCTCTTAATGTCATGGCGGATAACATAACACACTAGAAGTCAGAGTCAAAGCCATCCTACAACTGAGTTCCGCTGGTGAGGAGGGGATGTCTGTTACAAGCAGTGGGGATATCACAACACACCAGGATTGAAAGGGGAAGCCAACCTCCACCTTGAAACAGATGACCAACTGAAATGACATCACAAAGCGCTCACCTGAGTTCCCCTGTAGAGCAGGGGATGTCTGTTACAAGCAGGGGGGATATCACAGAGCGCTCACCTGAGTTCCCCTGGTGAGGAGGGAATCTCTGTTACAAGCAGGGAGGATATCACAACACACCAGGAGTCACAGCGGACGCCAACCTCCACCTTGAAACAGGTGACCAACTGAAATGACATCACAAAACGCTCACCTGAGTTCCCCTGGAGAGCAGGGGATGTCTGTTACAAGCAGGGGGGATATCACAAAGCGCTCACCTGAATTCCCCTGGAGAGGACGGGATGTCAGTTATAAGCAGGGGGGATAATACAACAGAAGAAGAAGAAGAAGAAGAAGAGTTGGTTCTTATATGCCGCTTTTCCCTACCCGAAGGTGGCTCAAAGCGGCTTACAGTCGCCTGCTGATTCCTCTCCCCACAACAGACACCCTGTGGGGTGGGTGAGGCTGAGAGAGCCCTGATATTCCTGCTCGGTCAGAACAGTTTTATCAGTGCCGTGGCAAGCCCAAGGTCACCCAGCTGGTTGCATGTGGGGGGGAGCAGAATTGAACCTGGCATGCCAGGTTAGAAGTCTGCACTCCTAACCACTAGACCAAACTGGCTCTCCAGGAGTCACAGGGGAAGCCAACCTCGACCTTGAAAAAGGTGACCAACTGAAATGACATCACAAAGCGCTCACCTGAGTACACCAGGAGAGGAGGGAATGTCTGTTACAGGCAGGGGGGATACCACAACACACCAGTAGTCACAGGGGAAGCCAACCTCCACCTTGAAACAGGCGACCAACAGAAATGACATCACAAAGCGCTCACCTGAGTTCCCCTGGAGAGGAGGGGATGTCTGTTACAAGCAGGGGGGATATCACAAAGTGCTCACCTGAGTTCCGCTGGTGAGGAGGGGATGTCTGTTACAAGCAGGGGGGATATCACAACACACCAGGATTGAAAGGGGAAGCCAACCTCCACCTTGAAACAGATGACCAACTGAAATGACATCACAAAGCGCTCACCTGAGTTCCCCTGTAGAGCAGGGGATGTCTGTTACAAGCAGGGGGGATATCACAGAGCGCTCACCTGAGTTCCCCTGGTGAGGAGGGGATGTCTGTTACAAGCAGGGGGGATATCACAACACGCCAGGAGTCACAGGGGAAGCCAACCTCTACCTTGAAACAGGTGACCAACTGAAATGACATCACAAAGCACTCACCTGAGTTCCCCTAGAGATGAAGGGATGTCTGTTATAAGCAGGGGGGATATCACAACACACCAGGAGACACAGCGGAGGCCAACCTCCACCTTGAAACAGGTGACCAACTGAAATGACATCACAAAGCGCTCACCTGAGTTCCCCTGGAGAGCAGGGGATCTCTGTTACAAGCAGGGAGGATATCACAACACACCAGGAGTCACAGCGGACGCCAACCTCCACCTTGAAACAGGTGACCAACTGAAATGACATCACAAAACGCTCACCTGAGTTCCCCTGGAGAGCAGGGGATGTCTGTTACAAGCAGGGGGGATATCACAAAGTGCTCACCTGAATTCCCCTGGAGAGGACGGGATGTCAGTTATAAGCAGGGGGGATAATACAACAGAAGAAGAAGAAGAAGAAGAAGAAGAAGAAGAGTTGGTTCTTATATGCCGCTTTTCCCTACCCGAAGGTGGCTCAAAGCCGCTTACAGTCGCCTGCCGATTCCTCTCCCCACAACAGACACCCTGTGGGGTGGGTGAGGCTGAGAGAGCCCTGATATTCCTGCTCGGTCAGAACAGTTTTATCAGTGCCCTGGCAAGCCCAAGGTCACCCAGCTGGTTTCATGTGGGGGGGAGCAGAATTGAACCTGGCATGCCAGGTTAGAAGTCTGCACTCCTAACCACTAGACCAAACTGGCTCTCCAGGAGTCACAGGGGAAGCCAACCTCGACCTTGAAAAAGGTGACCAACTGAAATGACATCACAAAGCGCTCACCTGAATTCCACTAGAGATGAGGGGATGTCTGATACAAGCAGGGGGGATATCACAACACACCGGGAGTCACAGGGGAAGCCAACCTCAACCTTGAAACAGGTGACCAACTGAAATGACATCACAAAGCGCTCACCTGAGTTCACCTGGAGATGTGGGGATGTCTGTTAGAAGCAGGGGGGGATATCACAAAGCGCTCACCTGAGTTCCCCTGGAGAGGAGGGGATGTCTGTTATAAGCAGGGGGGATATCACAAAGCGCTCATCTGAGTTCCCATGGAGAGGAGGAGATGTCTGTTACAAGCAGGGGGCATATCACAAAGCGCTCACCTGAGTTCCCCTGCAGAGGAGGGGATGTCTGTTACAAGCAGGGGGGATATCACAACACACCAGGAGTCACAGGGGAAGCCAACCTCCACCTTGAAACAGGTGACCAACAGAAATGGCATCACAAAGCGCTCACCTGAGTTCCCCTGGAGAGGAGGGGATGTCTGTTACAAGCAGGGGGGATATCACAAAGCGCTCACCTGAGTTCCCCTGCAGAGGAGGGGATGTCTGTTACAAGCAGGGGGGTATCACAACACACCAGAAGTCACAGGGGCAGCCAACCTCCACCTTGAAACAGGTGACCAACTGAAATAACTCACTCACTCACTTCCATTGGAGATGAGGAAATGTCTCTTAATGTCATGGCGGATAACATAACACACTAGAAGTCAGAGTCAAAGCCATCCTACAACTAGAACCTTAAGACCTACTGAAATGACATCACAAAGCGCTCAACTCTATTCCCAGGGAGACAAAGGAATGTCTCTTACTGGCATGGCGGAACACATAACACACCAAACCAGAGGGAAAGCCAAGCTCCAGTTAGAATCTGGAGACCTACTAAAATGACATCACAAAGCGACAACCTCCAGCTAGAAACTGGACATCTGTTGAAATGACATCACAAAGATCTTACCTGAGTTCCCCTAGAGACAAGGGGTTCATCAGTTAGTGGCAGGGAGTATATCAGAACACATTAAGAGGAACAGGGGAAGCCCACCTCCAGCTGGAATTTGGAGACCTAGTGAAATGACATCTCAATGCACTCACCTCAGTTCCCCTGAAGAGGAGGAGATGTCTGTTACAAGTAGGGGGAATATCACAAAGCACTCACCTTATTTCCCCTGGAGAGGAGGGGATGTCTGTTACAAGCAGGGGAGATATCAGAAAGCGCTCACCTTAGTTCCCCTGGAGAGGAGGGAGTGTCTGTTACAAGCAGGGGGGATATCACAAAGCGCTCACCTTAGTTACCCTGGAGAGGAGGGGATGTCTGTTACAAGCAGGGGGGATATCACAAAGCGCTCACCGTAGTTCCCCTGGAGAGGAGGGGATGTCTGTTACAAGCAGGGGGGATATCACAAAGCGCTTACCTGAGTTCCCCTGGAGAGGAGGGGATGTCTGTTACAAGCAGGGGGGATATCACAACACACCAGGAATCACAGGGGAAGCCAACCTCCACCTTGAAACAGGTGACCGACTGAAATGACAACACAAAGCGCTCACCTGAGTTCCCCTGGAGAGGAGGGGATGTCTGTTACAAGTAGGGGGGATATCACAACACACCAGGAGTCACAGGGGAAGCCAACCTCAACCTTGAAACAGGTGACAGACTGAAATGATATCACAAAGCGCTCACCTGAGTTCCCCTGGAGAGGAGGGGATGTCTGTTACAAGTAGGGGGGATATCACAACACACCAGGAGTCACAGGGGAAGCCAACCTCAACCTTGAAACAGGTGACCAACTGAAATGACATCACAAAGCGCTCACCTGAGTCCCCTGGAGAGGATGGGATGTCTGTTACAAGCAGGGGGGATATCACAAAGCGCTCACCTGAGTTCCCCTGGAGAGGAGGGGATGTCTGTTACAAGCAGGGGGGATATCACAACACACCACGAGTCACAGGGGAAGGCAACCTCCACCTTGAAACAGGTGACCAACTGAAATAACATCACAAAGCGCTCACCTGAGTTCCCCTGGAGAGGAGGGGATGTCTGTTACAAGCAGGGGGGATATCACAACACACCAGAAGTCACAGGGGCAGCCAACCTCCACCTTGAAACAGGTGACCAACTGAAATGACTCACTCACTCACTTCCCCTGGAGATGAGGAAATGTCTCTTAATGTCATGGCGGATAACATAACACACTAGAAGTCAGAGTCAAAGCCATCCTCCAACTAGAACCTTAAGACCTACTGAAATGACATCACAAAGCGCTCAACTCTATTCCCAGGGAGACAAAGGAATGTCTCTTACTGGCATGGCGGAACACATAACACACTAGACCAGAGGGGAAGCCAAGCTCCAGCTGGAATCTTGTGACGTACTACAATGACATCACAAAGCACTCACCTCAGTTCCCCTGGAGAGGAGGGGATGTCTGTTACAAGCAGGGGGGATATCACAACACACCAGGAGTCAGAGGGGAAGCCAACCTCCACCTTGAAACAGGTGACCAACTGAAATGACATCACAAAGCGCTCATCTGAGTTCCCCTGGAGAGGAGGGGATGTGTGTTACAAGCAGGAGGGATATCACAACACACCAGGAGTCACAGGGGAAGCCAACCTCCACCTTGAAACAGGTGACCAACTGAAATGACATCACAAAGCGCTCACCTGAGTTCCCCTGGAGAGGAGGGGATGTCTGTTACAAGCAGGGGGGTGTCAAGCTTTGAAAGAACTCACAACTAGCTTCTTAAAACTAGAAAGCTTTATTGAGAAGTACTACAAGCATAAAGACTGGCGAAGTCAAATCTGACTTGAGTACAGATTTGCTTCTACTTATCAATACGATTCTCCCGCCCAAAACCCGAAAGTTCCCAAGGGAGGGGAGAAGGAGAGAAGAGACACAAGCAATTAAAAACAGTGATACATTCTCATGGCCTTGGCTGTTCTACACAATTGATAGCGAAAGCAGGCCCAGCCGAGAGGCCTCAACAAGTGATAAGAGTTACAACAACATATATTTCACTTTCTACTACTAGCATGATTACAGGACCTGGAGCAACCAGGCGCCAAGCAATATAACTGTCATGGAAGAACTCAGGCTAATTTATGGCAGGGAATCTAACAACCTGACATCCTTCCACCCTAAAAAGGACCCCCCCACACACACTAGCCCGCATCCACAGGTCGAGGGCATTCAGGGAAGGCTCGGTGGAAAGCCCGAAGGAGGCGGGGGGCTTTCACATTCTTCGCCTCCACCCACTCCATTTCGCCCGAAGGGAAATCTTTCCAATCCACCAAATATTGGAGTCGACCCTTGTGCACACGAGAGTCCAAGATCTGGTTGACCTCGTAGTGGGTGTCTTTATCAATATAGACAGGCACAGGTGTTTAGAGCGGAGGGTGCCACGCATCCGGCACAGGGGCTCGCCGCAGCAGGCTGGAATGAAAAACCGGATGCACATTCCTGTAAGTTTTAGGCAAACGCAATTCCACAGTTACAGCATTGATCAGCTTTACAATGGGAAAGGGCCCCACAAATTTGGGACCCAGCTTCTTAGAGTGTTGCTGACAGCGTAGGTTCTTTGTAGACTGGTAGGCAAGATCACCTACTTTCCAAGCTGGTGCAGGAGCACGCTTTTTGTCTGCCTGGGACTTATAAGCTTGCTTAGCTTCCTCAAGGCTAGAGACAATGTCAGGCCAACCTGCACTAATAGTTGCTGCCCATTTAGTGACCTCCGGGGCCTCAGCAAAAACTAACTCCCAGGTGGGCGCAGCAATTAGGTCTGTCCCATACACCACCTTAAAGGGAGACACTCCAGTAGAGGCATGCACCCCATTATTGTAGGCAAACTCGGCAAGAGGCAAAAGGGCAACCCAATCATTTTGTTGGTGATTTATGAAACAGTGCAGGTACTGCTCCAGAATTTGGTTCACCCGTTCAGTCTGCCCGTTGGATTCAGGGTGGTAGCCCGATGTCAGGGCTTGCTCTATCCCCAGCAACTTCAAAAGCTCCCGCCAGAACTTGCCAACGAACTGGGGGCCCCGATCCGTGAGCAATCGCCTAGGAATTCCATGTAGGCGGATTATGTGAGTGACGAACATAGAAGCCAGTTTGGCCGCTGAGGGCAAGCCCGCACAGGGAATAAAATGGGCTTGCTTTGAAAATGCATCCACCACCACCCAAACTACAGTCTTGCCCTGGCTGGGAGGCAGATCCGTGATGAAGTCCATGGTGACATCGGACCAGGGGCGGCCAGGGGTGGGCAGAGGCTGCAGCAGCCCTTGTTTCTTTCCTCCTGGGGGCTTGGAAACCAGACAGGTAGGGCAGCCCTGCACATATTTCTCTACATCAGTCCTTAATGTTGGCCACCAATAATGTCTCCTGACCAGGTGCAGAGTTTTCACGAAACCAAAATGTCCTGCGGTTTTTGCATCATGGCAAAGTTCTAAAACGTCCCCGCGTGCCGCTGCTGGAACGTAGAGACGCTTCCGCTTGAAAAACAGGCCCCCCTTGTCGACTAAGGCAGGGCGGAGGGAAGCAAACTCAGAGTCCTGTAATACCTCCTTCTGAACCCACCCACCAGGAATCGGGTTTCCTTTCTTTGTCTGACTGCGCGTCACTGCTGCCAGCCCCAATTGGGCGGGGGTGAAAACTGTATCCACCAGTGGGTCGCGCTTACTGTTGTACTGGGGCAAGCGAGAGGCGTCCGCCAAAAAGTTCATTTTGCCTGGCAGATGCTTAAGAGTGAAGTTGAAACGAGAGAAAAACTCCGCCCACCGCATTTGCTTGGCAGAGAGTGAGCGGGGCTGCTTGAGTGCTTGGAGGTTTTTATGGTCTGTCCAAACTACAAACGGGACGGCAGACCCCTCCAACCAATGCCTCCAAGTGGCGAGCGCCAATTTTACTGCGGCCGCTTCTTTTTCCCAATTCGCCCAGTTGCGTTCTGCCCCGGAGAACTTCTTTGACAGATAGGCTAAGGGGTGCAGCTTCCCATCCTCCCCCTCTTGTAGAATTACGGTCCCCATGGCTATATCCGAGGAATCTACTTGCACGGTAAATTGCTTTGTTGGGTCAGCATGGGCCAACACCGGTTCGGATGTAAAAAGGAGCTTCAGATTCATAAAGGCTTTCTGACACAGGGGGGACCACTGGAGTGGGGCGCCCGGTCGATTTGCCGCTTTTCCCCCCTCCTTCGTTTTCAACAAGTCAGTGAGCGGCAATGCCACCTTGGCAAAACTAGGGATAAACGTTCTATAAAAGTCTGCAAATCCTAAGAAGCTCTGGAGCTGCCTCCTCGTCCTGGGAGGTTCCCAGGCCAACAAGTCACGCACTTTGCCCGGGTCCATTTCAATTCCCTCTTTGGACACCCGGAAACCCAAAAACTCCACCGCGTCCCGGTGGAATTCGCATTTGGAGAGTTTGGCAAACAGATGGTGCTTCCGCAGCCAACTGAGCACTTCGCGGACTAATTTGGCGTGTTTGCCCAGGTCTTCTGAATACACCAAAATATCATCAATGTAAACCAGTACCCCTTGATACAATAAATCATGCATAATTTCATTTATCATGTTCATGAACACGCCCGGAGCGCCGGCGGGGCCGAACGGCATAACAGTGTATTCAAATTGGCCCAAGGGGGTGTTGAAAGCGGTCAGGTACTCATGCCCCTTCTTTATGCGGACCCTGTAATAGGCTTCCCTCAAATCCAGTTTCGTAAAAATCCGGGCCCTTCCCAAATGTCCCAACAAGTCTTTAATCAAAGGCAAGGGGTAGGCATTGCAGGTGGAAACAGCATTCAGCCCCCTGTAGTCCATACAGAGGTGTAGGGACCCATCCTTCTTTTTCACAAAGAGGACTGGGGCAGCCAGGGGAGACGTGGCCGGTCGGATAAATCCCCTGGCTAAATTCTTGTCCAAGAACTCCCTGAGCTCCTTCATTACTCTAGGGCTCATGGAATACAATTTGGCTTTGGGAAGCGGCTCCCCCTTCTTCAGTTCAATTGCACAATCTGTTTTGCGGTGGGGAGGTAGTTGGTCGCATTCGGTCTCTGCAAACACATCCTCAAACTCTCGATACTCCCGTGGGAGGGTAGGCGCCCTAGCCGCCCCTACTGCAGCCACTGTTCGACAGTCTCGAGCGGGTTGGGGCCGCACATGCTGCTTGCAACTGGGTGACGAAAACTTCACCGACCCTTTCTTCCATTTCACCGTGGGATCGTGTTCCCGCAACCAGTCCAACCCCAACACACACGGAAATGCGGAGTGGGGCGCTACCAGGGGTTGGATCTGCTCCCAATGTTTTTTTATGTCCAAGTCCATCGGGAGTGTTTTCACCGTGGCCTCCCCCCCTGGGGCACATTTCCCATCCAGTTGAGTAATGGGTAGGGGCTCCCCCAGTGGCACCTTCCCCACCCCCAAAGTCTCGGCTAGCGCTGGGCTAACTAGGGTTTTTGTACACCCAGAGTCCACTATGCAACAAACCCCCACTTTTTTCCCAGAGTTGGGTTCTGTGAGAGTCGCGGGCAACAGAACCAGGGGAGAGTCACTCACCGCGCGTTTGCCCCTGCCGGAGACCTGCTGGCGGGGCGCCTTCACAGCAGACCGTCTTCGTTTCCCGACTGCTCCTCTGATTGAACTTCTTCATCCTGGCTGCTGCTGTCCTCCGATTCCTCCACCACAGGTGCGGCCCCAGCTGGAGCAAGCAAGGACTTGGCACTTTTCTTCGGGGCCGTTTTCTTAGTGGTGGACGCTTTGGCTGGGGTTCCTCCCGTTGACTTGGCACTGGGTGACGTCTTGGTTGGGCATTGTGCGAGGAAGTGGCCAGCCTGACCACAACCCAGACACAATCCCTTTTCCATGCGCCGAGTGCGCTCACTCGGCTCCAGTTTCGCCTTGGGCTTGGCTTTCTTGGGGGTAGAAGTCTTCGTCCCCGTCTTGTCCGCAACTCCTTGATATTCGGCCGCCCGTTCCAGACGGCTCTCCATCTCTCCTGCCAACTGCACCCATCCCGCCACCGTCAGTGGGTCTTCCAGGAGGAGGCACTTGCTGGACAAATCTCCGGAGAGCCCCCCCACGAACGCGTGCACTCTCTGGGGTTCAGTCCAACCCGGTACCGCTGATGAAAGCTCCTTGAAAAGTACTACACGCTCTAGGACTGCAAAGTCAAATCTGACTAGAGTACAGATTTGCTTCTGCTTAGCAATACAATTCTCCCGCTCAAAACTTGAAAGTTCCCAACAGAGGGGAGAAGGAGAGAAGAGGCACATTATTATTATTATTATTATTATTATTATTATTATTATTATTATTATTATTATTATTATTATTATTATTAGATTTATAGCCCGCCACTCCCTTGCAATTAAAACAGTGATACATTCTCATGGCCTTGACTGGGTAATAGCGAAACCAGACCCAGCTGAGAGGCCTCAACAGGTGATAAGAGTTACAACAACATAATTCACTTATAATTGTTAGCAAGAATATAGGACCTGTGGCAACCAGGCACCAAGCAATAAAACTGTCATGGAAGAACTCAGGCTAATTTATGAAAGAGATTCTACAATCCTGACAGTTACAAGCAGGGGGGATATCACAACACACGAGGAGTCACAGGGGAAGCCAACCTCCACCTTGAAACAGGTGACCGACTGAAATGACATCACAAAGCGCTCACCTGAGTTCCCCTGGAGAGGAGGGGATGTCTGTTACAAGAAGGGGGGATATAACAACACACTAGGAGTCACAGGGGAAGCCAACCTCAACCTTGAAACAGGTGACAGACTGAAATGACATCACAAAGCGCTCACCTGAGTTCCCCTGGAGAGGAGGGGATGTCTGTTACAAGTAGGGGGGATATCACAACACACGAGGAGTCACAGGGGAAGCCAACCTCAACCTTGAAACAGGTGACCAACTGAAATGACATCACAAAGCGCTCACCTGAGTTCACCTGAAGAGGAGGGGATGTCTGTTACAAGCAGGGGGGATATCACAAAGCGC
Organism: Paroedura picta; assembly: GCF_049243985.1. Lineage (NCBI taxonomy): Eukaryota > Metazoa > Chordata > Lepidosauria > Squamata > Gekkonidae > Paroedura > Paroedura picta. The sequence continues at coordinate 8,472,365 of NC_135378.1, forward strand.
TCACCTGAGTTCCCCTAGAGAGGAGGGGATGTCTGTTACAAGCAGGGGGGATATCACAACACACCAGAAGTCACAGGGGCAGCCAACCTCCACCTTGAAACAGGTGACCAACTGAAATGACTCACTCACTCACTTCCCCTGGAGATGAGGACATGTCTCTTAATGTCATGGCGGATAACATTACACACTAGAAGTCAGAGTCAAAGCCATCCTCCAACTAGAACCTTAAGACCTACTGAAATGTCATCACAAAGCGCTCACCTGAATTCCACTAGAGATGAGGGGATGTCTGTTACAAGCAGGGGGGATATCACAACACACCAGGAGTCACAGGGGAAGCCAGCCTCCACCTTGAAACAGGTGACCAACTGAAATGGCATCACAAAGCGCTCACCTGAGTTCCACTAGAGATGAGGGGATATCTGTTACAAGCAGGGGGGATATCACAACACACCAGGAGTCACAGGGGAAGGCAACCTCAACCTTGAAACAGGTGACCAACTGAAATGGCATCACAAAGCGCTCACCTGAGTTCCAGTAGAGATGAGGGGATGTCTGTTACAAGCAGGGGGGATATCACAACACACCAGGAGTCACAGGGGAAGCCAACCTCAACCTTGAAACAGGAGTCCAACTGAAATGACATCACAAAGCGCTCACCTGAGTTCACCTGGAGAGGTGGGGATGGCTGTTACAAGCAGGGGGGATATCACAAAGCGCTCACCTGAGTTCCCCTGGAGAGGAGGGGATGTCTGTTATAAGCAGGGGGGATATCACAAAGCGCACACCTGAGTTCCCATGGAGAGGAGGATATGTCTGTTACAAGCAGGGGGGATATCACAACACACCAGGAGTCACAGGGGAAGGCAACCTCAACCTTGAAACAGGTGACCAACTGAAATGACATCACAAAGCGCTGACTTGACTTTCCCTAGAGAGGAAGGGATGTATGTTACAAGCAGGGGGGATATTACAACACACCAGGAGTCACAGGGGAAGCCAACCTCCACCTTGAAACAGGTGACCAACTGAAATGACATCACAAAGCGCTCACCTGAGTTCCCCTGGAGAGGAGGGGATGGCTGTTACAAGCAGGGGGGATATCACAACACACCAGGAGTCACAGGGGAAGCCAACCTCAACCTTGAAACAGGTGACCAACTGAAATGACATCATAGAATCATAGAATCATAGAGTTGGAAGGGGCCATACAGGCCATCTAGTCCAACCCCCTGCTCAACGCAGTATTAGCCCTAAGCATCCTAAAGCATCCAAGAATAGTGTGTATCCAACCTTTGCTTGAAGACTTCCAGTGAGGGGGCGCTCACCACCTCCTTAGGCAGCCTATTCCACTGCTGAACTACTCTGACTGTGAAAAACTTTTTCCTGATATCTAGCCTATATTGTTGTACTTGAAGTTTAAACCCATTACTGCGTGTCCTCTACTCTGCAGCCAGCAGAAACAGCATCCTGCCCTCCTCCAAGTGACAACCTTTCAAATACTTAAAGAGGGCTATCATGTCCCCTCTCAACCTCCTTTTCTCCAGGCTGAACATTCCCAAGTCCCTCAACCTATCTTCATAGGGCTTGGTCCCTTGGCCCGAGATCATCTTCGTCGCTCTCCTCTGTACCCTTTCAATTTTATCGATGTCCTTCTTGAAGTGAGGCCTCCAGAACTGCACACAGTACTCCAGGTGTGGTCTGACCAGCGCCGTATACAATGGGACTATGACATCTTGTGATTTTGATGTGATGCCTCTGTTGATACAGCCCAAAATGGCATTTGCCTTTTTTACCGCTGCATCACACTGCCTGCTCATGTTTAGTTTACAATCCACAAGTACCCCAAGGTCTCGTTCACACACAGTGCTACCTAGAAGCGTATCCCCCATCCAGTACTCATGCTTTTCATTTTTCTGACCCAGATGCAGAACTTTACACTTATCTTTATTAAATTGCATCTTGTTCTCATTTGCCCATTTTTCCATTGTGTTCAGATCTCGTTGAACTCTGTCTCTATCTTCCGGAGTATTTGCCAGTCCTCCCAATTTGGTGTCACCTGCAAACTTGATGAGTAGTCCCTCCACCCCCTCATCTAGATCATTAATAAATATGTTAAAAAGTACCAGGCCGAGCACTGAACCCTGATGTACCCCGCTACTCACCTCTCTCCAGTCTGATGAAACACCATTGACAACAACTCTTTGAGTGCGGTTCTCTAACCAATTCCCTATCCACCTAACGATCTGAAAATCCAGATTGCAGTCCTTCAACTTATCCATCAGAACATCATGAGGAACCTTGTCAAAAGCTTTACTAAAATCCAAGTAAATGACATCAACCAAATTTCCCCGATCCAGCAAACCTGTTACTTGGTCAAAAAAAGAAACTAGGTTGGTCTGGCAGGACCTGTTGGAGACAAATCCATGCTGACTTCCTTGGATCACCAAATTGTCCTCCAGATGTTTGCAGATCGCTCCCTTTAATATCTGCTCCATTATCTTCCCCACAACAGAGGTCAGACTCACTGGTCTGTAGTTTCCCGGGTCATCCTTCCTCCCTTTTTTGAAGATCGGAATAACGTTTGCTCTTTTCCAGTCTTTCGGGACATCTCCAGTCCTTAAAGAGGTTCCGAAGATGATGGACAAGGGCTGTGCAAGTTCTCTGGAAAGTTCTTTGAGCACTCTCGGGTGCATTTCATCTGGACCAGGGGATTTGAACTCATCCAGTGCAGCTAAATGCCTCTCGACAACCTCTCTATCCATGTTAACCTGCCACCCAGACACTATCCTTTGGCTACAACCATCTCTAGATGTGCCTAAACACTTTGACCTGTGGGAAAAAAACAGATGTAAAATAGGCACTAAGCCTTTCTGCTTTCTCTGCATCTTTCGTTAGAGTTTGTCCATCCGCACCCAACAGCGGGCTTATTGCCTCCTTTACTTTACATTTGCTCCTCACGTAACTGAAAAATCTTTTCTTGTTACAATGGGCTTCCCTGGCCAATCTTAGCTCACTCTCAGCTTTGGCCTTTCTGATGATTGATCTACAGTGCCTAGTAACCTGTAGGTACTCTTCTTTAGAGCTCTGTCCTTCCCTCCATTTCCTGAACATTTTCCTTTTCTTTCTTAGTTCCTCTTGAAGTTCTCTGTTCATCCAAATAGGCTTCTTAGAGCTCCTGCAGTGTTTTCGTATTTCTGGAATAGTCATTGATTGAGCATGCAATAGCTCTTGTTTGAGTAGCGCCCACCCTTCACATGCTCCCTTCCCTTCCAGCATTCTCGTCCATGGTATGACACTCATCATGTCTCTGAGTTTATTAAAGTTTGCCCTAAGAAAATCCAACATCCGCGTCTGGCTACAAGCTTCCTTGGCTCCCCATCTCAAAAGGAATTCTATGAGGACATGGTCACTTCCCCCTAGGGTCCCCACCTCCTTCACCTCATCCACCAACTCTTGCCTGTTGGTCAGTATTAAGTCCAGTATGGCTGAACCTCTTGTGGGTTCATCTACCATTTGATAAATGAAATTGTCAGCCAGGCAAGTCAGAAACTTGCATGACTGAGGACGCTTCCCAGAGTTTGTTTCCCAGCACACATCTGGGAAATTGAAGTCACCCATGATGACATCACAAAGCGCTCACCTGACTTCACCTGGAGAGGAGGGGATGTCTGTTACAAGCAGGGGGGATATCACAAAGCGCTCACCTGAGTTCCCCTGGAGAGGAGGGGATGTCTGTTACAAGCAGGGGGGATATCACAACACACCAGAAGTCACAGGGGCAGCCAACCTCCACCTTGAAACAGGTGACCAACTGAAATGACTCACTCACTTACTTCCCCTGGAGATGAGGACATGTCTCTTAATGTCAGGGCGGATAACATAACACACTACAAGTCAGAGGGAAAGCCATCCTTCAACTAGCACCTTAAGACCTACTGAAATGACATCACAAAGCGCTCAACTCTATTCCCATGGAGACAAAGGAATGTCTCTTACTGGCATGGCGGAACACATAACACACTAGACCAGAGGGGAAGCCAAGCTCCAGCTAGAATCTTGTGACGTACTACAATGATATCATAAAGCACTCACCTCAGTTCCCCTGGAGATGAGGGAATGTCTCTTCTGGCATGGGGGATAACATAACACACTGGAACTCAGAGGGCAAGCCAAGCTCCAGTTAGAATCTGGAGACCTACTAAAATGACATCACAAAGCGACAACCTCCAGCTAGAAACTGGACACCTGTTGAAATGACATCATAAAGATCTTACCTGAGTTCCCGTAGAGACAAGGGGTTCATCAGTTAGTGGCAGGGAGTATATCAGAACACATTAAGAGTAACAGGGGAAGCCCACCTCCAGCTGGAATTTGGAGACCTAGTGAAATGACATCTCAATGCACTCACCTTAGTTCCCCTGGAGAGGAGGGGATGTCTGTTACAAGCAGAGGGGATATCAGAAAGCGCTCACCTTAGTTCCCCTGGAGAGGAGGGGATGTCTGTTACAAGCAGGGGGGATATCACAAAGCGCTCACCTTAGTTCCCCTGGAGAGGTGGGGATGTCTGTTACAAGCAGGGGGGATATCACAAAGCCCTCACCTGAGTTCCCCTGGAGAGGAGGGGATGTCTGTTATAAGCAGGGGGGATATCACAAAGCGGTCACCTGACTTCCCATGGAGAGGAGGAGATGTCTGTTACAAGCAGGGGGGATATCACAACACACCAGGAGTCACAGGGGAAGCCAACCTCCACCTTGAAACAGGTGACCAACAGAAATGGCATCACAAAGCGCTCACCTGAGTTCCCCTGGAGAGGAGGGGATGTCTGTTACAAGCAGGGGGGATATCACAAAGCGCTCACCAGAGTTCCCCTGGAGAGGAGGGGATGTCTGTTACAAGCAGGGGGGATATCACAACACACCAGGAGTCACAGGGGAAGTCAACCTCCACCTTGAAACAGGTGACCAACTGAAATGACATCACAAAGCGCTCACCTGAGTTCCCCTGGAGAGGAGGGGATGTCTGTTACAAGCAGGGGGGATATCACAACACATCAGAAGTCACAGGGGCAGCCAACCTCCACCTTGAAAGAGGTGACCAACTGAAATGAGTCACTCACTCACTTCCATTGGAGATGAGGAAACGTCTCTTAATGTCATGGCGGATAACATAACACACTAGAAGTCAGAGTGAAAGCCATCCTCCAACTAGAACCTTAAGACCTACTGAAATGACATCACAAAGCGCTCAACTCTATTCCCATGGAGACAAAGGAATGTCTCTTACTGGCATGGCGGAACACATAACACACTAGACCAGAGGGGAAGCCAAGCTCCAGCTGGAATCTTGTGATGTACTAGAATGACATCACAAAGCACTCACCTCAGTTCCCCTGGAGATGAGGGAATGTCTCTTCTGGCATGGGGGATAACATAATACCCTGGAACTCAGAGGGCAAGCCAAGCTCCAGTAAGAATCTGGAGACCGACTAAAATGACATCACAAAGCGACAACCTCCAGCTAGAAACTGGACACCTGTTGAAATTACATCACAAAGATCTTACCTGAGTTCCCCTAGAGACAAGGGGTTCATCAGTTAGTGGCAGGGAGTATATCAGATCACATTAAGAGTAACAGGGGAAGCCCACCTCCAGCTGGAATTTGGAGACCTAGTGAAATGACATCTCAATGCACTCACCTCAGTTCCCCTGGAGAGGAGGAGATGTCTGTTACAAGCAGGGGGGATATCACAACACACCAGGAGTCAGAGGGGAAGCCAACCTCCACCTTGAAACAGGTGACCAACTGAAATGACATCACAAAGCGCTCATCTGAGTTCCCCTGGAAAGGAGGGGATGTCTGTTACAAGCAGGGGGGATATCACAAAGCGCTCACCTGAGTTCCCATGGAGAGGAGGAGATGTCTGTTACAAGCAGGGGGTACATCACAACACACCAAGAGTCACAGGGGAAGCCAATGTCCTGGCGGATAACATAACACACTAGAAGTCAGAGTCAAAGCCATCCTCCAACTAGAACCTTCCTACTGAAATGACATCACAAAGCACTCAACTATTCCCAGGGAGACAAAGGAATGTCTCTTACTGGCATGGCGGAACACATAACACACTAGACCAGAGAGAAAGCCAAGCTCCAGTTAGAATCTGGAGACCTACTAAAATGACATCACAAAGCGACAACCTCCAGCTAGAAACTGGACACCTGTTGAAATGACATCACAAAGATCTTACCTGAGTTCCCCTAGAGACAAGGGGTTCATCAGTTAGTGGCAGGGAGTATATCAGAACACATTAAGAGGAACAGGGGAAGCCCACCTCTAGCTGGAATTTGGAGACATCACAACACACCAGGACTCACAGGGAAAAGCAACCTCAACCTTGAAATAGGTGACCAACTGAAATGACATCACAAAGCGCTCACCTGAGTTCCCCTAGAGATATGGGGATGTCTGTTACAAGCAGGAGGGATATCACAACACACCAGGAGTCACAGGGGAGGCCAACCTCAACCTTGAAACAGGTGACCAACTGAAATGACATCACAAAGTGCTGATTTGACTTTCCCTTGAGAGGAGGGGATGTCTGTTACAAGCAGGGGGGATATCAAAAAGCGCTCACCAGAGTTCCCGTGGAGAGGAGGGGATGTCTGTTACAAGCAGGGGGGATATCACAAAGCGCTCACCTGAGTTCCCCTGGAGATGAGGGGATGTCTGTTACAAGCAGGGGGGATATCACAAAGCGCTCACCTTAGTTCCCCTGGAGAGGAGGAGATGTCTGTTACAAGCAGGGGGAATATCACAAAGCGCTCACCTGAGTTCCCCTGCAGAGGAGGGGATGTCTGTTACAAGCAGGGCGGATATCACAAAGCGCTCACCTAAGTTCCCGTGGAGAGGAGGGGATGTCTGTTACAAGCAGGGGGCATATCACAAAGCGCTCACCTTAGTTCCCCTGTAGAGGAGGGGATGTCTGTTACAAGCAGGGGGGATATCACAAAGCGCTCACCTGAGTTCCCCTGCAGAGGAGGGGATGTCTGTTACAAGCAGGGGGGATATCACAAAGCGCTCACCTGAGTTCCCGTGGAGATGAGGGGATGTCTGTTACAAGCAGGGGGGATATCACAACACACCAGTAGTCACAGGGGAAGCCAACCTCCACCATGAAACAGGTGACCAACTGAAATGACATCACAAAGCGCTCACCTGAGTTCCCCTGGAGAGGAGGGGATGTCTGTTACAAGCAGGGGGGATATCATAACACACCAGGAGTCACAGGGGAAGGCAACCTCAACCTTGAAACAGGTGACCAACTGAAATTACATCACAAAGCGCTGACTTGACTTTCCCTAGAGAGGAAGGGATGTCTGTTACAAGCAGGGGGGATATCACAACACACCAGGAGTCACAGGGGAAGCCAACCTCCACCTTGAAACAGGTGACCAACTGAAATGACATCACAAAGCGCTCACCTGAGTACCCCTGGAGAGGAGGGGATGTCTGTTACAAGCAGGGGGGATATCACAAAGCGCTCACCAGAGTTCCCCTGGAGAGGAGGGGATGTCTGTTACAAGCAGGGGGGATATCACAACACACCAGGAGTCACAGGGGAAGTCAACCTCCACCTTGAAACAGGTGACCAACTGAAATGACATCACAAAGCGCTCACCTGAGTTCCCCTGGAGAGGAGGGGATGTCTGTTACAAGCAGGGGGGATATCACAACACATCAGAAGTCACAGGGGCAGCCAACCTCCACCTTGAAAGAGGTGACCAACTGAAATGAGTCACTCACTCACTTCCATTGGAGATGAGGAAACGTCTCTTAATGTCATGGCGGATAACATAACACACTAGAAGTCAGAGTGAAAGCCATCCTCCAACTAGAACCTTAAGACCTACTGAAATGACATCACAAAGCGCTCAACTCTATTCCCATGGAGACAAAGGAATGTCTCTTACTGGCATGGCGGAACACATAACACACTAGACCAGAGGGGAAGCCAAGCTCCAGCTGGAATCTTGTGATGTACTAGAATGACATCACAAAGCACTCACCTCAGTTCCCCTGGAGATGAGGGAATGTCTCTTCTGGCATGGGGGATAACATAATACCCTGGAACTCAGAGGGCAAGCCAAGCTCCAGTAAGAATCTGGAGACCGACTAAAATGACATCACAAAGCGACAACCTCCAGCTAGAAACTGGACACCTGTTGAAATTACATCACAAAGATCTTACCTGAGTTCCCCTAGAGACAAGGGGTTCATCAGTTAGTGGCAGGGAGTATATCAGATCACATTAAGAGTAACAGGGGAAGCCCACCTCCAGCTGGAATTTGGAGACCTAGTGAAATGACATCTCAATGCACTCACCTCAGTTCCCCTGGAGAGGAGGAGATGTCTGTTACAAGCAGGGGGGATATCACAACACACCAGGAGTCAGAGGGGAAGCCAACCTCCACCTTGAAACAGGTGACCAACTGAAATGACATCACAAAGCGCTCATCTGAGTTCCCCTGGAAAGGAGGGGATGTCTGTTACAAGCAGGGGGGATATCACAAAGCGCTCACCTGAGTTCCCATGGAGAGGAGGAGATGTCTGTTACAAGCAGGGGGTACATCACAACACACCAAGAGTCACAGGGGAAGCCAATGTCCTGGCGGATAACATAACACACTAGAAGTCAGAGTCAAAGCCATCCTCCAACTAGAACCTTCCTACTGAAATGACATCACAAAGCACTCAACTATTCCCAGGGAGACAAAGGAATGTCTCTTACTGGCATGGCGGAACACATAACACACTAGACCAGAGAGAAAGCCAAGCTCCAGTTAGAATCTGGAGACCTACTAAAATGACATCACAAAGCGACAACCTCCAGCTAGAAACTGGACACCTGTTGAAATGACATCACAAAGATCTTACCTGAGTTCCCCTAGAGACAAGGGGTTCATCAGTTAGTGGCAGGGAGTATATCAGAACACATTAAGAGGAACAGGGGAAGCCCACCTCTAGCTGGAATTTGGAGACATCACAACACACCAGGACTCACAGGGAAAAGCAACCTCAACCTTGAAATAGGTGACCAACTGAAATGACATCACAAAGCGCTCACCTGAGTTCCCCTAGAGATATGGGGATGTCTGTTACAAGCAGGAGGGATATCACAACACACCAGGAGTCACAGGGGAGGCCAACCTCAACCTTGAAACAGGTGACCAACTGAAATGACATCACAAAGTGCTGATTTGACTTTCCCTTGAGAGGAGGGGATGTCTGTTACAAGCAGGGGGGATATCAAAAAGCGCTCACCAGAGTTCCCGTGGAGAGGAGGGGATGTCTGTTACAAGCAGGGGGGATATCACAAAGCGCTCACCTGAGTTCCCCTGGAGATGAGGGGATGTCTGTTACAAGCAGGGGGGATATCACAAAGCGCTCACCTTAGTTCCCCTGGAGAGGAGGAGATGTCTGTTACAAGCAGGGGGAATATCACAAAGCGCTCACCTGAGTTCCCCTGCAGAGGAGGGGATGTCTGTTACAAGCAGGGCGGATATCACAAAGCGCTCACCTAAGTTCCCGTGGAGAGGAGGGGATGTCTGTTACAAGCAGGGGGCATATCACAAAGCGCTCACCTTAGTTCCCCTGTAGAGGAGGGGATGTCTGTTACAAGCAGGGGGGATATCACAAAGCGCTCACCTGAGTTCCCCTGCAGAGGAGGGGATGTCTGTTACAAGCAGGGGGGATATCACAAAGCGCTCACCTGAGTTCCCGTGGAGATGAGGGGATGTCTGTTACAAGCAGGGGGGATATCACAACACACCAGTAGTCACAGGGGAAGCCAACCTCCACCATGAAACAGGTGACCAACTGAAATGACATCACAAAGCGCTCACCTGAGTTCCCCTGGAGAGGAGGGGATGTCTGTTACAAGCAGGGGGGATATCATAACACACCAGGAGTCACAGGGGAAGGCAACCTCAACCTTGAAACAGGTGACCAACTGAAATTACATCACAAAGCGCTGACTTGACTTTCCCTAGAGAGGAAGGGATGTCTGTTACAAGCAGGGGGGATATCACAACACACCAGGAGTCACAGGGGAAGCCAACCTCCACCTTGAAACAGGTGACCAACTGAAATGACATCACAAAGCGCTCACCTGAGTACCCCTGGAGAGGAGGGGATGTCTGTTACAAGCAGGGGGGATATCACAACACACCAGAAGTCACAGGGGCAGCCAACCTCCACCTTATAACAGGTGACCAACTGAAATGAGTCACTCACTTACTTCCATTGGAGATGAGGAAACGTCTCTTAATGTCATGGCGGATAACATAACTCACTAGAAGTCAGAGTGAAAGCCATCCTCCAACTAGAACCTTAAGACCCACTGAAATGACATCACAAAGCGCTCAACTCTATTCCCATGGAGAGGAGGGGATGTCTGTTACAAGCAGGAGGGATATCACAACACACCAGTAGTCACAGGGGAAACCAACCTCAACCTTGAAACAGGTGACCAACTGAAATGACATCACAAAGCGCTCACCTGAGCTCCCCTGGAGAGGAGGGGATGTCTGTTACAAGCAGGAGGGATATCACAACACACCAGGAGTCACAGGGGAGGCCAACCTCAACCTTGAAACAGGTGACCAACTGAAATTACATCACAAAGTGCTGACTTGACTTTCCCTGGAGAGGAGGGGATGTCCGTTACAAGCAGGGGGGATATCACAACACACCAAGGGAAGCCAACCTCCACCATGAAACAGGTGACCAACAGAAATGGCATCACAAAGCGCTCACCTGAGTTCCCCTGGAGAGGAGGGGATGTCTGTTACAAGCAGGGGGGATATCACAACACACCAGGAGTCACTGGGGAAACCAACCTCCACCTTGATACAGGTGACCAACTGAAATGACATAACAAAACGCTCACCTGAGTTCCCCTAGAGAGCAGGGGATTTCTGTTACAAGCAGGGGGGATATCACAAAGCGCTCACCTGAGTTCCCCTGGAGAGGACGGGATGTCTGTTATAAGCAGGGGGGATACCACAACACACAAGGAGTCACAGGGGAAGCCAACCTCAACCTTGAAAAAGGTGACCAACTGAAATGACATCACCAAGCGCTCACCTGAGTTCACCAGAAGAGGAGGGAATGTCTGTTACAGGCAGGAGGGATATCACAAAGCGCTCACTTGAGTTCCCCTGGAGTGGACGGGATGTCTGTTACAAGCAGGGGGGATATCACAACACACCAGGAGTCACAGGGGAAGCCAACCTCCACTTTGAAACAGGTGACCAACTGATATTGCATCACAAAGCGCTCACCTGATTTCCACTAGAGCTGAGGGGATGTCTGTTAAAAGCATGGGGGATATCACAACACACCAGGAGTCACAGGGGAAGCCAACCTCAACCTTGAAACAGGTGACCAACTGAAATGACATCACAAAGCGCTCACCTGAGTTCACCTGGAGAGGTGGGGATGTCTGTTACAAGCAGGGGGGATATAACAAAGCGCTCACCTGAGTTCCCCTGGAGAGGAGGGGATGTCTGTTATAAGCAGGGGGGATATCACAAAGCGCTCACCTGAATTCCCATGGAGAGGAGGAGATGTCTGTTACAAGCAGGGGGGATATCACAACACACCAGGAGTCACAGGGGAAGCCACCCTCCACCTTGAAACAGGTGACCAACAGAAATGGCATCACAAAGCGCTCACCTGAGTTCACCAGGAGAGGAGGGAATGTCTGTTACAAGCAGGAGGGATATCACAAAGCACTCACTTGAGTTCCCCTGGAGAGGACGGGATGTCTGTTATAAGCAGGGGGGATACCACAACACACCAGGAGTCACAGGGAAAGCCAACCTCCACCTTGAAACAAGTGACCAACTGAAATTGCATCACAAAGCGCTCACCTGAGTTCCACTAGAGCTGAGGGGATGTCTGTTACAAGCAGGGGGGATATCACAACACACCAGGAGTCACAGGGGAAGCCAACCTCAACCTTGAAACAGGTGACCAACTGAAATGACATCACAAAGCGCTCACCTGTGTTCACCTGGAGAGGTTGGGATGTCTGTTACAAGCAGGGGGGATATCACCTGAGTTCCCCTGGAGAGGAGGGGATGTCTGTTATAAGCAGGGGGGATATCACAAAGCGCTCACCTGAGTTCCCATGGAGAGGAGGAGATGTCTGTTACAAGCAGGGGGGATATCACAACACACCAGGAGTCACAGGGGAAGCCACCCTCCACCTTGAAACAGGTGAACAACAGAAATGGCATCACAAAGCGCTCACCTGAGTTCACCAGGAGAGGAGGGAATGTCTGTTACAGGCAGGAGGGATATCACAAAGCACTCACTTGAGTTCCCCCTGGAGAGGACGGGATGTCTGTTATAAGCAGGGGGGATATCACAAAGCGCTCACCTGAGTTCCCCTGGAGAGGAGGGGATGTCTGTTACAAGCGGGGGGGATATCACAACACACCAGGAGACAGAGGGGTAGCCAACCTCCACGAAACA